>NW_010972886.1:1808323-1863641 GCF_000737465.1 Haliaeetus leucocephalus
CCCCCTCCCCGCCGCACGGAAGTTTTTGCCTTTGTTCCTTCTGTTGTTCCATTTGTGTCCCCCCCCCGTGTTTCTCTAAATCTGAAATAAGTCATCTCTTTTGCCCTTTGTTTATGGGAGAGCGTGTTTGAGAAGGAAAAGAATCAATGCTCCGCTCATCAAATGGAGGAGTGTTCGGCATTCATACCAGGAGTGGATGAAAACAAACGCCTCTGGCTGCTGTTTTCGTCCCGCCGTACCACGCTCCGGCTCTACCAGGCCCGAGTGTGAGCGGCGGTGCGGGGAAAGGGGGCCTCTTCTTAAGTTTGCAGTGTAACGGTCAGAGCATTCAGGCATGTGCAGACATGCCAGTCCTGGTGTGCGCTTTTTGTTTTTGTTTGTTGTTTGTTTTAACAGCTGCTAATAATTATATTATCCCGCTACAGAGGTAGTGCTGGGAAATGGGGATCTTTGAAAGCACCGAAGTGATAGGAAGAAGATGCCGCTTCCCTCCCCCCTCCCTTCCCCATGTTAGTTTTCTGATACAAACAGCATTCCTGCCTCATTCGCCTCTGAAGTTAAAAGACTTAAATTCTTTGCAAGGAAGGTCATCCTTTTGTAGCCAAAACCCTGTTTGCTTTTGTCTTTCCACTCACTTTCAAACGAGAAAAAACCCAACCCTGAGCGCGCGTACCAGCCCACTTCACCAACTCAGAAATTAAGCATAACAAGCTCGGGGGGGGGGGGGGGGGGGGCGGAAGGCTGTGTTTCAGTTATTAATGTGTGTGTGTGTGTGTACGCGTGTGTTCGGCACAGCACGCTTGCCAGCAGCTCTTCCACGAACGCTGCGCGGCTTGTTCTCAACGTGACCCGATGGCAAGTTAGCGAGCGCGCGGGCTGCAGTCACACAGTGTTCGGGACCTCGGTGTGCTCACTCAAAGGAACACTGTCAACTACCTTTAATAGTGTTAAATATAATTTATTGATTCTCCATTGTTTGTAATAATAACCTCCCTGAAGCTTGAGAATAATGTTTTCTTTTCCCCTGCAGATTTTGTGCTGTCAAACATTTATTTTTTTTCGTGGTGTTGCTAATAGACCTTGAAATTAACATTGCATTTATATTTAGGATCTATACCGCGATTGTTTGTGCTGGTGCGCTGCGCTCATCCATCAGCAAAGCAAAATAGGAGAAGGAAGATGCATCTGAGCCCCTTACCACCCTGGGAAAAAAAAATGGGTCAAATTGTGCCCTTAGACGTAGGCACAGAGCTCTCATTAAGGTCAGGGGGAGGCTGACTGCATATGTGTCACTCAGGCAGAATTTGGCTTGGTGCTTGTTAGTCGATTGCAGCTGTAAAGCTAGAGGGGGCATAAAATGTTGGGGAGTGTTTTAATATGTCCTATATAAACATTGGCTGTTGGGGATTTTTTTATTACTCTGTGAGGTCAGGTACATTTAAAATAAAGTAAGGTATCTATAATTGAAATTAGAATAAGCTTTAAAGTGAATTAAATTGGGGTCTAAACCAAATGACAGTATCCCTTTGAACAGTTGCATAAGAAAAATTACCAAGCTCTAAGTAAAACTGGAAGACTGGGTTTGTCAGACGGACTTGTGTTTAACAAAATGGCAGTTATTCCACTTTACATCAGCAATTAGGAATAAAAGAATTTATAATTTACTTTGAACTTTTTTTCCCCGCTTTAACATAAAACTTCAATAAAAGAGTTATGCTGCTATTAAAAGCACATTGTGTTGAGAACCCCCTGTAAAACACAGTATGTTTCAGGGTCACATTAGCAAGCGGGAATCAGGAAATATTTAAAGGGCCCCTTGTTACCTGCTAGTATCTCTTTCTTTCCCATGGAAAGTGAGAAATGAGCTGGAATGTAAACAGGGGGAAGCAGGAGAATAAGAAATGCACCAGGAGCCCATTTGGGATAGCCAAATCCTATGGCTT
The DNA here is from genome assembly GCF_000737465.1 of Haliaeetus leucocephalus. Lineage (NCBI taxonomy): Eukaryota > Metazoa > Chordata > Aves > Accipitriformes > Accipitridae > Haliaeetus > Haliaeetus leucocephalus. Next base: position 1,810,267 of record NW_010972886.1, read on the forward strand.
TGCACAAGGCCTCTGACTTCTGGGGAGGGGGGTTCCATGGCTTGTAAGGAGCTGATGATGCATGGAGGGCTGACACTGCAGAACAGCCGGCGCGGGGGGAAGGGAGCAGGGAGAGGATGAAGGAGTAGTATATACAGCTTTTCACCTTTCGGTCTCTATTCAATTTACTTTCTGTGAGTGTTATGAAAGCACTCAGCGCAACACAACCTGATGAAATAATCAAGCTTGCAAACCCTGTGTGTCTAGAAATTGCCAGAACTTCATCTGTATGTAGGGTTCCCATACAGGAAATAAAAGCCGGGTGATTTATGGCATTTTATTGCACTTCTTGGCCATTGCTAATGTTTTCTTCATTGAGAAATGGCAGAAGTTGCAATTTGGATTTTTATTGTGCAGTTTGCCAGCCTTCTTCCCATCCCCCTTCCCTCTTTCTTTTTCCTTTCCTGGGTGAACTTGCTTTGGGTTTAGGAGATGAAAGTTTATGGAGGCAGATGAGTGTCAAGGGGACTGAATCCAAACACAGAGCCAATGAGCATGTTGCCAGATTTTATCTACCCTCATTGAAAATACAGTATCCAGAAAAAGAAGAGTGATTATAAAGGAGAGTGACTTAGCCTCTAACTTACACAAAAATTCTTGGATGGGTTTCTGGTTTTCTTTTTTAAACAAACAAAACAATGTTTCCTGGTTGGCAGTTCCCAAAGTCTTTCCTTTTTTTCCCATTTTTTGGCACATTGCTGAAAGGTCATGCTGATGTATTTCCAAAACATGCTCATTGAGTACAGCTTTGCAAAAAAATAAGAGCCCCTTTCTTTAAGGCCTGATCCTGCTCTCATTTAAGGCAGAGACAGAATTTCAGCTGTTTGCAGGGGTACGGGAGCAGAGCCTAATCACAGTGTCAAACTCACTGTAGGATTAATACAGGCTGGGTAGCACCAGCTACTCTTAAAGCTGGTGACACCATTATACAATCCTGTTTACCATTGCTTGTGTCTGCCAGACTGTAATGGTTCAGGCTAACCAAGCTCATGCTACTTTTCAGCCTCAAGTAATGATTTTTGACAATGAGGCGAGGGCTCAATCAGCTGTTTTTCATGTTAAAATAGTCCAGTGACGATTCCCTTGAAAGCCCTTGTGCCCATGCACTTCAGGGAAGGAACTTCAAACCCAGTATGCTCTACTTCTGGGATGAACCATATTCCACTAAAATGTTGCTCGATGAAAATCCTTTCCAAGATTGCACTTTCCATGCGCTCAATGGGCTGCAATTTTAAACTGTTGAGTTTGGTTAGGCACGACGCATCAAAATGCATACAGACACGGCTCCTAAAACAGAAGGTGCACACGCACGCTTTGCCTGCTGCTTCCAAACATTTGATTTTGCAGGCATACCGTCTTGTAATGTGTGCGCATGTATGTACGCATGTGTGTGTGCATGTGTGCGGCTGCCGTTGTTTATTTGGCTTAGGTAAGCAGGCAGGAGGACGGGTAAATGGACAAAGAGCTTGACTAGAACTCAAGGAACTTACACTCTGTTCTTGGCACAGCGTCAGGTTTCCTGCATGACCTTGTATAAGTCACTTATTCTGTCATGCGCCTCAGTCATCCTCCCCTGCAACAACTTTCCTTCCTTCCAGTAGTGCTATAGAGTGAAAATGCATTAATGCACCAAGGAAGAGTTGGCCAGGGGGGCAGAGGGGAGGGGTGGGTATTAAAGGAAGAGTTTCTTGGTACCATGAAGGGTCTCACTTCATTCCAGGTAACTTTAACTGAAGAACAACTAGCATTACCGGTATTCACTGTTGTGTTGTAGTAGTGCTCAGAGGCACTAATTGTAAATTGGGAACCCATTGTGCTAGGTGCTGTGCAAGCAAAGGACCAAAGTATGATATATTTGGCCTCAAAATTATCATCAGCAGGATTTTCATAATGCTGTATAAATTAAAGCCAGCGTTGCAGATCATCATGCCCAATACTTGTTTTCCTAGGGTTTATATATTCAAGGAAACAGTGTGAACAAAAGCACAAGCACTGCAAGTTTTAAGTACTCCTCTGATACGAAGCCTACTGCTCTCTCCTTTAGTTGCTTTCAGTAAGAAGTGAAAGCTTGTTGGTTTCTGGATCGGGCTTTTATCTAAGAAGTTAAAGCAAATGCCAGTCTGTTGCCTTTAAACTCCAGCCCTGATCCCAGTGAGTTTGCAGAGGGCTGAGAGGCTTTGAAAAGAAAGGCAGGGGTTTTTGTCACCTTTGACACACAAACATCCCGGCAAGTTACCTTTTTGTTTATTCCACTGTACAACTCTGAACACGCTGCTTTCAGGGTGCTTACCTTCCATAGCATGACCTTTCAAGCAAATATATCCCTTCAAACTTTGGAATTCAGTGAGGTAGAATTAAAATCATTGACCTTTCATTCTCCTTTCCTCTTAGCCCACCTCCCTCTCATACGCTTTCCCTTTAATAACCAAGAAGCACAGCTGCAGTTTTTGCCGTAAACACTGCAAAAAGCATTAAGGTTTTTAAGGTAACCTTGGCAAAATCCAAATTACAAAACATACTGCAGTGATTCACATTTAACCTCCAAGTTATTTCACAGCATAGCTGAGAGCCTGCATTCTTCAGAACTTTGTGTTGTTTGCTTTTTTCTTCCCCCTCTCTCTGTAAGCAGCAGGACAAAAAAAAAAAAAAACAACACCAAAAACCAAAAAAAGCATAGGAATTTTTTCTCCATTGGGGGCCTGATATGTAAAATACACATGAAGAACTGTTCCTTTTCTGGTCACTGGACTAAAACGAGGCACATTTCTTACAAGTTTAGAATAACTCTGTCAAATCAACAACAACAAAACAACCCCTGTTCTTTTAGAAAAAGTTGTGTAGCTTATTACTTGATGTCTTCTTCAGCTTCTTCCCCTCCAGTAAGGGCCACTCAGCCAAGAAAGAGCCTTCAGTGTTTAAGTCATTACGGTACTGTCATCATTTCCTAACCCTGCCAGTGCCATCGCCTTGGATCATCCTCTGGAGCTGTAGGGAAGACAAAAGCAGTTTGGGGAGCAGGGCAGGCGATGTACCCCGGTGGCAGCGCAGAGCCAGTCAGCCAGGATGGAAGGCATCAGCTCAGTCTTACTGAGAAAGCAAAAGCAAGAGAAAGATGCTACAAAGGGAAGGGGTGGGGTTCTGTTTTTCTCAGAAACGTGCTGCACTGTAGGACTGTGCCTTTTATTTTTGGCACAAATTGCTGTAGCAAATTATATAGCTTATCAGATGTGGTTTGTTAGGCTCAGTAAAGAAACCACTGCAAGGACTTGTTTTCCTTGTTGTCTGCACCCGATTATGAGATCGGCACAAATCAGATTCCTGATGTTGCACAGAACAAGGTTGAAACTCCACGGGCCTTGTTTTTCCTGTAACCGAATTAAGCGTGATTGGGTTACAAACCAATTCAGCCCAGTTGGGTTGATTTTCACTCTGACTTTACGCAAAAGTAGTCTGCCAGTTCATCTTTCTGCACAGGGATTTACTGGTGGGTAGGAAACTACGTGCTAATTTCAATCACGGCGTAAGCCCACACAGCTCCTCTTAAAACAGCTGAATGGGAGCAACTTGCCCTTGCTTCAGGGTTGCATTTGGTCCCTTAGTTAAGTGTGAGAACCCACAGACTGCAGGATCAAGTCCTGCAAGCCCCTGGTTCTTCTCAGTAGCCCAAACCGGCCCTGAAGGATGTAAACACAACTTAGAGGAGATGCAGAAGGGATTTCAGAGTACATTAATAAACAGGGCTTAACTATGGCAACTAGGGAGCAGACAGACATTTTATTCAGTTCTCCTGGCTACTGGAAAAATAACCTTTGGTAAAGGGGTGGGCAGTGGGGAGATTAACACTGCCAATTAAATCCACTTGCAACCAGAGCTACATGCAGTGCCTCTCCCACACCACTAAGACACCGTCACCACTGAAACGGCATAACCTGTTTGCCCTGATGCCGCTCGTGCCTGGTAAGCAGATCTACACAACAGTGCATGGCTGGTGCCAAAGGTAGGAAGAAAAAGGAGGGAGAGGACAGGCCAAATACAAAATCCTCAGCCACCCATCTGTTTTCAGGGGAGGAGAGAAAATATTTCATTTTCTACCTGTAAAGGAAAAAGGATTCATGTCACATCCTTCCTTGATTATCCCAAGCATTATGCAATTCAATAGATTTGCTGTCTTGATTAGACAGGCAGAATAGAATTTTAATTGTGAGTCTCTGGAAGGCAAAATGGAGAGATTTGTATGAAAAAATTGGGAGGCAGCAGCGTTATTGGAAGGCTGAGCTTTTTATAGTCTGTCTTTCTGCTTCATTCAACCATCTGCCTTTACTTGTGCTCTGCTGCTTCGGGTTGAGAAGTTGCTGGCTTTAAAGATGAGCCGCAAAGTTTAACCAGATAAATAAATGTGTGCAAGATCTCTCCCTACTAGCAGAGCAGCCTTCAGCATTCCAGCTACATATGTTGACAAAAAGAATGTTTTAATTTTAGCATTATTTTTACTGTTTATCAAACAGAAATGATGCATGTAGCTACTTGCACGAGTCACAGTTAAAGGAAAGTCCCTTTCAAAAAGACCTGAGAAATGTAGACAGACAAAACTATTTTACTCGGGGGCAAACAGAGAAATTATTATTTATTTTTTTAGATGCATGCTTATAGATATATTGGTAGGAAAGGGAGTTGACTGGCCTAGGCTAGTGTTTGTGGGTCAGGGAGAAGGTACGAGTATCTGAGTCAGAAGCCAATGCCAATTTAAGGAATTTGGGGCTTAGTTCATGCCAGAAATCAGAGCTGAACTCAGTCCAGGACCAGGTGAAAGCAAATGTGGCTTTTCTGTACATTTATTCTAGGTCAGTGATGAAATGCATCAGTCCTATTTATTGGCTTGGGAGGTGGGCAGTAAAGTGAGAAGACTGGGCAGACACAGAATGGTTGGAGCAATACATGGTAGTCTCTGCTACAGGGATTCAAGCCATTTGGGGATGTTATTTGCAAACAGTGATTTTCACTGAGGTGTAATTGTCTCCCTCTCTTTTTGATCATAAAAGCTCTGGTGACAGAAAACGTCAGCTCCCCAGGTTCATACATGGATTGTCCAGAATTCAAATACACAAATTCCAGCCCAAAGAGGCAATGCTCTGAGATGTTTAAGGTCCTTGGTTGAAGTCACTATGAGCAGCTCTTAACCATTCAGTGATGCGCTTTGTCTCTGTGAAAAACTTTAAAAGCATGTTGTGTTCATTCCAATGGGAAAAAAACAGTTGCAGCCATAAACAGTTTCATAGGGCTGTGTCGTGGTTTAACCCCAACCAGCAACTAAGCACCACGCAGCCGCTCACTCACTCCCCCCCATCCAGTGGGATGGGGGAGAAAATCAGGAAAAGAAGTAAAACTCCTGGGTTGAGATAAGAACGATTTAATAGAACAGAAAAGAAGAGACTAATAATGATGATGATAACACTAATAAAATGACAACAGTAGTAATAAAAGGATTGAAACGTACAAATGATGCGCAGGGCAATTGCTCACCACCCACCAACCGACACCCAGCCAGTTCCCAAGCGGCGAAAAACCCTGCCCCCCCCACTTCCCAGTTCCTAAACTCGATGGGACGTCACATGGTGTGGAATACACTGTTGGCCAGTTTGGGTCAGGTGCCCTGGCTGGGCATGAGAAGCTGAAAAATCCTTGACTGTAGTCTAAACACTACTGAGCAACAACTGAAAACATCAGTGTTATCAACATTCTTCACATACTGAACTCAAAACATAGCACTGTACCAGCTCCTAGGAAGACAGTTAACTACATCCCAGCTGAAACCAGGACAGCTGCGAAAATGTTCCCTGCCCAGATCTAACCTGTCCTATAGGTGGAATAAATATGAAAACATCCTGAAATACACTGTTGCTGGACTGGAGTTTTCAGTATTTTGTTCTTGTCTGTAACAGGAACCTAGAGATTCTAGCATCAGCCTGGTTAGTCCAAACATCTAAAAGCTCAGGAAGTTTAAACTTTTTGATCTGAAAAACTATGCTGGAACTCTCCTGACATAAGGAGATTTCAGGAATCTCTAGCTTCTCATTGGAAATATTTGCATACAACACCTTGTTATCTGCCTTTGCTACAGTCCTGGCAGTGCGGCTGAGACTGGCTGGCACCCAAGCACTGTCCAGTAACACGGACACCTTTGTTTCAGCTACTGATCCCCTCTTTTGCAATGACCTCTGACAGTACTTTCATCAGCAGTGCCATGTCTGCAATGGGAAAGGCTTGCCCAGTTTTTGCACTAGCTTTGCTTGGTGTCATCTCTGCATCTGCACAGGAGGTGCAGCCACTAACTGAAATGTCACTGTTTTCCACTGTTTTCTCCACTTGCTCTTGTCACCAGTTTCTCCACCAGGCTCTTGTGAGGATTGAAAAACCTGTGCCATAACCTACTGAATGGTATTTTGTGCAGAAACGGGAACACTTTTTTCTACAGAGGTCAACTTATCCATCACATTTTACTTATAATGTTTTTTCTTATCTCAAAGAATAAACTGTTCCTTCAGGGACTGTACTCATATCTCATGTGGAGTTTTCTTTACTTCTTGAAGGAGTGTTGCAGTAAGAAGGTAGAAAGCAAACTTACAGCAAAAAGTAAAGAAGTGGCTATAGAAATGGTTATGAAACTACATGGCCTTTCAACACTGCCAAAACATCTGTAAATCTCATTTCAAGGCAGGCATAACAGACAACTAGGGACTGACTCAAGCAAATACTTAAGATGTGCCCTTATACAGCAAAGCACTTAAGCATCTGATTATCTTCAGTCTTGCCTTTTACCTAAGCATTTATTTATACACTTTGCTAAGCCTGGTACTGAACAGGAAAAGCTCATCTGAATTTAAGGCACTTTACTGAGAAGATCAAGATAATATTTCAACTGATTAACCAGAGTTAAGGGCTTCTCCTTTTCAGCAATATGAAGGACATGCTGGAACAACTGAATTCAACAAGAACTGCAAATGCTTGCTGCTACCTCTGGAAAATGACGCCTTTTTCTAGGGGTCTCAGCTAGGGTTTCCATGCCTGATGTTAGGCACCTGCATATGGAAATGTTATTTGCTGTGTTAAACCCTAATCAGTTACTATTATTACAGGGGTTAAGCAAGCAAGTTTGGAATTTGAACTTGCACAAACAAAATCCCATGCACAGAGCAATGGGCCATCTACAGTACCAAAGAAAATGTACGGTCCAGCTGTTCCATGGACTCTCCTTTCTGTGCCTCACAGAGTCAGTACTGCTGTGCTTAATGATAACACATTTATCTAACCAGACAGAAATAGATGTTAATTTTAAAATGTATCAAGTGTAAAAGAGAGAGGAAAAAAGCATTGCTGCAACCTTCTGTTTGTGGACTTTCTGAATTTTTATTCTAAACACGAGTCTAACATCATTCATGGAAATACCAGCTCAGCACTGTTGAACAGCAGTCTGTTTCTTTATATTTATTTTGCCCCCTCATATTTTCTTCCATTAAAGTTTAGCAGTGTACACAAACAAACTGCAATGAGAAAAAAAAAAAGACAAAAATGAAACTCATAAAAAGGCAGGCAATAGAAGTGACCTTTGCCACTCCTTTGATAGTATTTTGCACATTTCTCTGCTAGTGGCTGAGGTTTTTTTTTACACTTTCAGGCAACCGTAGATGATAACATGAATAAAATTGTATGGTGTCTCATGAATTTAACAGAAACATTTTAGAGGCAATAATTGCTCTTTCTGGAGTGTACTTTAATTTAGAGATGGAATTCTTTCTATGATTTATGTAGCAGTATATTTTATACCATGTAAGGTATGCTTTTAAATCTGCCTCCTCACATACACATATATTTGAGATGTCTGCCTTCACAGTCCACAAACATAAATACACAAATTCACAGACATACATACATACATAAGAACATGCAACAGGCTACATGTGTATACATGAATAAGTCCATGTATGAAGGCAGATATTTGTGTTTGTGTAAATGCAGAAATTTCAAATTATTATATCCCTAATTAGATCATATTGTGGTATTATGCAGAGCCACAATGAATTATAAGCAAAAGATGGCACTCTAAGGGAAAACATAGGAAATGCTTGTGACTGACCTTCAGTGCTTTCCACCAGTAGAGGTTATGGGTAAATTTTGTGTCTATTTGGGATCACCACAAACCTCTGATTAGCAGAAATAACCAGATGCTCGTTGCTTTGTGGTTTTCTTCCTTCAAATACATGCCCAAGCAGAAGACTCTCTGTGTAATCATATGCTAAGGAAGCAGAAACATAGCATCTACTTGGACCATCTTCACCTGCTGCAACAGAGTAGCAGCCCATAGTGTTAGTTATGATAGAGACTGCAACAAATAGATTTATGCAGGGGATGGGCCCATTCCCTCCATCTGCCAAAACGTTTTCTACACACGGTGTGCGTCGTACAGACAGCCCTGTACGTTTACTGTAACTCTTCGCCGATGTAACCATATGAACATGCTGATGCCAGTGACCTAATCGCACTCTGCTATGGCTTGCTTAATAACCTGGGGACTAGAAGCCAGGAATTTTATTCTTTTTTCTTCCACTTGCTGGCTTTCCCTTTTTCCTATTCCACAAATTTAACTGAGATTTCACAAATTTTCCCACTCTGCAGCAAAAGGAAACCAGTTCTGTGTAAGTTTTCCACACACAGGCGAGGCTGGCCCATTGAATACTAGCCAGATAGGGGCAGTCAGCCAGGACATAATACTTTATGTATCCAAGTCCCTGGATGGCCATTGCCCCAGCTGCTAAATTACAGCCAGAAGACTCAAGCCTAGGGGAGGCTAACCATAGTCCCCTGCACTGGAGAACAGCAACAGCAGGCTGTCATTGGACCAGCCTTAGGGCCCTGGCCTCCCACACCCCACGTGAGCTGGTCGTCTACTGGGCTAATGATCTAGCTAGAAACTTTTCCTCTACTGTCAAAGATATTTAATTAGTGACAAGAGATGGAGTAGTTGGAATGGAGGAGCAGAAGACAAAGAGCAGCACAGTAGCCCAGTGCTTACCACATTCGGACACACTCCTTACTTCATTTGCAGCAAGGCAGAGAGGTAAACCCATGTCTGCTGTATCTAGGCAAGCTACGGAGACAGTTTTCTTTAACCAAAGAACCAATTCTGTTAGCCTTTTTCACATTCACTATTCCTTCGAAAAATATTCCCATTTCAGTTGGGTACCTGTAGAAAAGTAACTGTTTAGCATGAGAATGATGGGCCAAGGCCCCCTACAACCTAGGCATAAAGGACTGGGGCTTTTTCATTTCTTTTTTCTCCTCCATGTGTCCTTCTGTGAGTCCCTCCCTGGAAATGGAAATGGTGTATTGTAATGCAGATTTCCTGCAGAATCTCACAGATCACTCTCTGCAGGGATTTCACTCTTCAGCTGAAATACTTTTCAGCCAAGGTATTGTTCATTTATTCAACAGCTTTATTTTTAAACATGGAATACCATAACTGTGCATTACTAATTCCTTTTAAAAGTATTATAGTGTTTATTTTTTGATTGAGGCTTGAGGGCGCAAGATCATTTAGCTGAGTTTTGTTGGGGTCTTTTTTATTCCATTATTTATGAATTTAAAATACACTATGAAAGGATAAAAATAAAGTAAAAGACCTCAAAACCCCACTAGTCTTGTTTTCCTTTCTTCAATCCCAGCACCCAGTCTGTTTTCTCTTTCATGCTTTCCGCAGAGAACCATTTTCTTTAATGTAATCACTGGCTGATTGACTCTTGCCTCTGTTTTCACTTTCCTCCTATTTGTGGAGGTCGCAGAAACAGCAAAGGTTTCATTTAACTTCTCATTAGAGACCACACCTTGGCCCCAAAGCACTCAAGAGCCCAGAGCCAGCCAGAGAAACACCGTCCACCTCAGCCCAGAGCCAAGGTGCAAGACCAGAACCGGGAAGTGGGGAAATCCTCAGTCCTGCACTGAATTCACCCCCCGCAGCAGATCTCGTCTTTGCCCTGGGTCACCTAACGCTGAAGCGGATGGTCGTCTTCAGCAGTGCAGTGGCATCTCCCTCCCAGCAGTTTCCAAAAAGTCAGATGAGTCAAAAGGAGAGATGCGATGGTGAAGAGCCTCTCTCTCCCCAGCAGGTAAAGGGAAGATCTGTGCCCCAGTGCTACTGGTGCAGCTGGTACAGAGGAAAGATTTTGTGGGCAGTCGTCTAAGCTTTCGTTCCGCAGCTGCTTCAGAGAGATTAAACCAGTTTTTGTGGAGAAAGGGGAAGACTCTGACCCACAGAAAACAAGCTCCCTGTGGAGGAGGGAGAGGGGAAGGGTGGCATTCACTAGCTTCCCCCACTGCTGCAAGCAAACTTTTGGCCTGAGCCTACTCTCAGCGTCTCCCATATAGGCTGTATGCCTTACACACAGTAACACTTCAGCAGTGGGAGAATACATTTGTCCCAGGCCTGTTCGTACTATGTCAATCCATGCTAGAGCCTGGAGAAACCAGTGCTGTATTTACAGTTCAAGTTTGCTGGCAGTACCAGGCAGAATGGCTCAGGGGATCTGAAGACAATGAGCCCTGAACTACCTTGTTTGGGGATCAGATATTAATTCTTTAAATTATTTAGTGCAGTTTAGCATATTTCAAGAAGAAGCAGAAAGGTTTGTCCTTGCAATGATGACTACAGCACGCAAAATTTCCAGTCTGGCTCATGGAAAGGTCCTGAAGCATTACACTGATGTTCAAAAAGATGTTTGCACCTTACTGTAGCAGAGCAAAGTTTGAGTCCTGTAGACATTAATAGGTCTCAAACATACTTAACTAGGGAAGACTTCATCCCACTGAAAGCAAAGCATGGGATTAGGAATTTTGCTGAATCTGGGCCTCCAAAAATCCTGAGGTGCATTGTTGCTCTAGAAGTAGTGACCACAGGTATGTCTTTGTATCTCCATAGTAAAAAATATCAGAAAATGAAAGGGAATATTTAGACTTTGGTTAAGAAATGCTTAACAGAAGTATTTGCTATGGGCTAATAACAGTTGTAACCCCTTACATTACCTTTATAGGCTAAGCTCTGCCTTAGTATGTGCATGGGCAGTTTCCATTGATGCATGTAAACATAAATTATTGAATAAAGAATAATTGATTTAGAATTGTAAAAAATCAGCAGCCTTGCAGAGAAAAGGGACAGCAGTAGACAGATACATTTTAAGTACTAATGACTCTGCCTTATGAGAGTGGCTTTACCCAGTGTATAATGCATGAGTGGTAAAATAGGTCAAACCCTGGAAGCATCCACATCTTTGAAATCATTATGAATACAATGGGTTTAATGCATCACCAATTGCATAAGAGCTCCAAAGCAAAGGCGTATGTGGAATGCAAAACATAATGAAAATCCTTGCTCTTGTGTCGCAGATTAGAGAGCTACTACAGATTTTGGATCCTTTCCCAATTTGAATACAGCTACATTCCTGTACCTGGTACTTCTACATTTTCACTTCTGTGTCAGATAGGAGTTTGCTCCTTTGTGCTTTTTGTACTGTTCATAAGATTTCAGCTATTTGTGGTGCAGGAAATTTGGCATGTTAGCAATGATTGTCATTTTTATTCAAAGAAAAGTTTGGTCATCTCGTTTGTATTCTGTTAGGGCTTTGGGGGACAGGGCTTCATCCCATGATAACCCATCCCCCACAAACAGGGAAAGCTTGTTCGCTGCCTACCTACCACTACAGCTAAAGTTATGTCAGTGCTAGGTAATGAAAAGGCTTTGTTATTTAACAGGCAAATAATAGAGAGCCTTTGTGCAAGGATAATTACAGCAGTTTGGATATTCCTGGATTAACTCTTGGGATGAATGTTCATCTCAGTAAATCACTAATAAATATATATTAGCACCATGTCTCTCTCCATTTTATACTCTTGTCATTTTGGTCATACTACTCACAAGTTTATCTGGGGCTGTTTTTATACTACGGGCTTCAATATCCTTTGCCTACCTTTGCTGTATAACTGTAACAAAACAATCAGAACTTTCTGCACTTTACCTCTGTCTTCTGATAAAGCAGCAGCGAGGTTGCGTAGCTTGCTGGCTGCTGGGAAGAGTAACCAGTAAATATTTGCACAGCACTTCGAAGAAGTAGGACCTGACTCATCGCAGCATTACTTCAGTTTTACATCAGTATTACCATTCAAATTTATGTCACTATCATCTTAAAAACCAGCTGCTGAGAATCAGGCCCATAAACGGCCACAGGTCATTGCTGCTCTTCTTGCACTATTTTATATCTGTTATTTTTGCTGAGTTATCAGTTGCCTGAGCCAGTTCACCACCTAAGTCAATGGGAGGTTTCTGGGAACAAGGGAGGGGGTGCAGGTTGGTGGCAGATGTGAGTGGCAGGTACTGGAGATGCCTGGCTGGAGGACCAGGAGTCACATTTGCCCGGACCTCTTGCTAGTGTGAAAACATCTCAGATCAAAGACTGGTTTCTATGGAAAGAAGACAAGCACTGAAATTGTATAAAGAGCCCTAAATACTGACCACAAAGATGCGCTGCATCTCATGGCTTCACAGTTTATGTTTGTGGAAGTCAACATGAGCCCAAGACTTCACTGTATATGTCACAGCTCCTTATTTCACAGGATGACCCATAGATACAGGCAATGACATTTTGTCCAGTACTGCTGCCCTGGACCTTAGGTCTGACTGAAGAGTTTTTGATGAAAATCAGGAAGCACAAGGTCCAAATATTTATCTTATACTTACAAGTAGTATTATTTAAAATAAATTACGCTGACAGGTCTTCTTAGTCAGAGAGCTACAAAATAGCCCCTTCCTTGAAGGAAAAGTAAGGCACAAAAGTTTATAGAGAGAGTGGGAGTTTATAGAAAGAGTGGGAAAGTACTGCTATTATTATGGAATAAGAGTGCTGCAAAATTGCTGTGAAAATTGGAAATCCATAATTTTATTGCCAAACTTGGTTTTGCCTACAATAATAGTCATGAACAGTGGAGATGGAAAAAAAGACCCATTAGGTCATTTTTTCTGTCTTCTTGTTAATTAAGAGTGTCTCCCTACAAGGATTTTGACTGTTTTGTTCATTTTAAAAATAACTAAAGCAATGAGGGTTCGATTCATTCCCTTGGGAAACCATTCAGCAGACTAACAGACCTCACAGCTAGGAAATTTTTCCTCATTATCAGCAGGAATTTTTCTTTGTTCACTTTCACCCCATTACTTCTAGTTATACCTGGTTGGACCATTTCTATACTACATCAAATTCCATCATCTCATCTCATGTACGTATTTCTTTCCCAGGGCAGATACTGGACTAAATCTGAGCTTCAGTGAAGGAACTGGATGTAAACTCAGAGTAGTGATTGGCTATAACAGGTCCTATTTTTATTGCATACTGAGCACACAAACAAAGAAAATGTACCACTTAGGTCTCAATTATGCTCTATTTATACCTCCCTCTGAAACTTCCTCTGATTGGGAGGTTCTGGGAATTTTTCTCCATTTAGCCATGTTTTGGGTATTTCACTGTCTCTTGGAGAAGTCAGATGTAAGAAGAGTCAATTAAACATTATCGATAATGGTTTGAGATAGACCTAGTGTATAGCAAGAAAAAACAGTGAAAGGCACTTAAGTAATATTGTTAACTACTGTTATGCACATTGCTCCTCTTTCTTTTCATCCATTCTCAGGTTTCTAACAACTTTAACATTCAATCCCCTGTAAGGAAAGTGAAAGCTTTATTGAAAATTCCCTGGATTTGCTCAGAAAACAGGGAGGGAAACCCATGAAGAAAAATACAACAGTCTTCCAACCAATGTTAAACAAGGAGAAAGTGAAAGCAAACTGCCAGCAAACAAATGAACAACCACATTTCAGAAGCTTAATATTAACCTTAAATTGAGCTAATGAAATTATAAAGATGTTTCCTGCTGTTTCGCTGAGATATTTATCCTTTTATTTGAAACATGTTCTCCATAAAAGGACATTGGTCTCAACATACCGCCTTCTTTTAAGTTGAAAACTTTTCTCAAGAGGGAAAAAAAAATAAGACAAAATATTCATGCCGGTAGCCAGACTCCTAAACCTGTGGCCAAGTACCCTAAAAGAAACTAAAACTTATGCAGAAGATCCAATGCTTCTGGTTAGTAAACCATTGCTTTTTCTATGTTTCTAATTTTCAGGGGGAATAACTGTCAAAAATACATTTCTAGATCCTTGCTTCCTGTTTCTGGCCAACTCCTCCCTTCTTTTATGTTTTGCACTTCAGATAAGTGAAATACTTTCTGATTTGCAAACTACAGGCTTGTTCCCTCCAACTGTCCCTTGTTTTTGTGAAAACAAATTCCGTCTGCTCAACTTTCCCTACATCATACATGTTCTGGGATGAGAGATTACTCCAATATGAAGCCTCTGGATCTAGTCAGCTGCATGGCAGTGAAAAAAATGAGTGGATTACAGGTGGTAAGAAATCAAAGTGAAAATGAAGAAATGCTTAAAACTACGTTAAAGCACATGTGTAGCGTACTTTGCAGGAAAGCCTAATGCACCTGCATTCTGGAGAATGGTATAATGCACCTGTGAACTTCCTAGGCTTGCTGTGTATATGCCAGACCCTTGAAATTAGCTCGTGTGAAAAATGTTCTTGTGGTTTCATTTCCTTTGCAGGGTTTTGGGTTAGGGTTTTGTTTTGTGGTTTTGCCTTTGGGGGGTGTTGGTTGTTTCCCCCCCCCCCTTTAAGCAATTAAATTGCAAGGGAAAGAAATTCACCAGTTCAAGTCCCTCAAAGAGCAGGTTTACTATCCTCCATACACATTCTTACTTTGTGTTTGTCACTGTTTCCGAGCTCTGTCTATTACTGCACGAAGCAATCTGCTTTATCATCCTCTCCTGAGAGCACTGCAGACAGTCTGGGGTCTGTTTATAGAACATATTTAAGTTTACGTACACATTGATGTTGTTCCAGTTTATATTTAAAAAGGCAAGCTCAAAGAACTGATGGTGGTAAAATTTACAGTAGCCTTTAGTTCTTCTGGATATACCCTATACAGATCTGGGCTACCGAGCAGGAAAGCTCTGTCACTCATTAACTTATTGCTGAATGTCCTAAACAACGACGTGAGCCAGAAGTGCCTGCAAGGGCTGCTCTCAATGCAAGGCACCCTGTTCCTCAAGGACCGAATGATTTGCAGCACTTTTTCCAGACAAGGGACCCAGGAAAGAAAAGCCCAGATGCTGCAGCCCAGACTGAGCTGAAGATCTACCCTTCTCTTACTCTTGCGTGAATGAGAGTAGGGAGCTTTAGAGGATGTTCTTAGACGATGTCCCCAGTTTTCCTTAGGAGCTTTTAGGGATCCTTACATCAAAAGATGTGTAGTGGGCGAGACTGCTGACACACTGGAAAGTACGCGAGGGCTCCCTGGGACCATGATTCTCTCCAGCCCGCAGCACAGAAAACTTAGGTGACTTTGTAGCTCTCAGGGAGGCTATTTTGAAACTGCATGACACAAATCATTCTGCTAAATCATTTCCACAGTCAAAAGTTGGAGATATTAGTCCATAAATCAAACCTGTATTGCATTCAGTCCCTCTGCTCCTCTCCTTGAAGACATTCAAGCAAACCCAGGCTTCCTTACTCCGAACAGCAAAGTTAATAGCAGCCGTTGCCTTCTAAATTAATTTGAGAAGCCTGTTTGGTTGCGGTTGTACCAGGGGACAAAAGTAAAGTTGTTGTGATCATCAGATACTTCGATTCTGAAAGTACAGTCAAGTCAAATATTTAGATGGGTTTCTGATGTCTGCTATTTCTGGTAAGTGCTAATGTTTTCGAGAAGTCCCATAGATAGGCTTGACAGTCTTCATTTTACTCCAGAAAGGATTTTGTATCATCAGTTACACCCTAAAACACAGAGGCTCACACCAGCAATGGAAACTGACTTTTGCAATAATGTTGCTGATGTAAGGCAGCAGTATATAGAGATTTATACAATGTCTTGACCAAATCTATACAAGTACTACTACAGTTCCAGCTCTTCAACAGTAGATTAACTTTAAGACAGTAATAACAAAAAAAAAAAAAAAAGTTCATAAAACACTACAGTATGTTCTTAGCAAGATTCTAACAAAATCTGGTTAAATACCAAAGCCATCAGTCTTATTTCATCTTCGGACAAACTAGCAGGTTAGGTGGCTTGAATTTACTATAAGAAAGCCTTGTCTTACTAACTGTATCTGAGCAGCCCCTTCTCCCAGTATTGCTAGCTGTGGGGTGGCTCCAGCAAAAGTACCTGTAGTTCCCAGTGCAAACTAGCAGAACCAAGTTCACAGCAGGTTCCTGGACACTGGTTTGTCTAAAGCTACTCAGCCTTTCTGTGCAGCAAAGCAGCTACTATCTTAGACCTTCTGGTTTTGCTGTGACCAGAGAGGGTGCATTGCTGTTAGCAATGGGGACAGACATGGACAACTGGGGGGGGGGGAACCCTAATGAAGGCAAGGGCATGGAAGTGACAGTTCAAACCAAGCAGCTCCAAAGCACTCTTACTACTTTCAGAATCCTTTAAACGTGTGAAGAAAAGCATGAATTCAAATTAATCAATTGCCTTTAAAGTAGCTGAGGTAGCACTCTGACTATTACCTGTGCTTTTAGAGTGCATCTCAAATGTGTCATTCAGGCTTCTGAAGATAAGAAAGATACGAATGAATCACCTTGTTACAAATTAATCACCCAGGGATTAGGGGTAAAAATTTCAAAAGCACCTTAAAATGACTTAGGAATCTAATTCCCATTTTCAGAATTGACTTAGGCAGTTACATCCTGACATAGTCAAAAGTCAATGGGATGATAGCGCCTAAATCACTCTAATGCATCCAAAAATGTTACCCACTTCTCGATGTAACACAACCCCAAGCCTCTCTGTAGTCCCGTTTGCCCTTCAGTGAGTGTCCCAGGCTTCTGCTTTTTCATCCCTGATTTCAGTCCACATTTACCATATGTTGTGCTTTCATTTTCATTAAACATTTTGAAAGATGGAGGTTTCAAACACGGAGCTACTCATTCATTCATCTTTCCACACAGAAACATAGCATCACTAAAACACCAATTTCAGACTATTACTTTTAACTAATGAGAAAGGAAATGTTTTTCCTGACACTGACAGCAAAATCCGTCCACCCATTTTTATATTTTACAAGATGATACAGTATGTCCCACTGTCACATCTCAGACTAAGTGTATGTTTTGGTCTTCTTCCAGTTACATGCCTTTTTCATAAGTTAATGAGCAATCACAGGATAGCCAAAGTATCCTTTGCGTCCTAAGGGGGTAGAGCAATCGTTGAGCTATCTGGATGCTACTGCTCTTCCATTGACCAGATTATGATAATGTCCTTTTTCCTCCTTGGGGCATTGGAAAAATCTTTTTATTTCTCCATCTCTGTTTCCCTCCACCCTGTGTCTGTCCTGTCCATTGTATCCGCAACATTATGTTGGTAGCACTTCTGCCATAAATGTCTGATTTCACTGTGACACAAGCTATAAAAAATAAACCAAGGAATACATATGTCTAGATTACACCTATTCATAAGCATATACGAGTATAGTATCTTGCTCTCTGATACAAAAAAAGATGATCTTCCTAGTGCTAGTGAATGACCAGCTAGAAAAGGGAATTAAGATAGGGCAGAGAGGCAGTGAACAAAAGCAAAAATCACATTCAGATCTGAAGGAAAATGATATTCACAGTAAGTCGGCAGTCATCCTAGCTTTCAGCTCTTTTTATGATCCGATCCCCCCCCCGCTTTTAATGCTTACTTTTAGTTCTTTTGCCCAAGACTGTGTATTTTTCACTCTTTTGTCATCTTCCCTAGACAAAAGCACAGGACTTGGGGAAAAGGATTAGGGAAGGGGAAATTCCTATCCTGACATTTATTTCTTCAGTGACCTTGACAAAGTCACTTAATTTATTGTTTCCCTTGCTGTAACAAAATGGACAGGAATGAAAATGAAGTCTTTTTCTAACATTCTCAACTGCTTTGTGATCCAACCCTATCTGCTAAGCCTGCTTTGAAACCCCAGACTAAGTTAACGCAGATTCAAGCTGTAATTGTTATCAGTAATGCCTCGCCTCTCTTCTAGACACACTTTCTGCAGCGGTCAATACCTGTTCACCAGCCGGTCATGGTGGGAGAATAGCAATTGCCATAATAAATGCTATGCCCTTTCTCCCAAGCCTGTTGCATCTCAATAAACTCTGCAGTATCTCCGGCAAAGGGGGAATTCAAAAGGGTGGTCCCAAATCAGGACTCTGAAGGGCTTTGCATTCAGAATAAGACACTATGGGAGTATCATGATGACAGCTGCACTTACATCACTGAAAATAATTATTCTGATCCATGAACACAAGCTAAGCCATAAGAATGGTCTTGTAAGCAAGGTCTGTTTTAATAGAAACATAAGTATTATGCATTACAGTCTATTATAAATTGGTTGTAATTTTCTCCTGACACTCTGTGAATTAAACTAGTTAGGATACCAAAAAAAATAACAAATGCCACAAAGCAGAAAGCAAGCTCAGTGTCTGAAGGTTAATGATTGCTCATGAAAGCTACAGAAATAAATTATCTGCCTAGGGACACTGTCACATGATCGGCACAAAAGCTGCAACAGCCGAAAATGTTTATGTGGAGAAAAAAACACTGTCAGCATCACAGGGCCCTTCCCCCACCGCTGAACCAGAGTCCCGAGCCAAACAGCTGCTCCTGACTGCTTACATTAAACTAATTTGTGCTGCAACATTGCAGCTGCTTAATTTTTAGACTGAACTTTATCACCAATAAGTGTTACAATAACAAGTGATCCAGCCCCATCTCTGAAGAAACAGCAAGTTCCTCAACAACAAAGGCAGCTTAAGGTGCCGAAAATCAAGAAAGAAGTACGAAGACAATGCCCAAACCAGTATTTTAAATCATGATGACCTACTCTTGCTTTTACTGGGAAAGCCTTAAAAGGTGGGTTTACTCCAAAATTAATGGGGGGTCAGACTGTGCCCCTAAGCGCGTGGGGGTCGTCCCACCCTGACATTGGGAATCAGTGGCCGAGAACCATGGCAGAGGCTGGTGGAGCAGCAAGGTGGAAGCAAGGGGAGGTGCTGGGGGCTTCAGGGGGCCGCCTGCCCTTCCCAGCTGACCCCCCCCCCGCACCAGGCATTTTGAGATTGCGCTGCAGAGCCCCCTCGCTCGCACCCTTCGCCGCAGCCTTGCTCCTTCGCTTCACCAGGCTCCCACTGGTTTGGGGTTTGGTGTCCTGTAGCAGTGCTTGCCCATCCTTCTGGCCACAGATTCACTGGTGTCTCCTTAAAACATTTTTCGCACTCAACATTTAAAAAGAAGAAGTTAAAAAAGCGGGGGGAGAGCCTAGCTCATTCATATCGTAACAGCTTGAAAGCCCTGACCTCCTCCTCACCCCTCCCTCTGCCTCCCCCCCTGAAAAAATGTGTTCAAAGGCAGTTGCATAGGAGGAAGTGTTTACAGAGCGGCAGCGGAGTGGTGCTCCTTGGGTAACAGAAGTGCTGCAATTACAAAATGTCACATGTTGTTCCTCCCGTTTTCCTCTGAATTATTTTCCTCTGTTAACATGCAGGCCTTCGTCTTTTGCTGAAAACAGACACTGACCTGAACTGGTAGTGATTCCTGCCAAATATGCAGGCACTGTTTTGCTACATTTTGGAATTCGGCGAAGTCCATGTGTCAGGCATTTGCTTGCGCTCAGGAAACGCCAGTGCTCAGACCAAAGCCCTCCCCGCCCCCTCCCACCCCCAGTGCTTGGAATGCACAGAAACTTTTCAGTTTTTAATTAGTTTTAATATGATTAATGTTTTTAGCTGCATATCTTGTTACATCCAGTATGCTTGTTAAAAATAAAAAAAAAAAAAAGAAAAGGCCCATTTAAATGTACTGGTCTTAGTTATTAAGAAAACAAATTGAGACAGGGGAAAAAAAAAACCCACCAAGAGAGCAATTACACAGTTAAACAAAAAGCTGTAGTTGCTTGCGGTGGTAACAGGGTTGCAGATAGACTGTTGTTTGCCTGTGTGCATGTTTGTGCTTGGGGAGGAAGAGGGGCATGGGGAATTGGTCATGCGAAAAAAGGGGTGCTCCAGCAGTACACCCCATCTTTTCCAGTCTTCCAAAGACCAGCTAGAAGGAGGAGATGCTAAATGAAATGATGTCTTCTTTCTGTTCAATTTAGAAGCACAAAATAAATACAGAATCCCTTGAGGGTGGTGGCTTTTTGGTTTTTTTATCAAAATAACATTAGTCGGACTTTTGCCCAACAGCAGGAGCTGATGGTATCCGGAGCCCGCTTTATTCAACCCCAAATGTGTAAGAATAGGGGTGACTGGATAAAGAGGCCCCAGGGGCTTCTGACTGCTATTCATGGAGCAAAGCTGCAAATGGAAAAAATATTTTAAGAAGAAAAAAGTGGGGTAAAGGAGAGAATAGCAAAGTCCCTTGCACCCTTACCAGATCTTCCTCAAGTTTGGCCTTTAAACCTTTAAAATTTTATGGATTTCTTAAAAGAACACCTCTGAAAGAATAATGCAAGGGATAAGATCCAGCTACAAAACTGAAACTCTCATCTCTACAACACAGGAGAGCAGCGTGAGGGGATAATTGCAAGTGAGGTGAAAGAAAAGAGAAGGAAAGACTGTGTTACAGAGTGGTTGGAATCAGGAGTTTTAGGGAAAGCAGGGACATTGGAAAAGGAAGCTACCTCAGGTCCAAAGGCTCTATGGCAGAAGCCAGAAGTTCAAGAAGGAAACAAAAGGAGGAATCAAAAGGAAGAAGCATCACTCTCAGAGGAATATAGGCATGGATTTACTTACTGAATAGGACTCTCTTAAGTGAAGGAGCTTAAATATGCAATGGGACCAAGAGCAAACATGGGGCTTCAAGGATAACTTGCAGAAAATTTGAATTTTCTCTCTCTGAAATTTCATACTCCCAGAATTTCTTTTTATATTACCAAAAATACCCCAAAGTCTGTTAAAAATGGTCTTTTTTCTAAAACTTACACTGAGTGCAGCCTCCTTGTGCAGTGCCAGCAGGGTGGGGAAAGGCATTACCCCAGGCACAGACCAGAGGTTCACCTCCTGCGGTGCGGTGGGCACGCAGGCAGGTGGCTCTGCACCATCTTGCCCACGTCTGCACCGGGTGCCTCAGCCAGTACATTATTCCGGGGGAAAGGTTGGTGTTCTCCTGCCACCCAAATTCTCTCCTAATATCTGAAAACGTTCCCAGCCAAATACAGGTGAAACTAAGTATGTGTCTATAAAAAGATTTGGTTTCACTGAATCAACAATTTCCAATATTCTTCAAGAAAATCCCAGTCCAGCATAATATTCATGAGGACCATGAATACTTAGGTCTGCAAGCCTGAGCACACGTACAGATTTATATGATTCACTTACGATTATACTGACTGACCTCTAATTCATTCCTTTACCCTTTTTCATCCAGATGCATTTGCACACTGACAAACCATTTTCTTTTTAAATCAATTGGCCAGGAAAAAAGTTTCCTCCATCTGCAGAAATTTCTATGCTCACCATCCAATAAATTTACCCAGCTGTCATTGTGGAGTGACATGGCAAAATAGCACATTCAGTGAGAGCCATGTGAGAAATTAACTGTGTAAAAAAATAACTTTATCAAGCATCTTTGACCTCTGCTTATTAATCCTGCTCTCTGGGATTTAGTTTAATATTTCAGGGTCATAAGAAGTTCCAGAAATCTTTGTTTTTCTTCCTCCCCAAATTACTCCTAAGGACAAAGACAGACAAAATCTATCCCAGAGAGATTTTGTATTAATAAAAATCATAACTTAAAGCCTGAAATTTTTCCAGCCTTGTAAAGTAGAAAAGGTAACTGAAAGGAGAAACCCCTCCTTTCCCAACAGGTCCTTGTGCTTGCATCTAGCTCTTAAAACTTCTTGAAATATCAAATTTCAAGCTCCCGATATTTTAAAGTTATTTTCAGAGATTTTTTTTATGGTTGCCTCTGAGGCCTTGGATAGATATACCAGAGTTTACAAGCAGAAAGTAAAAATTTTTTTCCAATTTTTTTAAGCTAACTGCTTTGAAAATATTTTTTCTGTTGGCACAATACATGCATCATATTTCATGTACAGAGTGCCATATTATAGTGGTACCATCCACAGCAGCACAAGATGACCCACTGTATTTTAATCATTAATAGTGTGGCTGTCCCAAACTCACACTGAAAAAACATCCTATCATGATACATATTCTCTCTCTGTATGTGTATAATAAACATACAACTCTACTCTTCACCATCTAAAACCAATAATTTTTTTCCCATTTAGATCCTGCACAGAATGTATGATGTTTATTTTCACTTTTAGCAAGAATATATGCCTTCTTATTTCTAATCATCACATAAGCTAAAGCAGTTAATAAGGTATGCAGTAATTTCTAATTCAGAGCATTAATGTTCATAGTTACAATACTCATTATTTTTTAGAAAGACAAAATAAGAACTAATGTAAATTAAGAACTAACACTATAAACATCTTTTTTTATACAAAGCTGAATTTCAGCCATAAATTTTGTGTTCAAGCTACTTCAAAACGTTTAGGGATAAGGAGGTACTAAGGTTTTGACCAGCTCTTGGCTTTTGTTCTTACTTTCTCTCTTGAAAGAAAAAAGGATTAAGGAATAAAATTCTCCACACCTTACCCTTTGGATTTGGATGGAGCCTTTCAGCCACAGCTAAACCTCTCTAGCAGAAACAGGTTTGCTTAATAGTCATAAATATTTCCTGGGTCATTTATGCAACATACAACTTTGGGGAGAGGATAACTCCCTTTGCTTGTTCCAACACTACCTCCCTACCCTAAGCCAGGTCCATTCCCTGAGGCAGACCATATGGGACAATTGGAGGTCTAGCCACCTCATTCACATTGCAGAGAAGATGCTTAGGTCTAGATTCTTCCCTCTACATTTCTGCACTTCATCCAAGCTTATTTTTACAAGCTCCAAAATTACGCAGCTGTTGTATCTGTCCTCTATAGTCAATGGAGAAAGACAAATTGCTTCAGTGTGCAACCCAGCCCACACAAACCAGACTTACAATTCTTCCAGGTTTGCCCATCTCCCTCCCTTGACTGCAGAGAGAATCTAGAAAAACTAAGCTCTGATCTTCAGCAATTTAGTTAAGCACCTAAACTTAGACAGATCTAATCTGTGCCTCTAAGAACATTTCAGTGGAAGGAAAGCTTTGATGAAAAATGGAAATGAACTTTTATGAGAATTTTGTCGAGATCTTGTTCTTTTACCCAGATCAGATCTAATTAAAACCAGTAAATTCATCTTTAGTCAGAAGCTTTGAGCTGTCAGCAACAGGATATCACAGGATTTCCTTAAGAACCCACTTCAATCCAAGCAGCCTTGCTAAGCTCAGTTTTGAGATCTCAAGGTACTGCTTCATGGAGGAACATTTCCATGGACCACTCAGAAGGTAAAAAGGACACACCAAGTGCTGCAAGGTGCGTATCTGAAATACATAGGCATATTTGCCTTATCAGCAGGAAAAACACAAATGAGAGCACAGGTGTCACAGCAGCTTTCTGACTAGCCAGAACTAGGCAAGGCATCTAACAAGCACCCTCCACCAAGAACTATAACTTCCCCCCAGACCCAGCATCTTATTTTATGCATACGTTGAAAGATTTCTAAACAGATTTTTAAAATACCCCTGTAGAAAGAGTACTGAAGTACAGTGCCCAGCAGTCCCCTTTGGGACCATCCAAGAAGGAAGGAAAAGTACCTCAGGGCAACCCATTTTCACATCAGCTATGTGCTAGGGTGGTTCAGCTGCGTGAACCAGGTGAAGTTACGCCTGAAAGAATCACTGTTGAACAGGCCATTTACCCATACTCTATTGATAATCTCTAGCTGCAAAACTGAAAATGAGACATGCTTGGACAGCTGGCAAGATTGTCAGATTTGTGCCATCGATTCTGGAGCAACATGAGCCCCACATCATTGCCTCTGCAGTTAACAAAATACCTCTTCATAGCAGTTCTTCATAGAGCATTATTAACTGCCTAAGTAATGCAGTGAATCAGCAATGGCTCTCACTAGTCAGAAAAGACAAAGGTCCAAACTCATGGTGCCC
Source organism: Haliaeetus leucocephalus (assembly GCF_000737465.1). Classification (NCBI taxonomy): domain Eukaryota; kingdom Metazoa; phylum Chordata; class Aves; order Accipitriformes; family Accipitridae; genus Haliaeetus; species Haliaeetus leucocephalus. Next base: position 1,834,528 of record NW_010972886.1, read on the forward strand.
CCCAAATGGTCCCAATAAGCCCAGAAACCTCAGTGACAGCTAATGACCAAAACCGAAGTAGTGATGACACTGGATGTGACTTCTGAGATAGTTATATGTTAATGGTCCTTGCCATTCTGAATGCAGTAATTGAAAATTACTAATTGCAGAGATGAACTGTCAGATATTTTCAAAGGGGTTTTTCATCACAGAAGACCATGGTTTCTACAGAAAGACAGCTTTAGACACATGAAAATTTCTTTGCTGAAAGGGACCTATGATTCAAAAGGGAGGGGAAGAGTCAAAACAGGGATAGGGGGTGTTTTAAGAAAGCCAAAGAATGTTTCTCATATATGTGAAACTGCAATCCCCTAAGAGATCATTTTAGAATAATTTCAAGACAGAAAACCTATTAAAGCCCCCACATTTTATATTTCTCACATGAGTGGCTACAGTTTTGGGGGGCATAATAAGGTCATGAAGCATAAACAACAAAGTGAATAAGAAAAATAAGGTATCTTCTCTGTCTTTAAAAATCCAGCAAATCACAATGAATCTTTAAAACAAAGAGTACAAAAAGAGGAAATTAACTTCGGAACAGTCTCACACTGAATCTAATCACTGTTTTACCTAGCTATTAAGAAGAAAGGGATCGTAAGAAGTCCTTTTTACAAATTTTTTGTGCTAGTATTTTTGAGCAAAAGCTGAAGCTGATGCTCAAAATATTTCTGAGAAAATCTGAAAAAAAACCCAAACGTTAAACCTGGAGAGCATCCCTTCTTATCCTGTATCATTTCAATTAGAAGGCATGTATATGTTCTAGGAATGGGAAAAGACAAATCATATATATACTTATATAAGTGTGTGAAAATTAGAGTGGGTTAGGAGCTTCCTGGCAAAACATCATTTTTTCAGAAATGTTGACTGCTCAAAACTGAAGTTAAGCAACTTTGGTTTGGTTACAAAGAAAGGGAAATGTTGGCAATTCTGCCAACTCAAAGAAGTTATAGAAAAAAAATTGCTTGAAGATCTGATTCCATATTTTGTTAATTTGAAACCAAAATAACATTTTATTAGAGTTTTTAATTAGCATATATTACACAAAATTCTTAAAATCAAAACTCCATGCTATCAGAACTTCCCTGCTATCGATTTTGGCACAAGCTCATTTACATTCAGATCTGTCTAGTTCAAGCTAGTGTAGACACATGACTTAAAAAGAGAATTTCAAAAAGAGGTCTGTGCCTTCAGAAGACACTGTTTGCAAAAACAAAGCATAATGAACAGATCTGACCATAGACAGTGTGAGGCCCTTAACAGGATTTAGAGAAAAGAAAGTGCTTTTCAACCTAGAAAAATTCACCTGAATCTGAAGTCCCATTTTCCAGCTCTGTCCAATCGCTCACTTCCAGCCTCATCCTTCACCTGTCTTGCTGCATGCTCACACCTCCCCAAAATGTGTATCATGAGGAATGAGTCTGCACACGAGCTGTTACTGCTGAGCAGCTGGTAACTAGGAACAGGGCATGGGTCTATGGGAGCTGCAATCTATAGGGACATGGTGTCTACATGTGCCTTACACCACCCTTGATTACAAAACCACATCAAACTCCCTCAGAAATCATGAGTACCAGCTATGAAAGTGCATTTTAATATGTCAGGCTAGATACTAAGAAAAGCAGAAGAAAAAAACCCCTAACCTTGCATGAGATATACTTTGAAAAAAAGAGTGGTTTACCTCATTCATTTTCTACAATTTCATGACTTTTTAAACAAAGTATGAAGCGTAGTCCAAATAAAGTGTCTTCCCTTTGGGTCACAACTATTCATAAGCAACACCTTCATCTAAGAGTAGATTGCTGTAACACTACTTAGAATAAAATATCCTGCTTTGCAAGGGCAGTAGAAACTGGCCTTCGCCATGAATTGCCACCATCACTAATGAAAGTGGCTAGCTGGATGGCTAACGAGACCTCTCATCAGGGAATGTTAATGGAGAGGAATCAACCTTATACGCAATAAGTGAACAATCAGGTAATGGAGTCAAGGAACCATATAGGCAAGGTGGAAAATAAATGCCAGGGACTTGAGAAATCTAATCAATGCCTGATTAAGCTAATTGAAGCCTGGCCACTGAAAATTAATGATTCGGAAAATTGCTCCCAGAACAGAAAAAAGCAAAGATTGCTGGATCTCACATAAGAGACAGAAGGTTCAAATGTGAAAGCAGTTATCAGGAGATTAATACCTGGTACCCAGGGTACATAAAAGTTTGCTATCTCACCTTTTGCCACATCAAGTATATTGCTTCCCTGCTGCTTCTCCAAGCCCATGCACCCACCAAGTCTCTGAAGTCCATTAGTTTGATTTTTTTTTCAACTGTAAGACTAAAGGGAGCACTAAGGCTGAAAAGAGCAGTAATGTTCTAATTACTCCAGAATGTCTTCCTTTTCAACTTCAGTGAAAACAAAGGGCCTGTGTTCAAATTGAAAAACATAAAGTAGGGATACTAAAAATAGCTATGGCATGAAATGCAAAAGACACTTTAGCATGTGCTTAGGTACAATTATTCTAATCCTAATCATCAGAATTTTCAACTAAAGGCTCCTTTAAAAACCCTCATTGAACTGGAGGGGGGTTTTTTTTTACCTATCATCTCTGGATCTCTGGATCTCTGTGGACTACTCCTGGGATCTGCAAGTGGTCATTTTTAAAAAAAACAAGCCTAATATCAGAACACTTGCACTTATTACACAGGAGCCTGCACCTCTAAAAGATATTTCTCAAGGTACTACAAATCAAAAAAGGTTGAAAACCATTAGGCAGGCAGACCTTTGGCACAGAGAACTGCCTGAGCCTGTGGGTGGGCAGACAGGCAGCCTGAGTTCAGCTCCAGGCACTAGTAATTCAGGCACTTCACTGAGCAATAAGCAGTGATACTCAGGTTTTTAAAACCATTAAGATGTAAAAATAGTTAAAATTGTACCTTTCAATATGTAGTGCTTTTCTTAGGCCAAGAGATCCCAGACCAAATTCTTGTGGTTTCCATGGAGTTCTGCTAAGCCATGAAAAGTAGATTGTGGACAGTCCACAGGAGCATATCAAACACTACTGTAATTCATCCATTAAAAGTCTGATGAGAAGAAAGTGCATGCTTTTACTAGTAGTCATTTCATTCTTAAATTTATTCTGAATTCTTCTGATTATATCATCTGCACCTCATTACATATTTGAGATGTTCTCTTCATTGCACTCACATTTTTAAAAGCCATCCATGACAAAATTGAAGGTGTGACAGTAGTCCTTTGGCATAAAATGATTTAAAGATCACCACTTTAAAGCAACACTGATTTTAGCCCACCATTGTGGCAACTTTGCTGCCAGCTTTGTTAGCTCTTCCGAAGCTTATCCACATTTCTTTGACCTTAATTCAATTATTTTGGAGCATATTTATAATTTAATACCTCACCAGTCTTCCATTTTCCAAACGATTAATAAATAGACCAACTTCCACCCATATGTGGGAACCTCAGATACTCCAAAGGTTATTTTTTTCCCCTGAGGAAAATGAACTTTTTTTTTCTGCTTTGTACTCTTTTATCCACACAGGATGTTACTTTCTCAGAGTATTACTTTGCTCAGAACATCAAAGATACTAAAGTCTTACTATGCCTAACTCAGACATGCCCTGATGCCTAATGGCGTACTTGCATGCAATTAATATGCAGCTAAAGAGATTCCCAAAGCTAGCTGAGTGTGACACGCTAAGCAAGTCAGCAGTGAAACAGAGGAAATGGGTGGGGTTTAGGCATCAGTTCAGCTGAGACAGGCATTCTGCCAGGGACTGTAAATCCTATCAGAACAAAGGGAACAAAAAATTCACTCCTTGGGATCTCGGAAATCCACCGATTCAAACACCTAATTTGAATACAGAGAATGTAAGACCAAATCTGTCTTCGGCACCAATTCAGAAGGAAGACTTGAATCTCTGACTTCTACCTCCTCTCGCCACCTTTTTAGGGCAATCTATGTGCTTTTGTTTCCTTAGCTGTCACTTTAAGAAGTATCAGTGATTATGTACACAAATACACTTTATCAACTGGGTTTCATTCATCTACTGTATCATTTATACATATAAAGAATTAGTGAGGTGCAACACTCCTTTACAAAATTTCTGCAATTTTTTTTCCCTACCATATCATTAAACTCTGTGTCTCTGGGATTTTTTATAACTGCATTTTTAATCATCCTACCAGTTAAGTTGCCAAGACCTGAACTAAGCCTTACTGCTCTGTAATTCTCCAGGTTATTAGTGGGGCTTTTTATAAATATAAGTACAATATTTGCTATCTTCCAATATAATTGCTGACTTAAATAAGAGAACGTGTACTTAGCAGCCATTTTACTCTTAAGTTCATTAACATGCCTATTTATGCTCTATCCAGCTTGTTGCTCTCCTTAGCTCATTACTTTTCTACCTTTGGACTCTTCAGCAATTTAGACTGTCACCTTCCCAGCTGGGTGGAAAGAACTTCCTAGTCTCCGTTCCATTAAAGATGAAATTCCTTGACCTGCCAGCTGTCAAAACGCCATCTCTTGAAAGGAGATCTTTCCTTCAGGATCTGCCTTGACTTAATCTGTCAGCTATAACTGCTCTGTTGTTTGGGGCAAAGTTTCTCATGGAAATAGAAACCATACATAGAAATCATGTGGGTAATCCTTCTCGCTTGCTGCAACTTCTGCCATGTCCCTAACATTTTTTAAACAGAGACTACTGCAATGACTCTGCACTGAAAACAAAGCAGAAGAGAGAACTAAATCAGCCTTCCCTCCACAGCGGGCAAGTACTGTACTCTGCAGAAGCAGAGCTCAAAGGTTATTGGAGTAGCCTAGGAAAGGCTCTCCCCCCTGTTTCACTGTCTGTTTGCATTCTTCATTTCCCCTAAGTTACTGCCCTGAATCAGGCAGGATACGTTCTTAATTACCAGTGCATCAAATTTCTCTTATTTATCTGTCCGACCTTTACTGTTGATTTAGGAGGACACCAGGTCAAAAGCCAACTAAACGTACTGTTCCAAAGTAACTAAGAAAAGCATTGTATGCTGAGCTCCTATCAACTCTTTCTTCTTCCAGACTGCAATCCTCTTTTCCATTCTGCCAAGCGCTATTGCACAAGAAGCCCTTTCCTGAAAATATTGGTCATTTCAAGTAGATCAAATAGATCTATGTCACTTTGTAACATTCCTATGGAAAACTATCGGCTTTACTTCCTAAGTTTGGTAGCCTTCCCCAACTGGTGTAAGACTACTGAATTTAATCAAGAAAGGCCCCCTTTCCAAATCAAGTTCCACATCAACCAGCTCTCTACAAAGATAAGCATTACTCCCTCCCCAATGCCATCGCAAGCTTTATTACAAAAGGACCAAAGGTATCTCACCCTGTTAGTACTATAGCAAACATTTGTTTTCATAAGAACATCAGTCTTAAATATTCCTGGAATATTCTCAGCATCAAGAATCAAGTCAGATTTAACATTGATTTAGCAATCTACAGAAGTGTGTATATTGTGCAGGTACTTACTGGGTGCAGCACGGTAAGATGTTTACATGGAATTTTAAAAGAAAACTTTAAAAACTGGAAAAGCACATACCATACGAAAAAAAGCTCAGCTAATTATTTCTGTTCACTACAATAAAAAATCAAACACTGTATTAGAATTAGACAGTGAATGCACACATAAATGCTATGTCATAAGTAATGTCATAATAAAAGGAAGCTTTTGTTGGATTACAAGGAATTTCATATAGTTTTTATCCACAACTACACTGAGTGAAGTGGACAAGAGTAAGTTGCAGATGGAAATCAGGTGTTCCAAAAAAAAAACCCCACTGAAAGACATAAATTTATTATATATCTGCACTTTTATTCCATGCAACAATCACAAAATGCCACTCATGAAATGCCATCTCTGAGCTGACTGATAAGATCATTTCCTTATCTCTTTTTTAGCTCTTGTCATTCCCCCTTGCCATACCAGTCACAAAAAAATACGCCAAGAGGGGGTGGGGACAAGTAACATTTAATACATCTACTAAAAAAATGCAAGTGCGTATACATGTATGTTAGAAGAATATACATCTGACTACATTTTTTTCCTACCTTTGCCAGACATGCAAAAAAACAATATTCATGTTTATCTGTAAACAAGTGAATAATTAAAATGAGCTGGCTTTGCATATGTAAGCAGCCTTATCAGGGTCCAATGAGTTCAGCTTTGAGGAAGGGTCATATTTTCATGCACTGGTACATCATGGAGACTTGATGCTTCTGATAAGGTTTCAGGGATCTACTGGAACCTACACAGGAACTGAAATATAAATATTAAATAATTACTAAGAATGTGTTCCACCTGAATCAGTAAAAGATAAGTTTAGAGTTTGAATTCATCTTCTCCCAACAAAAAAGAAAAGACTCTCCGATTCTTTTAACAATTTCATGGTGTATCCCAATGTTACCACAAGCCTTGAGAGATAAGGGGTTTCCTCTGTTAAGAGAATCAAGTTATTAAATTGGTCAAAGATGACTCTACCAGAAATGTATTCAAATCTTCTTTATTAATTACCATAAGAATTTAGTTTGAGAGTCACATATAAAATTTTGCTCAGTTTTCACAGATAAAATATATTATGTACAAAAATTCCTAGGATTTTAATTTAGTAAAACCCCAATAGTATTTAACTGAGCAGGTTATTCTCTGTACAGAGAAGAGCTCTGCAGGACTGATTCATTCTTTTACAGTGCATTAGTTTAATCACCTAGGAGATTTCTAACATGATGAAATCTAAACAGAAGCAGGAACTTCAGTTATCTTTGGATGAACGTATTTAGTTTCACATTCTATCCTAGCACCAAGCAAAATAAAACAGTCTAAATACACTTCAGTTTCATCCACACAATTTATTTTACTTTTGTTGGATTTAAAAAGGCAGAACCAGATATTGTTTATTAATGCTGCTGTTAAATTCAGGTTCTCCTATTAATAACTCTCTTGAAATAGAAGCCTATGTGATTTTTTTTTTCTTTTACTATTTTTTGACATGCAGTAATTGCAATAACACAAGAAAATTTGTTTAGAATAGACAAGTGAGTCAAAGTAACAATTACAACAAATTATAGACCTTCTCCTATACCCTATACCTTTTTTTTATATGATTTATTGTATTATACAGTCTCCCAATTATGAAGGAATAATCCAGGGAGACTCTCAAGATACAGTGACAGACTGTTAACAGCTCAGACAAAAGTGAACTCTAATAAGCAGACAAAATCAACAAACAAAAGGACAAAATCCTATTTTTCCTATTGCAAGAATATTCTTTCCTGGTAAGAAGATACCGGATCAGGCCCAAACTGTATAAAAATAAAAACAGAGCTGATAATAAAATAGATATGATAACCCAAGTTAATAAAGAAAAAGTGCATTAAAAGAGAATGAATATTCAATGCTACTTTGTCTATTCCTACTTTCTTAATGTCTCTAGCAGACGCAAATGTATTTTGCTCTATAAAATCCCATACTTTAATAAATCGTGCCAATGTTTTTATAAAAAAATGACCCTTCTAAGTTGCTGGTTTTCATTCCCTTATTTTCTTCATCCTTTGTGTTTCTGCTTTGTAATTGTAGAATTCTTCATAATCAAAGATCTCAGTAGTTGAAATTATATACCATGCACTATCTAATTTTAAGACCTGTGTGTAGAAATATGTAACTGGGTGCTAACATGCAGGAGTATATCAAGGGGAGCCAACATGCAGACAAATTTGACTCATAAAAAAATTTTGTGGTATAGAGCTCAGAAAGTTCTTGACCCATAGTGGAAGTATGTAGCAGCAAATCTGTATCTCCTACACCTTCCTTCCCTTTCCACATGATGCTGATGGTGTCGGAAGAGACCCAGTCCAGGGTCCTCCTACCTACATATTAGACGGCTGTGCCTTGAAGGGATCATGGTTTTCACTGGGGTGAGGGTCTTCCCTGCACACATGGTGGGAGGTGCGGAAAATGCTTTCCTATCTGGCTGCATGAAGTGACTGGCAAAGGAGATCTGAATCCAGAGAAAGTAGGAATTAGGCTAACATGTGGAAGACAGACATATATTTTGTTGCCTTAATACCCAGGATCAGTATATTCTGACTTATCGTTCTCTACAACTTTGTTAATTTGAATCCAGTATTAGTGTCCACTGTTGACAAGGAAAGCTTTGCCATCAACTTATTATGCAACTCAACCTGTAACTATTAGTTATAAGGTTAGATCAGTTCCTTCCCCTTGTAACATCAAATGATCTATGCATGCAAAATACAAGCAGGTCTGACCTACTCTATCCTGTTGATCTCTCTATATTTTAACAACAGCTGTGCATGGAGAAGTCTGAATTAAGGACACAACAGTAACAACTAATATAGTAAAGAATCAATGCAATATTTATTAGGGTGGTCTGTGAGAAAAGCAGGAAAGTCATGACCCTGTTTCAGTATATACAGTTCTCAGAAATGTCTTCCAAGGTGACGGAAAAATAAAATGTTTGGTACCAAGTATGTACAGAATGGAACCTGCACATAGGAATAAGAACACCCTGTAAAAAGGGAAGAGCATATACTGACACACATAATGTAACAGACACACTTCTAGTAAATAAAACTCCATCTGGGGCTCCAGGTTTAGGAACCGGATACTAAACTTCGGAAGAATAAATTACATTTACTTTTAAATATTTTCATAGACAATTTTCACACTTATATAAGAATTATGTAAACAGCTGCCAAAATAAATCACTGGTATTTAGATTGCAAGCTGTCTGGAGTAGACACTGTCTTTAATAACTTTATGGTTGCAGAGCACCCTGTGCCATGCACCCTGTCACATGGCCCATCTTGCTACCTGTTTCACCACAGCGCTCAGTGGAAATGGGGATCTCAGCGCACAGGTCCTTAAAATGCTTACATACATTTTAAGAAATTAGACCTGTCAGAAAACCTTGCACACTAATTAAGCATAGCAAAGTGCAAGAGAAATTAAGATTCCCATTGTACAGCCAGAGAACTAATGCTCCCAAGGCTAGTCAAATAATTAAGTCAAGGGTTCCTTGACCCATGTCACAAAACTATTTATCCGGAAACTGAGATAAGCTTTTGTATTGTGATTCTCAGTACAAATTGTGATGGGGAACAAAAGATACATTACTTCAGTGCATCTGTATACAATTTACCTTTTAGTTGAAAAAAGCAATATTCAAAGATTACCACTAGGAAATTAATGCTGGGGCTGACTGGAGTTAGGTCCACAAGATACCTACATGCCTCTTTAGGTTTCTGAGCCCAACATTTAAAGTGCCATTTGAACATTCAGTGCTTAAAACATCCCCTTTTTCCACTGCTAAAGTCAACAAGGTGCTGTTGAGTAGATGCACAACCATCTAAATTGTGACCAACCATTACTTGGTCCCCAAAAAATTCACAGAGGTGCTGTACTTCCATCTCCACTCAGGAGCCCACATCACTGAAGAGCAGCACATAAAGAACAATTCTGGATGCTCCTCTACTTAACAGTTATGGAAGTCCTCTCTGCTTCAGAGACTTAGTGACCGTCATAATTTCCGAACAAGAACACATCTCCACCCTTCTTGCTGGGACTTCTCCATTTTGTAAAAAATATGTAAATATTTCTAAGTAGAAACTGGAATGCCACATCTCCCATCCCCCCAGATGAAGAAAATCCATTATTGGGCTCCCAGTGTTTGGGCTCTCACTTCAAACATGCCACTAAGGATGAATGAAACAGGACAGTCACAGAGGGATGTATTCTAACAGCCCCATTTAGATCTAAGTGCCATGTCTAGAGAACTGGGCATCTGACAGACTGCCTACAGAGAACTGACAGGAAATATCAAGCACGGGGACTTTGGTGGAATTCACACTATCCGAATATGACCCATAGTCTTTCTGTACCATCCAGCATCTTAGAAGGCATGTCTGTATCATGTAATGAACCTAAACTATCTAGTACCTCCACAGAGAGCTGTATTGCACTACATGGATACATCAGCTCAGGTCCCAAGACAGCGCAATCAAATTAGTATAGAACATGGATCTAGTTAATAAGTCCTGCCCTTCAGCAGGCAAATATAATATCATATTAGCAGTGTTACACTTTGGGTATAAGTCATTAATAGGGTTATACTATCTGGGCATCCCCGCATCACATCCCATTCTGAAATGTACATGTGCTAACTCTTATCTGGCTTTTATTTTTTCCTCTTTTTTTTGTTTATTTTAATAACACTGGCAGTCCAGCAAGCACTTCCACCCCAGTGTCCACAAAACACTTGAAGAGCAAACACACTTTATTTCAAAATCTTGGGGCCCGACTTTAGGAAGTTGTCCCAATCCAAATACACTTCGCTGAGTGCAAATTCAAAGCTTGGAGCAAGGCCCATTGGGTAATGAACCTCAGGGGCTATTAATCCACAACCTACAATTTGTAAATGTGCAGGATACTGACTCAGTAGAAAAAATAATTTTAAACATCTGTGGTATTCTTTCAATTCCAGATTAATTACACTGCTCAGATTGTAACGTTAGCCAGAAATTTCAAGTCTCTCCACTGCTATGTTGAAAATGCTGTATTTTCCTTTGTGTTTATCACTGTTCTGCTACAGTAGGAGGCTTCCTGCCCAACACAAGCTTATGTTCAGTTCTGTGTCCTACATTTATTCCACAGCTCACCTTGCCTGCCTTTCCTTTCTCTCTTTGTCTGAAGTCCTTCTGAAACTCTTTGTTACACAGCATTAATTACTATTATTATTACTTTTAAGACAAAGGCTGTGTACATACCCCCACATCACTCCATCAAAATGGTGATATAAATGAAAATCTAAACAGGCTGTTTAATCCTTTTGAGAAGCTAATAATTATTTTCAATCAGCAAAGACTATTCTGCCATTTCAAAGAATGATTAATGAGAGCAAATGTGTTTGTAATTTATTAGCAGCAGCTTGAGGGGGGGAACAACTTAGGAATGGCAGCCATAGCATCAACATCTGACGATGTGAAGGCACTTCTGCTCCATATTATAAAGTCAAACATGAGTCTGCCTCTTTGTTGATTTATACTCTGCACAGTGATACCGAGTGCCTGGGTATTATTCATGAATGGCTTTGCAGTTATTTTTTGTAGAAGTGTCATGGAAAAAAGAAATCCACAAGTATGTACCTCTTCTACAACACTCACTCAGCCATCAGTATTCGTCAACATATGCTTCTCTAAGAACAGAAGTACATCACAATAAAACAGGAGGCAAAAGGCAAACAAGCAGAAGGAAAGCAGAGGATTGACTGGATTGAGATAGGAGGAACATTAAACCCCTCTATCATAACACCTGGTGAAATAACTTTATGGCCCACACACAACATAGTGTCTGAGAACTCTGCAGACTTGAATATGTAATTTCATCTCCACAACACCCTTGCAAGAAGAGACTGTGTCTATGTCACAAACAGGAAACCAAGGCATGGCAGGGCTGAAAATTTCTTAAATTGTATTATGTTACTATCTATTCCACTTAGTTGCCTAAATACTTCTAAAATTTGATGATATTTCTAAAATTTGACTCTTAAGGTTAGATTCCCCCCAAAGAGGACTCTGACAATTAAATGGGACTTTATGTGCCTAGACAACCGCCTGACAGCAGCCAGACTCAGCTGTCATTTTGTCTTGAAAGTGCCTTCCTTCTCCAGCACAGAGCTTTCCCCCAGTCTAAGCTGCAATGAAACCTAGAAACTAGAAAGGCAATTCCCATGTCTAAATCACCTAAGCATTGCATTTCCCAAACAAATTAATACATGCAGCACTTCGAAAGGTACAAAAGTCCAGTCTAAGGTATTGTACACACATTCTACTTGTTATAGGGGCAGTGGAGTGTCTGCAATATGGACAAATACAGAAAAGCCTCAAAATCCAAAACAATAACATTTTTTGCATGCAAAAAGACACCTGTGGGAATATTCAACCTGATACTCAATCATTCCTGAATGGATGGTGTATCCCTTCCAAACAACTGATAGGACCAAGCTGGAACTGGCTGAAGCCCCTATCCCTCATGTCCATCCCAAGAAGGTGTTTCTTTGATAGCTGAGATCGGTAGCAGCACCATCTGCCCCTCCTTTTGAGGTCGTGTCACTATGCAGAAAGAAAAGCAAAACTGAAAGAACCAGAAGGAAAAATTAAGCACAGCATCACAGCATCTCTTTTCTCCCTTCTTGTAGTCCCAGAATCTTTTCCTTACTTTGGTTTTTATTTTGTATTAACGTAGGGGCATGAGGGGGAAACCAATCATGACCCTTTTTATAAATAAGCAATTATTCCCGTCAATTTAGCACTTGAGGGACCCCATCTGGAGTACTGTGTGTAGTTTGGGGCTCCGCAGGACAGAACATTTACAAACTGAAAAGTCCAATCAGGTTGGTGGAGCACGTGATATATGATGAGAAGCTGAGGAAACTGGATTTGTTCAACCCAGAGAAAAGGCTAAAGGAGAGTCTAGTTTCTATTTTCAGCTTTCTAAAGGGGGTAGAAGAGCCAGAGAGAAAACAGAGACATCTTCTCAGCAGTGCACAGCAGAAGGACAAGAGTCAATCCTCGAAACCTACAGCATGGGAGATCCCAGTTACATATGAAGGGAAAAAAAATCATAAGGGTGGTCAAGCAAAGGAACAGGCTTATAGAGAGGTCATGAAACTTCTGTCCTTGGTAATATTCAAAGTTTTCCTGGGCAAGGCCCTGAGCAATTTGACTGAATGTTAGCACTGCTTTGAGCAGGGGGGAGTTGACCAGGTGATTTCCAAAGATCCCCTCTAACCTAGCCCATTCTGTGATGCTGCTCAGACCTTCTTGTAATGTGATAATTAGGGAGATGCAAGTTTGAACAGATGCAAGAGTAAGAAAGATATGACACACAGGTTGACCTCCAGTGCCCAACTCTACATCTGCATTTTGATGAAGTAATGCTTTTGCTGGTGAGCTGTGTTTTCCAACTTAAGCAACAGGTCATGCACAAAGGAGAAATGAATGAAATATCATAAAAGTTTTCTGAGCAATAAGAAAAAATTAAGATAAATTATTCCAAAGAAATTCACCTTGCAAACCTAGCAGCTTCTGTTCAACGCAGACATAACCCATATAGGCACTGAATTTGGCAACATTACAGCGATAATATTTTCCTAAGGATGAGCTAGACTTGTAGCATTTTGCCTGTATGTTAGACACAATACGCTTCCTTCATCAACTATCAACTGGCATGCATGGCTTCTTGTTCCACCTCATTCTTACTTAACCAATCTATTTACAGTGAACAACACAAGCAAGAACCTTTGGGGGGATTTTTGTATGGCACATTATGAATCACATTTTTTGGCCCTTCTTTTACATCACAGGGTACTGGCCACAGCTGGAAGCAGAACACAGTCCTCCTCAGATCAATGGTCTGCTCTGATATGACAAATTCTGTGTTTTCATTCTGTTCCCTTTGATGTCTCTCTCTTCTCAAGCCTCATCTTGTTTTTATTCTATACATTGTATTTGGCTGAATTAGACTACAAAGTCTTGCAGAAGACATTGGTTTGAACAAGACTTCAAAAAATGGCTTAGTACATCTGGATACCTCAAGTTGAGTGACACTTTAATATAACTGGATTTTTACAAAATGATGGACACCTGCTCTTTGAAAATCAAGCTCCTCTTAAGTTGTATGAAGATAAGCACCACAGAAGTGACGCACCTGAAACTAATAGACACTTCTGAAAAATCCTGTGCCTTTACCATGATTGATAGAGAACTGTGTGCATTTACAGCATCCTTTTAAGAGCAAGCCGCATGTCTGGCTGAAGGGTAACAGCATCGCTGGTTTCATATGCAACTACCTCTCATAGCGCACCACTATATTAATCTATTCCAAATAAATGAGAAGAGTGCTAAATTTGTAATGAACAGTGTTTTCACCTGTCTCAAGATAATGAAAGAATGTAAAGCTGTTCTTAGAACTTTATAGAAAGTAAGGGTAATTAGACACTATTGGCACCTATAACCTTGGGTTGATCACATTTTGTGCAGAAAGGGGAATTTTTTTTTTTGCATGGATCTATTCTTTCTAAAAGAAAACAATTCCTTGCTGTTATATTGCAGCACGAGGGAAAATAAAGCCCTATTCCACAGATTATTCTGTAGTCCCACTGTTCGGTAAGAATACTAGGGTACTATGAGCAAGGGACAAGACCTACAAAACCAGTATGTGGGCTTGCACTCACCTCCCGCCTAAGAGAAAGCCTCTGCCACAAAAGAAAGCACCAAGTTCTTGAATGTTCAAGTAATTACCAGTTGAACTTCTCCATCTTATGACACAAAGATCTGGAGTGTTTTTCTTACCTCATTGCTGTTATGTTGGCAGGGGAATGACAAACAATATTGAGGCAGGACTCTCATGCCCACCTTGGCAAAAGCAGACCATCCTTTAACAAGTCTCTTGTTCTGTCTTATCGTTCGAAACAGCTTGTGTGAATTATGGATGAAATGGTATCTCTTTGCTAATAGACAAAGTATAGCATCCCATCTGTGACAGGACACTTGCATGCTTCTCTCATCAAGTCAAAATGGTGTCAAATTTCTTTTGTCTGTATTTGAAATGCAACCTCCCTCAAGAACCTATGTATGAACAATGATCATGTAACTCACACCAGATTGTGACACTAGGCTAGTGCAAGTTACATTTACAAGGTAGAATGAGTGTTCATCATCCTGCTGCCTAATGAAATCAAACATTAGAATAAATCCAACGCTAATGAATACTATTTATCAGAGTATCAATTATAAAAAGACAGTGTTTCAAATTGACCAAGTTGTGAGAAAAGAACTACCTTGCAGGTCTGCAGTTGTCCTGGGGCTGCTTAACTAATCCTGCAGAACTGCTGTGGATGCTGAATTTTGAGGACCTGCTGGCAGCACCAGCACTGTTCATGATGATGTGGCTCTCTGGCCGCTGGACAGGCCAGACAGAACTCCTCAGATGTGAAGTAAAAGCAAAGATCTTACTCTGCACACTCAAAATGCTTAACTGGAACTATAGTGCAGTATTTTAATGATAAGGGAATAAAGACATGAGCGGACATACTGAGTTTCATTCTACATAGAACTCAGAGCATGTTTATCCTGATTTTTAAGAATGCAAGAAGGAACACAAACCAGCTTACCAAAGAGATGAAAATTATATTATCAAAAAAGAAAAATTCACTATAAAAAGTGGAAGGGTAGCGAAAGAGAGGCAAGAGGATGAAACAGAGACTAGTTATCAGTGAGTTATGTAGGGCATGTATAAGAAGGATCACTAAGACAAAATGTGTAAAGGGCATGGCAGTGCAAAATAATATGATGTAGGAATACTGAAAACTGAACTAGCGGACACCTTGACAGAGGACATAAGAATGTCTGAGGATCTGAAATAGGTTTTTACAAAGGCCAGCATTAAAATAAGTAGATAATGAATATGTCCTAAAATACGGTTTAAGCATATCGGAGAATAAGAGATAAAGATGGTGGTATAGCATCTGCCACCATAAGGCTCAAACAATAAAGACATAAGTGAATCTAAATGAATAAGAGCTTGGAATACTGTTGGTCCTAAATACTTGACACCTGACAATATTCAATGATCAAGAAAACAAGTTAGCACAAATAAGAAGCACACGCTATCATAAGGTGTGTATCAGAGTATTAAAGAATGACTCCTATTTTTGCCTTACTTGTAAAAAAAACAATGAAACTGTGAAAAAGAGAAACATCAAGGCGACACAGGGGAGATAAATTTTTTACTATTGTCAATAGAGATTAAAGTCTTTTTTTTCTTTTTTCCTTTTTTTTTTGCATTACTATAGGCATACAGTGGTTACACACTGATAAAAATCCCTCATGTTTCAGCTGTCAGATTTTAAATATGGAAATCCAAGGTAGTCCTAGAGAGAAAAGTTATGCACGTTTTATTTGATTCAGAATGAAGTACTCTGCACATCAATCAACCGTTCTAATAAATGAGGAATCAGACAAACTATGTACAAGTAATTTCTATATTCAGAAAATCTGCTTTTCTGGATACCTGTTGTGACGGCTGCTCTGAGAAAAACTGAATTCAACATATATTTCATAGGACATTTAAGTTCGATCACAGAATTCAGCACAACTTGTATTACACAGGACAACTGTGGCAACACGACCTAATGTAGACATACCAGCTTAGTGAAAAAGCAAGGATTATTAGTACAGTTTACTCTGAGGGTTAACTGTCTAGCTCAGTGCAGGACTAGAAGTCCACAGTGCAGATTAAATGTGACTGCAAATGCATCAGTTCAAAACTCATTGCAAACAGAGCCTCAGTCAGTCCAAGATAAAACTGTGGAGTCTTCCACAAAGGCAAAAGTGATAGGCAGGTTTATACACAAAACAGAGACACATTGTTTTACAAAAATATATGATGCCAACTTGAAGGGGGGGATGGAATCAAACTGCTACACAAAGAGACTAGCAATGTACACTGCTGTCTTCCTAAAGCTTTTGTCAAACTATACTTTTCTGAAGCTTTAGACAAGACACATTACCTTTAACACACACTAAGTTAACTCTCTTAAAGCCTCATGGGGAGCCTAGGCTCTACCAGGTTAGCATGGGTTAAAGTTGGTTGCACGTGCTAACATCACACCTTTAAGTCTTTGTCTAGACAGAGCATTAGAATAGATAACTTGTTTGTACGATGCAAGTATACAGAATTAGATAACAAACTGTTCCAATAGCTGTAAACAAAAAGTCAATGTGCTGACAATGGATTGCAGAAGACAGAAGTAACAAGTTGGGTTCCTTGGGGATGCCTGTCTAGCTCTCTGTTGTTTATTAATGACCTTGAAAGATGCTGTCTGAATACGGCCAAAAATATGTGGTAACTGGAAATATCACGAATGCCTCATATACTTAGAAAATGTGCCATACTACAAAATAGCATTCAAGCACCTGCATTGACAAAGGTAATGGCATCATGCAATGCATTAGGACTTTTGGGAGCGCATCCCCTGCACCTTTAGCCTGTATTAATCTTAGCTGCTTTGCACATTCTTCTCTGGTGCTCAGTGGGTATGCACAGCCAATTTACCTAAGCATCTGTGGGAAAAGGTAAGGGGAACGTACAAGACACTGGAAGAACAGAGGCACTTGAGTGTAGCTGACCTGCAGGGAAGTTGCATTTATAGATTTGATCTTCAGCCTTTCTCACCAGACACCTGTCAATGTACCAAAGGGTACGGATTCCTAAATTAGGTTAACTAACCTTGCCTTGCCAATCTAAGCTTCTAGTCAAGGAAGCCTAGGTGTGAATGTTTTCTTTCCTGATAGCTTTAATGGGCAGAGATGTTCAGTGAAAAGTTGTTCTATGGCAATAATCATATTCTGGCAATATCAAATCAACCAGTGCCCAATTTGCATACAAAAGGTAGTTTATCCATACAAAAATACATAGAAGTTGTCAATTGTGAACTCCATCAGCTTGCTACTCAAATTTCTACATGTGTAATGTTTCAATTAAGGCAACATCTGAACTCTGCCAGTCATGTCTCAGGCATGGAATTAACCCAATCAACAAGTCTGGCATCAGGAAGATATTCTCTCTTCACAAGGGTCCTGTGCTAATAGTGCAGCAAAAGCCAAACTGTGCTTAGTCCACTGCCTTTGATCCCAGAATTGCAATTTTCCTATTACTAAAACTTTTGGGGTTTAGTATTAAATCTCCTGGATTTTTCCATGTTTCTGTAGAACTGACCGTTTGGGTCCTGGGTAGTTTAAGCCCTCCAAAACACATCATAACTACTTATTCCCCAGGCTTTCAAACTGCGGTCTGTCACTGTTGTGTAATATACCAGTGATGTTGCTGGAGCCATGGCAGATAATAGGGTGGTTACTTGTTAGTTCAGTGTCCTTATGTCCAGCTGAAACAACACATGAGAGGAGAGAGAAATGAATAGTTGATAGGAAGTTGATAGTTAGGTTCATATCTTTTGTCCCTGAAAAAAACCAAACATATATACCTATTGCAGATGAATGGATAAGTGCACAGGTACTTTGTCACCAGGTAAAAATTGCCTCTAGGATTCTCTGTGGTTATAAGAGGGGCAGGAAGCCCCAGAAGACTGTTAAAATACAAAGGGAGTTTCCCCATAACGATCCACGCTTGATATGTAGCTTATTAACTGCAGCATGTTTTATTTGACTGTACCTCCCTCTGCTTCTAAAAATAGGACTGTCAAAAGGCATCGCTGCATCAGCCAGTTCCTCTCTGCAAGTTAATCTATTATACAAGAAAAGGACTTTACAAATGGCTACATTAAAGACATCTAATGAAGTCAAAGCAGCTGTTTTAAAACATATTCAAACAAAATCTAGTCAATGAGATTTGGCCTCTGAATTTCATGTTGTACTATTAGGTATGTAGAAATTGAGCTTTTCAGGGGAATGAATTCTTTAAATTAAGTGAAAAGTCAGGCTATTTGAGCACCTCATTATAGTCTGTATTGAAGATCTTTCTCATCCATATTATCCTATTAAGGATTGCAGTGATACCCACAACTGTATTCACTGGTGCAATAAAAGGACACACACAGCACTCAAACCAATGCTTTTGATACTTCTGTCCTTATTCAAGCTCAGTTCCTATTTATCTCAACAGAAATTTTGTTACAGGATATGGAATTAAGCTATGTGTTTTTAACCCAACAATATATTACATCCTGTAAAAATGTAATTTTCTGGGCCTTAGAAAATATCAAAGCTTCAGATCATTATTAATTACTTATGCATGCATATTATTCCTCCTTCCTACTGACAGATCTTCTTTGAAGCAGAATGGGTGCATTTCCTTCAGGCTATTCTGCCTTAAAAGGGTCAGCTTGAAAACCACATTTTTGTTACGCCTATCAAATGTGGTATCCACAACAGTAAAAATAACACTTAAGGCTACTGCAACTGAAAGAAACAACAGAGAAACATATATCTGTATCTCTGACATTTGATTATGTGTCCATCCTAAATAAGCTGGTGTAGGCATGTTTTGCATGTTCAAGCTCTCATTTCTCCCTTACTCAACGATCTGATGCATTTCATCAGGGAATTAAAAACTTCCATAATTTTTTTAATAATTCAGAGTATATTAGTTAAGTGCATTTCACCAGAAAGTGTGTATTTCTAACCAGGAAGTTTTAAGGAGGGTCTTTTTAATTAGTTCAGAATAAAAAAGCATTACGTCAGGTGGCCCTTGGTAGATTTTACACTGTCGTTTTAGTGATAAAATGTGGGCATACATATTCCATTCCCAGCCGTGAAAGGGATGCCCATTGCATCTAACAGTAAATGTAATGCTTAGGAAATCATGGCTTTCATGTAAGGGCACAATCCTGCTTTAATTAAAGTCAATTTAAAATCTGATATTAATATCAGTGGGAGTAAGTGCAAACCTTTATTTTTTCAGTAATTGGTTTAATTCATTGTGCTTCGGCTAGCAATTCTGATTACAATCTATCACAAACTACAACACTAACTTTGTTAAATTCAGAAAATCAAATTAACAATGACTAAAACACATATTTGCTTGTGTTACAAAAGCAATCAATAATTCCTGGACTACATATTCAAAAGTAGCATGTCATGATGCATAGAAAATAAGCGGATGGATATATATAATGGGCACTTTTCAAACTATGAGATATGACATCAATTAATACGCTTTTGTTTAATTTAGGTCTATGATCCCTTTCCATCACATTCTGCTTTTTCTGTCATACTCCTCCCATTTCCTTTTCCTCCCACTCCCACCCTATTCTCTCTCATTATGATGTTCCCTCCCTCACATTCCCTCTGTTCACCCTGTCCTGCCTCCTGTGCGCTGAGCATCAACATTACCACCCCGCTACACCAAACAGTACACTTCATCCTTCAGCCACAGCCTCCAGAGCCTTTCATTCACTGCTGATTTGCTTCCATACACTGCAAAGAAGCATGTGGGTCCAAGTACCAATTTGGTTGTCTGCATGTCAAGTTGGAGAATGCAAACAACTGTCCATGTAACCTCTTGGCAGAGTGAGTTATCCACCACCTTGGGGTGCCTTAGTTTCAGCAATATGGCCAAGTGGATTGCACATAGGACTGGGAGCCCAGAAAATCCTGAGTGCCAGTAATAGCTTTAACTAATGATTCTTTCAATGAATCCCGACAATTCATTAATCGTCTTTGTCTCAGATTATCTGCAAAGATTGGTATAATAGTGCTTTGCTCGCCTTCCTCACAGGATTTTGCAAGAAACAGTCCAACATCCAAATTTTATTCTCTCTATATATATGCTTGAGTTTCATTTATTTCAGTGGGAATTATACTTTTTATCTGAAGGCAGAACTCAGCCCTTCTACAGTCAGGATTATGTTGCTCTCTGAAGATGTAAACCTCAAGTTTTATTATACTTTTATTAAGAGACATATGCAAAATGAAAGGTTGAACAGAAGGCTGTTACTCCCATTAAGAAGAGATATGACAGGAAAAAGCAAACAAGGAAAATGAAGAATGGTGTTCCCTTTAAATTAGAACAAATTTGTATCCCAGAATAGAAGATGGAGCAAGAAGATGCATGCTTTCAAGGGAAAGTATGTTAAGTGCTGGAGACATCGACTAAATTGTTCAAGAACACTTCATGCTTACTTAATGACTGATTACTCAGTAATGTTCCCAAGGTCAGCAAAACCTTGGGTATCTGTCATCTGAATGCCAGTTCCATGCGTTAAAGTGACCAAAATTGCAGTAACTTTCGACAGCTGACATTTTTAAAGGCTGTGCCCCTTTATGATATTGTTTATTTATTTAAGCATAGTCAAAATATCTGTATTCCAACCATTTAAGACTAAGTCCTAATGAACAGCACTCATGTCCAAACACTTAGACCTTCCTACCCTCAAAAAAATTTAAAAAAAAAAAAAAAAAAAAGTCTTCCAAGAAACATGTCTTCAATCCTCTCATTTCTCCTCCCCAGAGAAGACGTAGTAGAAGAGACAGCATGACCTAAAGGTCAACAGATTCATGCTCTGGCAATAAATGGAGGAAGCAAATTCCATGGTAATAGATTCCTGACTCAGATGTGCCCTGTATCCAACTCCTCAGCTGACAGCCTAAGCTTCGCAGATATCTCCAATTCCATATTATCACAGATACAGAGGAGATGTTCTTTTTGTTAACTAGGAAAAACATATTTATGGCTTTGGGATTTAAAGCTAACTCTTTATCTCACAACTCTAAACATATCAAAAGGCAGCACAGATCAGAGAACAGGAGTGTAGCACCCTTGCATAGAGAACACAAGAGAACATGTACATTCTGCTCCAGCCAGAGCATTAGGTGGCCTCTAAGGTATGGCACCACGAAGAGCATTTTGCCGTGAGCTAATGATGAGGTTTTAAAAGCATATATCTACAGGAAGGAAAGGTTACAATTGCCAAGTCACTATTTTTCAGCTTTTTGGACACCTAGAACCAGTGTAAGAAGGGATCTGTAATAAAAGCTGCACACACTCTCTGAGCTGACTATAATTTTAAATGGTTCAGTAAAATGTAACAAGAAAAAAACCTCTTCATACCAAAAATGCTATTCCTAGAATTACATTTGAGTGCCATGACATTACAATATAAATTATAGCCTCACAAGAGTATTAGAAAAATGGGTAATTAAAAATGCCAATTTATACATACATGAAACACATTTTTATTGCTAAAATTAAGTGCTTATTATAGAAACCAATTATTAAGCTATACCACACTTTAGATTTTATGAACTAAATCTGCAAATGACTTGGGTGCCTAACTCCACCTTTAGGTACCTCAGGTTAACATTTCAGCATTACGGCAACCCACAGATCCTTTTCAATCGCTGCTTAAATTTGAGGGCAGGGCAGGAGGAGATCAACAGGTAGGCACATGCCAGACTGTGAAGCTGCTCAAAGCCCTGCCTCGTGCCTAATCCCCACTGGAAATCTCACATTCAACATTTGCGGGGGGGGGGGGGGAGGTAAGAGGGAGCAGCAGGGTCAGGGCACACATCTGTCAGGATTAGGGCATATGCATGTGTATTGGGAAATAAGTTCTGAAGTCTCCCCTCTGCCTGATTCATTGAATGAACTTGAACCCATTCTGTTTCTCTGGGAAGTGGCCAAATGTCAAAGCCATTTGGTGTTTTGAAAAAATCTGTCTCAATCTGTCCACTTTGTATAAACATTTGTACATTTCTTGGAACATACATGTGAATCTGGGTCTCCTGTATGACCACTTTAACTAGCAGGTTAGTCTCACAGGCTCCCATTCCCAGTGAAGTAGAACAGCTTCAATAGGAGATACTTGCCCAAAAATATGCTATGGCGTCAGATACTGGAAACCAGTGCTCATATGTGGCTCCAAATTAGAACAAATACAAACATGGTCTGAATACTGGCCTGCTATTTTGCATCCTTCCTCACAGAATAAAATAAAATAAAATAAAATAAAATTTCTCTATCCTAACCTGCGACACACTGGCTTTCAAGGGATTTCATATTGCTTCATGAGAAATGATATACTGGAGTGAACTTCACTAAATATTGAGTAGAAAAAGCACATCATCCCAGCAGTGTGGAACTGGGTTCCTACCAAACCAACCAGGCACTGAGCCAGGGCAGCGACTTCTTGGTCTGAGCACCAAAAAGCAGGGAGAAGAAAAAGACAAAGAAGTATTGGTCATACCCAGAGCAAGCTAAGCATGGGCAATTGGATCCTCACAAAATGGTACAGAAAAGAGCTTGCATAAAAATAATGCAATAGCCAGTCTGGGAGCTAGCTCAGGTATGGATAAATATTCCATGAGCACACCAATCCACCTCCAGAATAACCTTGCTTCCTATCTGCCCCAACTCAGGAAACTCCCATGATGGTAACAGGAAGAGGTTATCCTGTGGTATGTTGAACCATCCCAGTCTTTAAAAGTTGCCCACACAAGAAGTACTTGTCAGCAGCCTTGCACTAGCAATAAATTGGTTGTAAACAAGAAAATGCAACCCAAGCTTGTCCTCAGAAAAAAATAAGCCACTTAGTGACAAAGGATTAGGTTCTGCACACTTATCCTTTCCTAAAATAAAGGAATAAATGTACTTCACACCTTTGGCCAACACAGCTATGCTTGCAAGTGTCTAGTAATGCATACAAAGCCCAATGCTGCACATACCAGGAAGCAACAGCAAGAGATACTCATTTTAGTGATCCGCACTCCAGTGTTCATGGGACTGGGTATCACTGAGAATCATGTATGTGTGTGTACCTGGTAATGAAAAATTAAATCATTCTCAAATGCCTATTCGTTCCCTGCCAAGAGCATTATTATCCACATGGAAACAACAAGCAATTACTCATCTGCTCTGAGGTCTCTCTCTTGTGCAGAGCACCATTCTGTGACCACCCTCACATTAAATTTGGGCTTGTCTACACGTGGAGTTGTTCCTGATTAATTGTTCTTGATTAATGTCATGTGTGGCCAGAGCATCCACATGTGGCATTAATCAGAAATAGCTTTCCGTGTAGACAAGCCCTTATTCACAGTAGGAGCTCTAACAAGATCAGGAGGAATGGCCCATGCCCAGCACCTCTTGGGACAGATACTTCTTACATAATACAGTGTAAGACATTCCTCAGTCGATGGCTCCAGCCCCAAGATATCCTCAGAATATATACCTAATCACACGTAAAGCACAGTCCCAGGTACTTTACATAAAGTCAGTGCTCTGGACAGATGCCTAATTTGGAGAGAAGCATGCAAACATTCTCTACTAATTGCTCTCTCTTCTGATAGACATCCCTGCCCTCACAGAACTGGAGGGCTCATTAGGTGTCAGTCCCAAACTTGTTCAAGCTTTGCTGATTTTGGTCAAGCAGCAAAGCAAGGGGTTTGAGCTCACTCAGCTGACTCACCTGAAGCAGACTAGGGTGCACTTTCCTCACTACCAGCCCCCAAACTCCTTTCTTCCTTGGTAACCACTGAACCTTGCAGACTCCTTTCTTCCTTGCCCTGGTTTTAAGCTCTCGTTCTCTCCTGAGTTCTTTTCTATCCACATTATTTCTGATGCATGGAGACATTCTTCTTTCTCAGCAAGTTTGGTTTTGTTTTGTTGGGGTTTTTCTTCCAAGCTGGTTCAATTATATATTGTATTATAGAGAGCCAAACTGTTATTACTCCAAGTGACACAGTTCAGAAGTACTTTCTTCAACAATTATTTACTGGTTTGTTTTTGTTTTTGTTTGATCTGCTGGGCATCTACAATCGGTTCTGGCAGTGAACAGAATTTAAAGAATAATTCTCAGCAGAAGTTATTAAACCAATGTCATCTGAGCACTCCAGTTTTCTTATTTATATACACAAAACTAAAGTAGTACTTAAATTTACTAGCCAAGATAAAACATACTTATTTTGATAGAGACTCTATCTGGTGAATTTTTATTTTCTAGGTTTTCTCTTAAAATGTTTATATTTTTATAATGACTCAAAACCTGAAAATTTATTTATACAGCCATTAATTTTTTTTTAAAGGAACACATCTGTAAATATAAACTGGTGTGCTATTACCTACATTTTCTTCATTTTTTTAAACCTTATTTGTAAAGTTTTGAGTGTTTAGGTTTTCTGGTTTCTGGGGAGGGTTGGGTGCAGATGCAGCTTTAACTGCCTGTTTATTTCATAGGGAAAATGATACGTCTGTGTGTTAGATGTGGCTTTGGAATTCTCTTTTAACAGTATATCACTTGTTTTAGACCAGGTGTTGACTGGTCAAATTACAGGAACACGAAGTATAATTTGTACTTGTCACGCAGGCAGCCCTTTCTTAAAGGCATTAAGTACTATCTTTTTCACCTGATTCAGTGAAAAAAGATCTAAATGTGTGGTGGGCAGTTACATTCTCTCAATGTGCCTCCACCCACATCACCCTGCGGATGGTGCTTTGTTATCTGAGCACTGGAATGATGCTAGACTCAGCTGGAAAAGAGGCAAAGAAAGCCATGTGGGAGGAGCAGAGCTCTTAGAAACCATTCCTGGTTTTGTAAATAGGAAAAAGCAATTTTAATTCAAGATGATGTAGTTTCCAAGTGATTAAGCCAGAGAGAAAGATGACTTATTCTTCCAGTGGAATTGGAAGAGGCATGTAGGGAGTCTCTAATGCACACAAGGGTCCAAACTGCCAGACAGAGGGGCCAAAAATTCTATTCCTAAAATCTCACGCTAAGTTTATTATTAGCCAGTAATTTGATATTATAGGTGCAGATAAGTCAATCGAAGTTGTTGGTACTGAGGCCTCTATATCTCCAATTTAAGCAGTCTGGAGAACTTACTTCAGACTAGGCTTAGTCTAATCACCTGAACTGAGTGTGTGTTCCCCCAGCCGATTCAAAGTCATTCAAGGGACCCATTACAGGCTTGGACCGTCACCAGCTGTCAAAGTGCTTTTGGTGTACAAGCAAACTGAAGCTTCTGGCTTAGTTTCTCTGAAAGGAAACAAAATTTAGTTAGCACTGTCCTGGTTTCAGCTGGGATAGAGTTAACTGTCTTCCTAGTAGCTGGTACAGTGCTATGTTTTGAGTTCAGTATGGGAAGAATGTTGATAACACTGATGTTTTCAGTTGTTGCTCAGTAGTGTTTAGACTATAGTCAAGGATTTTTCAGCTTCTCATGCCCAGCCAGGGCACCTGACCCAAACTGGCCAACAGTGTATTCCATACCATGTGACGTCCCATCTAGTTTAGGAACTGGGAAGGGGGGGCAGGGAATGGCCGCTCAGGGACTGGCTGGGTGTCGGTCGGTGGGTGGTGAGCAATTGCCCTGCGCATCATTTGTACATTCCAATCCTTTTATTACTACTGTTGTCATTTTATTAGTGCTATCATTATCATTATTAGTTTCTTCTTTTCTGTTCTATTAAACCGTTCTTATCTCAACCCAGGAGTTTTACTTCTTTTCCTGATTTTCTCCCCCATCCCATTGGATGGGGGGGGAGTGAGTGAGCGGCTGCGTGGTGCTCAGTTGCTGGCTGGGGTTAAACCACGACAAGCACATACCAAAAACACTTTGCAAACTAAACCAGAGCTCAGTAAGTGGAGACAATTGGGGAATTAACTTCAAAACTGCACTGCTACTCCAGTCTGGAACACCATGCACAGCCTCAGGCACCTGAAAAAAGAATCTTGATTTCCAAAGCAGCCAAGTGCCAACAGTACCCACTGACTGTTTATCCTTGGAAAAAAAACCCGTAACATTAAGCTACATAACAATGGCAAATTAATTTAAAAAAAACCCCCACACACAAAAGAAATATTGAAGCTTCACCTATTCTTTCTAATGCCTCATATGACAATTTACTGAATTAGAAGTCCTAAGCAGTATTTAGAGCAGGGAACTGGAGGCCAAATATTCAGGCCAAAAGCTACAAAGGTCTAAGGCACGGAGCAGCTGTGTAGATGGCCAACTCACACTGAAATCACCCAAGCCCAGTGAGGTGCCTAAGTAACATTGTGCCTCCTGTCTCCTTCTCCACCAAATAAACTAGGGCAAATCACTTTCAAATTTCTGGGGTTAGATTAATGGATCTTTGCTTAGGCAGTTACATAATAATTTTGCAACTCATCACTCCAAATGCAAAAACAACTGAGAGACTATTAAACTGTAGATAAAGTAATAATACACTCCACTTTTAGTTTGTTATTCAATGGATGCTACATAAAGTGGGATTGATTTTGCAGCTATTGCACTTGAGCAGCTCCTGTTTGGGGCAGTGGGCACTTGTGTGGGAAGAAATGCTGTGGAAGTAGTCCCCATAATGCACTTATTGACAAAATTAATCCTTAGTTTCCTTCAGTGTGATTACAAGCTGCATCACCATTCCAGTGTTCTTAGATGGTTTCTGTACATCTCCCCATATGGTGGTAGCAAGAAGTTTTTAAAACTTATATGGCAAAAGCTTGGTTAAAAAAAAACATAAATCCCTAAACTGGGCCATATGTAGGACATTCCTCTTGGTGATCTCTCTGTATTATGGAACAGCCTCCCAATTTAAATAGAAGTCAACCCAATTTACAAAATTGGATTGGACAAAACACTAGAGAACGTGTTACAGTGTGGGGAGTCAGCATGCATACGCAGTGCAGATGCACTGCTGAATGACCTAACTTGCCCATTTGCATCTCTAATTTCTATGATATAATCTCCATTCCACACTGCAATTATTAAAGAAAGAAATTAATTTCTTGGTTTCAAGGAAGCTGGGAGAGGAATAGAGGGGTGAGAAGAGGAAATCAAATTTTGCAGAACCATGATTCCGAAAATAATTCAGAAACGAAAAATCCTGTATGTGTAAGAAAAGGGTAAAAGGTTATGGAAGAGAACTGACGTTCAGCATGCTGTTAAAGGGAAAAGTTTACATTGCTGCAATAGTGGCAACAAAGTCTCTCCTTGTTTCTATTGTATTCAAAGTGTTTTGTTCTCTTCCACTATTCTTTGCCATTTGTTTTTATATTTACTGTTCCATACACCAATTAAGAATTCTTAGCAGGTCTTCCAAGCAGCAGAAATTTAAATTAGATTACAAAAAGAACCTCAAAAGCAGAGTGAGATTTTAAATGGATCATTGAAACCAACTGCAAAATTCTTTTATCAGAAGGGGGGAAGGGTAATGCTTTTTAAGACTACCTTAAAATTAATCCAAAATTAGTATCACTTATTTTCAGCATGTCAGATTTGGCAGGTCTACTCTGAGGTTAATGTGAAAGTGAATGTAAAAATATTTTAAGCTTTTTATTCACCAGACTGGAATACCATGGACTGAAAGCTTTGGGAAACCAAGGTGGTATCAACAGTACCAGCCACAGAGTATGTATAGTGCCCTAAGGCATATTCAGCTGGGGAAACAGAATCGGGGTAGAAGTTGCTCAGTGTACGAGTTGCTGCTTCTCCTTCTGCTACTTGGAATAATGAAGTTACTTGAGGGGCTCCGCATTGTCTAAGCCAGCAAAATAGGCAGTCCAACCTTCCCCCCATGCCACTGAACTCCCATCTTTGCCTCCTGCCCCGTGCTGGCACGATGGTCATGTCTTGACCAGAATCACAGCTGGTCTTGCACATTTAAACCTGTTATTTTTTGCTAGCAAAAGCCAACAAGTAATAAACAAGGCAACCTTCAAAAACTGCAGCGTCTGCTGTTTTGGGTGCAGTGGCCTTGTCCGTGCCAGTGTTTTTTCTGGAGTTTCTCAAGACTGACAAGGCCGGTCTAACCCCATCAGTATCAGCGATGCTTGGCGCACAGCTGCAGATGAAGCTCCCTAGCCGTGCGTATTTCAAACACTGCCATTGAGACTTCATGGCCTGACACTGCAGTGCTAAATTTGCCAGCGACCATTTTACCTCCATCAGCGCTCCCAAAGTTTTAACAGGAGCTGTGCCCCACCCATTACCAGTGCTTAACAGCCTGTAAAAAAAAAAAAAAGTAAAACAACAACAACAAAAAACCAAAACCAAAACAAAAAAAGCCACCTCAAAATCCCCTAGGGAAGGAAGTTTGTCCCCTCCTGTGAAAGGCCCGTTTCGGAGCAGCTTTGCTCTCCGGTGCTGGGCCACTTCCCACACACCGTCACAAGTCTCTAGCACTTTGTGCCATTATTTTTTGGCACCAGGTGATCTGAACTCCTCCTTTCTTTTTTTTCTAAGTAATTTTCCGTTCCTTACACCTATGAAGTAGTTTGAAAAAGGTGATCCGTGCAAAGCCAAACCACGAGACTTCTGCACGCCGTTTGGGGCAGTTCCCTCGGCCCAGCCAGGGACTGACCCCATGGGACCGCAACTCTCCTTCTTCCAGTCGGCAGGTCCCAGCTCACGGGGACAGCAAGAAACGGCTGCGAAAGCCAAGCCTGCCCCAAATCCCCAAAGCCAAAAGAAAGCCCCCCCGGCCCCTTCCCCGC
>NW_010972886.1:1863651-1874113 GCF_000737465.1 Haliaeetus leucocephalus
CGCCTGCCCCAAGGCCGCGACGGCAGAGGCGGTGGCCGGGGAGGGGAGGGGGGTCCGCTTGAGGGCCGAGGAGGGGCGGAGGCTCCGGTGTGCGGCCTGAGGAGAAGAGGCGCCGGGGATGAGGCGGCTGTGGGGTGGCAGGGAGGGAGAGGGGAGCCCTCGCGGGGAAGGGAAGCTGGCAAGCCTGGTGTCTGAGGGGAGCCGGGCAAACCAAAAACGTGAGAAACTCTCGTGAGGGAGAAGGTGATAGCTGCTGACCAGCCTGTATCAAATTCAGTCACACAAGCATGGGACCCCAGGGTTAAAAGTGAACCTTCAGTCAGCCCCAAACTGGGATGTATTTGGATGCGTCCCTGCTGAGAAAGCATGGCTTCTCAATTTCGTTGTATTTTTGAAGCTCTCAAGTGGCTGAGAGAATTGCTTCCAAAGAGAGCGCTACTCGTACAAAAGCCGTCAGCCTACTGGATGGATTTCGTTTCTGAGGTAGCTCCCTGTTGCAGCAGCAGCAGCACTGCAGTAAAACAGGCCTGAAAATCACCTGCCTGTACGGGACAACAAAATAACAACATTCATAGCAACAGAAACTTCTGGGTCAACAAGCAGAAACTTGTGAAGAGAAAGAAGGCTTTGACGTCAGATCTTTGGATTTTGAGCAATTTTGTGAAGCGATAGCAAAATGCAGGGTAACGGGGAACAGTCAAAAGGCTTTGAATAAAGACCGTTTACAAGGGCTACTAAGGAAAGTCAGCTGCCGGGAGGAGAAGAGGTGGTAACCTCCTACCAGTTGTGGATACAAATCCAGTTAGGGGATAGCACACAGGGGCAGAGCAGGAATAATTGCTCAGTTCTCTTCACAGCGTTTAAGTAGTGGGGTGCCTCAAGGATCAATACAAGCAGCGGCATGGTTTAACGTACTTATTGAGGACCTACTAGAAAGGCTGATACGTAAGAGTGGCAGGCAAGACAAGGCTGGTGGATCGTGAGGCACCTCAGTAAGCCTTGACAACACTAAGGAACTGAGTAATGCGTTGGCAGAGGGAATGCGGTGTAGGTAAGTGCAGGGTAATGCGCCTTGGAAGGCATGATTTAAACTACTGGTATACACAGATGGGTTCTGAATTAATTGTAACCTTTCAACAAAAAGATTGAGGCATCAGCATGGACAACTTAATGAAGATGTCTGCTCAGTGTGCTGCAGTGGTCAAACCCAGAAAATAAGCTCTAATAAAAAAATGGATGACAGAAAATATCGCAATATGATTATATAAAACACTGATAGAAAGTTTCAGGTAGCCAGCCTTAGAGGGATGCAGAAGAGAAACCTGCATACAGAATAAACCAAATGACCTTGTAGAGGTCAGTCCTGCCAAGTGCCAAGTTATCTCCTGTTACTGACTACAGTGCATCCTAGGATCTTAGCACCTTAACTGAGCAGAATGATGTTTTTTAAAGAAAGAGTACAGGAAAGTTTGTACGATGAAGGATAGACCAGACATGGTACATGGCATGCTTATGTACCTTGTTCAATAACAAGGAAACATGCAAAGGGACATAGCTTATCAATGCAGCGTATAACTAATCTGTAGAAAACTGGTCATAAACTGTTACTATGGTAAATAGCTTCATTTGCCACCAAAATGGAGGAGACTTAAACATACATTAAAAAAAACAACAGGAAACCCAGTCTTTCAGCTCATGTAAATTGAGTCAGTCTATTAATTGCTGTAATCAGTACCACTGATTATACAAGCCAGAGAGGTACCGTTTCATCAGTTGTTGTACAGAAAACAAAAATGACAAGAGCATTCAACTTCCAATGTTCAAGACTCAGCAGGGTTGAGATAGAAATCCCTCAGATTCCTGTCTCCATCAGTGATGATATAACGGGCAAGTTGCTTTATATTAGAGGTTTGTCTTCTCAGTTGTACGGCCACAAGGGAATCCTTCCCCAGGTATAGTGGTGTTGAATGCCTGATGCATTATGAGTTCTTTAGAAGACGTTAGCGTTGGCACTGCTAGTAGGCAGATACTGAACTTGGTGTACCAGCAGCTTTTTCTGTGCTATGAATGCCTATCTTCAGGCAAAATACATGTGACTGAATTTCAGATATCCTTTTAGCTATTTGTTCTTTCTGAAATCAAGTTCCCTTGTGCTGTGCTAACAAAAATTGAGCCAAGGATAGCTAGCCATAATACATGAGCAGCAATGAGCCTTATATTACAGTTAAAAATAGCATTAATCAGAGCTATACACTGAATTTAAGCCAGTATTAGTCACAGAGATGTTTGTTTTATTCCGCAAGCAACATAAATATTCTTGAGCAATCAGCTAGCCTTGAGAATTTATACACAAAAGACAATGAATGAAATGTTCATAAAGCATTGCAAACTGGCAGGAGTTTTGTCCTTACATGTGAAGACTTCCAGAAAATCCGTAAATGAAAATACAGAGTAGTGGATATTTCTTGGACTCTTGGAGGAGTAAAAGCTATATGTACATGTTTATTAGTAGTAATAATACTCTTCCTATCCTGGCATGAGACTGGCAGGGAGGATTGGCAGAGCCGGCAGCCTCAGGAGGTAGAAGGGTAGGCCAGCCTCACACTTGAAGGAAATATTTTATTGAAGATCTTGAAGACAACTTCAGATGGATGTAAGAGCCGTGACACACATTCTTGCTATTGCTGAACATCTTCCGTACCAGAGCAAACTATAGGATATTTGTTTTATAGTGCATGGGCATTACAGTGAGGGAAGTTGTTGGATTTAACATTTTCTGCGTTGAATGGAAATTGGTTATTGGGGTGGCAGAATCTGGAGGGAAGAAAGAGGCTGTGGATGAGGTTATGCAAAGAAGTTGTCGAAGAACGTAACTTCACTGTGATGGATAATATGTTGTTGGACTGCTGCCATTCACCATGTGAGAGATTTGGTGGGGGGTGTTGCATGTAGCTGCAGGAAATGGGCTATTTGGAAGGAAAATTGCAGTGATCTTCCTGGACAAGAGCTATGAGGATTGAAAGTTTGCAGGGATAATTCATCCTGGAGCAGAAAGGAAGCAAGAGCCTCCAAAGAGTCTTGCAGAGGTAATTGGTAAGAGGCACTGGGAGTGGAATATTTAGGACACAGGGAAGGCAGAGAAGAGAGGGGAGCATTTTGTCTTGTTGCTTGGGTGGGAGTGAGCGCTGCAAGGAGCTGCTGCCGAAAGGTTATTGGAGGGGTTACCTTTTGTGTGAGATTAAAACTGCTAGGGTGGACCTTGCCTCCACTGAAGTCAGTGATGATAATGACTATTTCTACTGATGTTAAGGTGGCCAGGGTCCCACTCATGATCTGAAATAAAAGCAGAAAACTAGGATAGCTTTAAAATCTTTTTGACATCAAATATCTGTGGCCACAGTAGTGATACTTAGGTGTTTACCCAAAAAGATCTCTGCTGAGCATTTTCTAGGAGAAGGGTATCAGTTTTTTCACTGAGGTCTGTGTGAGACTGTCACAAGGAGAAAGGAATTTGGGTGCTTAAGTCTGATTTTCATTACATTGCTGGAATTGGGAGAGGGGGGAGAACAAATA
The DNA here is from genome assembly GCF_000737465.1 of Haliaeetus leucocephalus. Lineage (NCBI taxonomy): Eukaryota > Metazoa > Chordata > Aves > Accipitriformes > Accipitridae > Haliaeetus > Haliaeetus leucocephalus. The sequence goes on from NW_010972886.1 coordinate 1,867,225, forward strand.
CCCTGGCTCTTGGCCTGTTGATGAGACCACTACATAGGCTGTTAAAGGACTTGTTTTCCTTTCTGGTTACATATCACCATTTAAACACACCAGCTTCTACTTTAAAAGGAAAAGAGTGCATGCTCAATTCTACAGTAATTAGGTAATGTTGGTATTATGCTCTGAAGCTGTAAAGTGCTAATTTATGTAAAAGGCAAGTAGTAGTATTATTAGTGCTTGAATATGATATCATCAGGCTGATGCATAAGAACAGCAAAGTGTGAAAAATCACATACATCTGCTGTGCCTTCCTAAAAACAACTTAAACCAAAATTAATCAATTGAAAAAATCAGTGTATCATAATTTTGCAGCACTCACAAAGATATGTCTGATAAGAAAACAGGGTTTATCTTTATGTTTCCAAATAAAGGGCTACAAAACTTGAGTTTTAACTAGTTTTAGGAAATATAAACTATTTTGAACTATTTACATTTACTTTGTTTGCATTTCATTATTTTTCAGGGGCCCAACTGACTTACTGTACATATTTCAGAGCAAAACTTCAAAGGTACTGAAATCGAGTACGTTGCTTCCGAATCCTATGGCCCACAAAACAGCTACTTACACAAGTGGGAACAACAGTCGCTGGTGACAACCAAAATGAAAGGCTGAGGGAAAACAGGAAGTAATCCACATAGAAAGTGTGTAACTAATCTTGAGAGGGACAGCAGCAAGCCTCCTCTGCAGCAAGCATTCAGGAAGGGAGAAGGACAGATAGGCATCTTCTACACTGAGAATGGCCTGTCTGAGCGAGATTAACCCTTGCCACAGAAAACAAAGATAACATATCTGTGTTCCAGAGAAAGACGCTGTGAAGTGCTGGATTGAGATGAGACCCAACTTGAAATATAAAGCCTCAAAATAGAGGTTTGCAGTAAAAAGGGTTACAGGTTCTCAACTAAAGAAATGCAGTGAAAATGTGCTGAAAAGACAGGTCAGACTGGAATGATTCCCAGATCCTTCATACTTGTAAAAGGAAACCATGCTGGAGAAGGTGTATTCGAAATAAGTTGCCTAAAATGCTGGACAAGATAAGGTTTATTGCTTACAAATTCTCCTGAACCCACAGTGTATTCGTAAAGGCCTGGAATGAACGCTGCTGCCATTACCACATGGTACAGACATTATAATTATTTAATTTAGGAGAAAAACATAATCAAATCAAAGGAGAAAATGTAACTGAAACTGCAACTGGCTGCTGACAATGTGTGACACGTGACCAACACCACAGCTGCTTGTAACCCTTTATCATCATGAGAAGGATTACACTACTTCCCCATTTATTTAAATAAAACTCAAAGGGGCAAGGATGCTGGAGAAGCCTTAATGACCACAGTGATTATACTGAAGAACTACTTTCCTACATACAACAATGTTTCGGCACACACTTGTTTGCTGTGCACTGAACCCTTGTAGAGTCCCATGGAAGTCAGTATCTCTTAGGTGATTTAGAAAGATTCTGCTGCATATGATACGGTTAGGTCCAACAAGCATGTCCAAAGTATGTGCTTACCCAAAACTAAATTGACACTCAGTGCAGCAACAGAACATTTCTCTTATATAACCATTATGTTAATTTGACTAACATTTTCTTCATGTCAGAAATATTGGAACTGCAAAGGGAAAATGTGGACTTAATCAATGGAATAATACAATTACATTTTAGATTGGCTATTATTAAATTCCAGGCCAGACACTCACACAGATCAGTGTCTCAAGTGGACTGTTGTGCTGTAAAGATTCAGCCACCTGGAAATCCAGTCCCAAGTACAAACCATTGTTGGATTTAAGTTGTGTCAATTCAATCAGTTAGTGGTTTGAGAAGTTAAGATTTTGTCAACCTTACTCATACTGAGAAGTATCTTACTTCCTGCGCAGCCTCACTGATTTAAAATAGAATATTTGTATGTAGATACGAAAGAGCAGGGTACTGTGTGAAACAATCTGCCTAAAAAATGTGACTGTTAATTATGTGTATAAATGTATCCTGGATTGGGGCCTATATTTGTAATCATAAATCTCTCTTTTTTTGGAGCATTCCAATTCATTCTAATAATAAGCTTCAATTATTCGGTGGACTTCAAATAAATTACTTGTCAACTACCAGTTCAATTAATTACAGAATATATGCAATGAACACTTTAGGTGTAATCATCCAGGTCTAATACATACTTAGAAGTATGTACTCTGCTTTCTAATAATGTTTAATTAAATAAAACATTTCATTCTACCTGAAAATTTTTTAAAAGTCTTTGTTGACCCAAAACAGTAGTACTATTATTTGGCTCAGTCTCCAAACAGAACAAAATTTTGTTCATACAACCTAGCGGGTGACCGCTTATGATCTCTGTGCTCTATTTGAACCTGGTGTCATTTGGTTTACTACAAAAGCTACTACCTCTTTTTCAAAGGTGCCTGAACGTTTTCCTTTTGTTATTTCTGGTTCCCACTGATACCCAAAAGTAGAGGGTAGCGAAAAGGTCCATGTTGGGGTTCTGTGTGACAGAATACAAATGGAATGGTACTCGATTAATGATTTACTTACATGTGCGTTTATTTTTGTATATTTGCATCCTCATGAGCCTCTTCAAGAAGTAATGTTCTTAATAAGTTTTCTCATTTTTACAGAGTTACTTTTTCAAAGAAAATACCTTGCAGTGAAATTACACTTAAGGAAGAACCTTGGTTGCAATCACACAAGCTTGAAGCATTGCGCTGAGAGGGCGTAACAGTAAAACAATGGAGCTTGTCACCCTTCCCAAGACATTCTCACACGAATAAGACGATGCAGATGAAGGGTGCAAAGCCACATTCATTATTACTGAAATAAAATATACCGGCATGTTACTATCTTGAGCCATCTAAACAAACAGGAAAAGGTGGGTGGGGAGAGAGTAGCACAATTTGCATAGCCTGTGTTCCTGAATTTAGAGCAGCACTTTGATGTGTACATCTTTGGTTCCTTGCACACCAAGGGATGCAAGCACATGAAACCCTCTAACATACCCCCAAATGCTTCAGGAATTCCCATGCTCTGGGTAACTCTTTGCTTTTCATAAAATTTTGTTGCTAACAAATACACTGGTAACCCCCATTCTCAGCAGAGTAACCGCTTCCAATCAGTACAGAGATGGATTACTTTGTGAAACCTGGCAAAGAAAAAATGAGTCCCGTGCTGACTAATGGAGACAGTGCATGCTGTGTCTCTCTCTGCATTTCCACCAACTCTCCCACACTAGCCAGCTGTGAGGAACACAGTACAGATTTGCTTTGACATCACTCCAGTAATTCCTTGTAACATACGTCACCACTGAAAGAAATCCCCAGTGGGTCATCTCTTCCACGCTCGGGCTGCCTACCTGTATGTCAGGTGCACTACCTCACTGAACAGTGGCCTGCCCCAGGAGAGCAGACTGTTGAAATGGGAGAGCAGGTGCTCAGCTCTGGGGAATGCCTGGCTGGTGTCTGGACCGGCAGAGGAGAGCTGTGATGGCTTAGGAAGCTTGTGCCTGGTATCAAACTAGTTAATCCCATGTTTTCTGCCATAGTCTGGACTTTGGCGCTGTTCAAACAGCCAAATTTGCCAAGGTAATTCCTTACCACCTGGATGCTCGGAGGATCTCATACCCAGACCCATGGCTCATCTTGTGTCCACTCTTCCCTCCACCCCCCCAATCACAGAAGAATAATAGGTCTCTCAGTAAAGCAAGTCAGAAAACGGAACTCCCTTCTAGTCAAAAACCCTGTGTCTTCACCCCATAGGCAAAAAAACCCACAAAAACCTCACAAAGGGAATTCCAGGGAAAAAAAAAAGGCATGTTGAGAGACCAAACCAGATTTCTCTGTTTCCTGAGTGCCCATCTGGAACAGACTTGTCATGTTCATTGTTTTTTCCTTGGGGTGGGCAGTGAAACCAGCTGCAGCCATGCAGCTCAGCGCTAGTAAAGCAAAGAGCTGGGGACCTCCTGCGCCACAGTTTCCTTTTCCCTCCCAAGCGCCAGGTGCCCTGGGGAAGGGTGGGATTGAAGGAAGCTGTGAGGAGGTCAAAAGCAAGAGCAGCCAGAAAATCATGGCTTGTCTTCTCAATGGCAGGGCTTAATCATTTCTACAGAAAGGGCATTCCTTCCAGGATATCATTCTAATATAAAATTTCCTACCAGATAACCCTAGCAGATGTCCTGAACTGGGTTTTCCTGACTGCTTTGTGTCAGCGTGGGAGGGAACACATAGAAACTCACCTCCGCAGTGATCTGGGGCAGACAAGTCACGGAGAGTTAGGGATTATATTTTCAGAGTTGCAAAAAAGGACTAGAGATCCAAGTCCCCCTGAAATCCGTTGCCCTGTGTATCTTGTTCCAGTGATACATCCCTGGAACTACAAGTATTCAGCCGGCTTGAACATTTCCAGTAAATACCTGGAAAAACACCATCTGGGATTCTCCTTTTTGATTTTCCTTTCCTTCCTTTCACCACACTCTGCAGACGTTCCAGCCTGGAAGGAGTGAGTGGGGCCGCATCTGCAATCCAGCCTCAGTGCCTGCCTGACCTTCTGATCCAAAATGTTAACACCCAAATGAGGATCCATCTTTTCCCTTCTTGTGTTTGATATTTCTCAGTGATTCCTCCTAGATGGGCACAGCAGTCACATTCTGCTTTCAACTCTATTCGGAGTCTTCGCTGAGGAGCGACTCTGTGAACCCTGCTGCTTTCATTCCCACCCCTGGCCATCTCCAGCATTCTCCCGATGCGCAGTGCCCTGCTTTCTTGTTGTTTGACTGAAGAACCAACTCAGGTATGCAGAAGACTTTGAAGAATATGAGTGAAAAGATTTCTTTAAATACAGTGGCTTAGATCAGGAGAGGCAAACAGATGAGACTCGGGGCTCTCTGCTAGCTCAGTGGTGATGGGCTCATGCTTTGTCCTGCATTCCCCTAGCTGCCTGTCACCAGTCTTCCAGCCATTTCCTGGAAAGCAACCAACTGATTGTGTTCCCGCTTTGCTATGGCCATAAACAATGACAAACTTGGCTCGTCTGGCACCGCTCTGCTGAGCCTTATCTGGACCCCCTTGCAACCCCCGATGAAGAAAGCTCCATCCTGCCTAATTCTTTGTACATGGGCTGTAAATACCTGAAGATATGTTTTGTATGAGTGAGGTGCCATGGAGGCTGTGACTTTGCGACTATTTCTTCTGGCAGTCTCATGCCAACTCTCCATAAGTCACTTTGGCAAGCTGGCAGCTTCCAGCATCTGAAAGCCGAAAATAGGAAAGGGCATTTGCAGGGCTGTGATATGATGTGTGCTTGGCTTTAAAAAGGATCACAAACTTAAGGCAGTGGAGAGCAAAAAGGCATACCAGTATCACCATGGTTATGTGACATTAAACAAACCACTTGTCATGATACACAGCTGACTACTTGCCAAATGGAACAGGATCTTCTTATTATTCATTGTTTTGCCCTGCAAAACCTGCACAACCACAGGAAGGAAAAATCTCCAGAAAGGTACTGTCACTTTTCTGACCATCCCTGGCCATACTAGAGGTCCTGATTCAATGGCAACTCCCAGACGTCCACCTAATCACAAGCATTTGAAGACCAAAAGGTGAAATCTTGGTGGGCACCCTACTTAATTGCTGCAGGAAAAGGAGCTGCAGGATGAGGTCACTTCCTCAAGGTAACTCTGGCACTTGTAAAGCTTCCTGTCCCCTCAGGGCTTCGATTCCATCCCTGCTGTCCCTCACAGCTGGCGTGTCAGCTGGGTGTTCTTCTGGTGTCTTGTACGTGCCCACCCACTGCCGCCCGCCCGCATGGGTTTGCTAAGGACTGCACCAGCCATGCTGGGAATTGCCCTTCTCCTCTCATCCGCCCCACCTCGCTGCACCCAGTAACCCAGCTCTGCCTCCATCCCAGGGGGAGATGAGGTGGAGCTAACCCTCCTTTTGGTTTCACCTTCATAGTTCACTGCAGCCAGGTAAGGGCCCACCCAAAAGGGGGCAAGGGGGCTGCCACATGGACAGCATCCCATTTGCCCTCACCTGTGCCTCCCCAGGGAGGACCTCCTGCACCGCCGTGTCCTTGTGGAGTGCATGGAGGAGCAGGAACCCCATCTCAGCCTACATGATGGCCACTTTGACCTCAAAAGAGGAGCACACAATTCCTTGTGTCCGGGGAGGGTATCCTGCCTACCGCTGCCCCCTCGGCGTGCCTGTGGGCAGCTGAAAGGGGGAAAGCTGAGAGGGGGAGCAGAAATCCAGGTGAAGGCACTGTTGAAAATAGGCCACCATCCAGCGATTCCCAGCTACTTCAGCACGGCTGCCCATGATCTGGAGCAGCAGGCAGCAGCGCTGGTCTCGGGGGGGGGGGGGGCGGGGGGGTGCACACGCGTGGCCCTGCCGGGGCGGTGCTGCAAGGCAGGGTGCTGCCGGCCACGGGGGACTGATAGGGGACCTGCCCCGCCACGGCAGTCACTTTTGCAAAGCGTGGACCCACCCGCGCGCCGCATGTTCTGTCCTTCTTTGCCATTCCAAGAAAAACAATCCTAAATAACGCTAATAAAGCCCACCAAGCCGGCCAAGGGCAAGAGTGGGTGGGCACTCGCCCTGCACACCGCGGGTGGCTGTGGGGCAAACACGAGGGATGGAAGGAGGGGGGCGGGGGGGAGAGTGTGCCGGCACCCCCACACACACCTCCCGCATGCAGCGCCCGTGTCTGTGGAAAAAGGTGGATCTCGGATCTCGCCTCCGGGAGAGGGGCCGGCCCCGGGGGCGCCCACGCGGGTCCGGGGGACTCACGCCGGCGGGGCCGGGCACCTGCACCGCGGCGGGACCGGGGGGTCGGGACCTCGCCCT
>NW_010972886.1:1874123-1879636 GCF_000737465.1 Haliaeetus leucocephalus
AGCGGCGGCGGGGGGCGCGGGGGGCCGCCCGCTCCCTGCCGCCCCGCCGCGGAGCCCCGCTTTGTTCCCGGGGGAGGCGCGGAGCGGGGCGCGGGCGACCCACGGACACACGTGTCGCCCAGCCGGGGGGAGCGGGGTGCCTGGATGCCTTGCAGATCCGCCTGGCCCCTTCCCGCGTGTCTCCCTCCGCGCGTGTGCCCCTGTGCGTGTGCGCGCTGGGTGTTGGGTGGGTTTTTTTTTTCCCCCTTTCTTTTTTTTTTTTTTTTTTTTTTTTTTTCCCCTCGCTTGCTCCAGGTTTTACTTCTGGTTGCCTGTAAGGGTTTTGCTCCTCCCTTCTGAAATCCTATATTAGCTGTGGCCAAAGCTGGGTAAGAAACACAGCTCATTGTTGGCAAGTGCCGATGAGCCTCGCAGAGGAGTGAAAAACAGCTCCGGGGCTGCGGCAGCGATCACAGCACCGTCACGTAAGCGCCGAGGAGAGAGCCGGGGAAGCCCTCTCTATGCTGGGTGACTTTTACTGACTGATTTCACCGCCACCTTTGAAGCAGAAGAAGAAAGAAGCCGGGAGGTGAGTGCGGCGGTTCTCGTAGCTGGTGCCGGGTGTCCCTTTTGTGTGCAACAGGAAAAACGGGACTGTCGAAACACGCGAGGAAAGGTGTTCCTCAGCTGCCTGGCTTTACCTCCTCAGGCGCGCATTCCTGTATTTTTGCCGAAATAATTGGGACTCAATTCCAAAAGTTGCTGACAGCGGCTAGGTGGGACTTCCCAATTCTTTGCTCGTTCCCCGCAAGTTAGCGAGAGCGCCGTGGAAATCCGCTGCCTTCCCTGGCGAAGCCGGGGGGCTCGGCGCCTTCGGAACGTGCGGGGAGGAGGCGGCTGTTGCCGTATGCAACACTTTCCGCTGATAGGTATGCACAAGTTGGAGCGGGGAGGCGTGCGTGTTGCTCGCCGGATTAGCGGAGGGGACTGGGATTTTCGTACCGCAGGCTCCGCTTATATTTTCCCCTTTGTACTCCACGGCGGAGCCGCGGTAGGAGATTCGGGGTCGGTTTCTCCGCCCGCCTCCCTCCCTGCCTCCCTCCCCCCGGGAAAGAGAGGACGGCGGGACCGGCGAAGTCGTTCCTGCCAGGGCCGGGCAGATGCAGCCGGTCCGGGCGAGGGCGGCTGGGTGTCCGAGGGCGCCTTTTCCTAACGTATTCCCACGCTAACTTTCCAGGTGGGCGATGGCAGACCACATGATGGCCATGAACCACGGGCGATTCCCCGACGGCTCCGGCGGGCTCCACCACCACCCCGCGCATCGGATGGGCATGGGGCAGTTTCCCACCCCGCACCACCACCACCAGCAGCAGCAGCCGCCGCAGCAGCACGCCTTCAGCGCCCTGATGGGCGACCATATACATTACGGAGCCGGGAATATGAACGCGAGCGGCGGGGTGAGGCACGCCATGGGGCCGGCGAGCGTGAGCGGAGGGCACCCGGCCGGCAGCATGCCGCCCCCCGCCCGCTTCAGCGGCTCCCAGTTCATGGCCCCCCCCGTCGCCAGCCCGGGAGGGCAGCTGAGCGCCAGCATGCAGCTCCAGAAGCTGAACAACCAGTACTTCAGCCACCACCCCTACCCCCACAGCCACTACATGCCGGACTTGCACCCCGGCAGCCACCCGCTGAACGGCAGCAGCCAGCAGCATTTCAGGGACTGCAACCCCAAGCACGGCGGCGGCGGCGGCGGCGGCGGCAGCGGCTTGCCGCCCGCCGTCCCCCACGTCCCCGCGGCAATGCTGCCGCCCAATGTCATAGACACTGACTTCATCGACGAGGAGGTCCTCATGTCCTTAGTCATCGAAATGGGGCTGGATCGCATCAAGGAGCTTCCCGAGCTGTGGTTGGGACAGAACGAGTTTGACTTCATGACAGACTTCGTTTGCAAACAGCAGCCCAGCAGGGTGAGCTGCTGATTCATTTAAAACAAACAAAGGACTTTCTATCGGTGCGAATGAAAACATTCCCCTAGACACGGTGTCTCACTTTTCAGGGCTTGAAAAGGTGAGAATCTGGAAAGCAGAGTCAACTATGCGCTTGTATAAATTCTTTTTTTTTTTTTTTCTTTCTCCTTAAATCGCTGCCACTTTTTTGTAGCTTTGACATTCACGTCCCCTCCCGTAGTAATAATTTCTAGCGAACTCTGCCTTTTTATGTTGGTCCCCCCCTTCCCTCCTCGCTCGTTTCATTTCCTCGCAGTAACGTGCCCATAATTCCCACAGTGCTGAACTGTTAGATATTAATCTTGGCAAATTGCTTAATCTTGTGGATTTTGTAAACGATAATTTCCAATGACTTGAACTGCATTCAAATTTTGAGTGAACAGGGAAAAAAAAAATTGCATTAGTTGGTTGCATGAACTTTGAAGGGCAGATACTACTGCACAAATGCTGCCATCTTGCTTAATTTTTAACTATGCATTGCAGTGCAGACTAATAGGTTTTTTTTTTTTTTCCTTGAATACGCTAAACTGGAAGCTTAACAGATGTGGGCCAAACCTTTCCAGATCAGGAAAAGTAATACTGTTACTTAAGTCTGCTACCCATTCCCCCTCCCCCATATGTACAGACAATAATATGGTGTGGATGGAATGTTGACTAGTGGCAAACATTTCACAGATTATTTTTTTTTATTTTGTTTCTGTCTTCAGCATTTTGACACTGTGCTAATATAGTTTATTCAGTACATGAAAAGATACTACTGTGTTGAAAGCTTTTCAGGAAATTTTGACAGTATTTTTGTACAAAACATTTTTTTGAGAAAATATTGTTAATTTATTCTATTTTAATTTGCCAATGTCAATAAAAAGTTAAGAAATGCTTTAGTTTTTCTAGAAGTCATTTACCAGTATTTTTCTTCAAAACTCTTCCCCACTGTCCCTGGTAAGTAGAACATCTATCTGTGCAACCGTGTTGGTGTGCAAAAAGACATTCCAAAATAGAAAGTACACTACACCCATATATATGTCATGGTGAACTCGGTAGGTAAGCGGGATTTGAACATACTTACAGCATACAGCCTCATACGTAACATTGTAATATGCCTGTCAGTGTGGTTTTATGAAAAATAAAGTTGCCGAGGCGCAACTTTTTTGTGACTTGCCAACATACTTGCTTTAAATGTAGTTGTCCAGAGTTATGATGCATAAAGTATTTATTATATTTATCTATTAAACTTGTAATTTTATAAATCTGCTTTCATTTATATAGTAGACTTTGTTCTTTTGTACATTTATTATCTCTCCCGGAAGAGCTATGTAAAAAGAGCGAGAGCTTAACGTGCAAGTATTTGTAACTTGGGAAGGGAGGGTGGTGGTGGGTGTCGGCCCGGCCCGGCCCGGCCCTCTCACCTCACAGGGTTTTAACGCAGGAGATTGCTGCATCAATCCAGATCTGCGTCGCACCAGAACCGATAGTGTTTCATTTCCAGTGACTTAGGAGAAGGGGCATATACCCTTAAAATATTCCTCCGTGGGACATCTCTGACCCCTCTCTCCCAGAAATTGCTACCAACTAAGGCCACTGAGACAAATCCATACCGGTTTACTTTAAATATTTGGGAGAAAAATGCCCATTATTATAAAGCAATTGACATGTTTCTCCTTTACTGCCAACTGTTGCAGCCTTCTGCCCCCACTCAGCCTTTGGCAAAGCTCCCGCACAAGTTACTACTTCAGTGAGGACTGTGGGATCAGGACCCTAATAATAACACATAATCCCGTTTAGCCACGCTTCCCAAGTTCGGTAGAGGAGCGATACCACCGTGCTTTCTTTTTGCTTACTTTTCCAGCCACGTCTTCTGAATTTATTAGGAAGAAAAACAGCATGGTGGATGTAGTTAAATTTTAAACCTGGGCACGTAAACAGGGGAGGATATCACCACGCAATGGGAGTGTAAATAGCAGTGTTTTGAATCAAGCTGGGAAATTAAACTGATTACTATTGCTGAAATTGTCCCAGCTGGTGAGAAAAGTGATACTTGGCCTTCTTTGCCTTACAGACATGAAGCAGCTAGTATGTTTTATGAATGTAAAAGAAAAATAATGCTTGTATTAAAGTATTAGGAAAAGTAGAAAGAAGGAAGCGTACACTTCTGGGAAAAGCTGACGACAAAATGCTCTCTGTAGGTGGTAACAGCCTGTTCTTAGACAACTCTCAGCACCCAAGAATTTAAAAAAACAACCTTCTGGCTTCAGCCAGTGATCGCTAATGTTTTGTGACAGTAAATTTAACATTAAATGGCAGTGAATCGTAACTTACCAACTCACCAATAATGTAAAAGAGTGTTCAGAAGAATACAGCTGTAGTTTTAAGAGCCATTGCCCAGCTTGCCACTATATAAGTCCCTTTTCCATTTTAAGGCTGTTTGATCCGCACACGTTGCATTGCCCTCTTCTGCTGGAGTTTGGGAGGGTGATTTTCCTGATTCTAATCAACTTCGTATAAAACAGACTATCAAATTATGTGCATACCAAATTGCATAGATGTTTAAAGCCTCCACTATCTCCTAAAACAAAAGGGAATACTCTCGCTTTAATGATGAGTATTTTTGCTTCATAAAGTTGGTTAAACAACAGATTCTTCACAGTTGAGACATCACTACTTAAGTCTGTCAACATTAAATCCTTCCATATAAGCTTTTCTAAGAATAGGCAGTTTCACGGGCACGCTGGTAGAGTCTATTTGCGTACGACTCCTTGTAAAACTCCTGAGAGCTGCTGCCTCTAAACAACAGCAGCTACTGAAAGCACTGGCTTTGAGCAAGGCATCGTCAAGGAGTTTTACGATTTCTTAAAAGTAGACCCTGGGGAAATTTGCAAAACAATCATATTGCCTACCTTGTCCCTTAATTTCTAATGAAGAGTCAGATCCCAGTGGATAGCACAACTACATTGTTTTCTCATTCATAATATCACCCACCAAGCAATATTGGGGGTCTGACCCTCATCCTCCCAATGTGAACCCCTTGGCAACGCTCCCACAGCTGAAACAGTAACAGGCCTTCAAGTAGATCCTCTCTAGCCTCCACACTGTTTAGAAATACGCTGAAGTAATTTATTATTTGGACTCAGCGATTAGCGAAAAATGCACAGCGACCCAGTTTTCCAGCTACCGCCAGATCCTCACAGAGGACGTTGCAGTCTTGCGTCCCATAAAGTTGCTCTCGGTACAGGAAACTTGACCTCTGTACTTTGGCTGTTTTTCAAGAACTTCCAACATGGTACATGAGATCTGCTCCTCTTTAAGCCACGGCCATAAATAGACGCGCTGCTTTATTTGGAAGGGAGATCAGCCCTAAGCCGCCCCACCGCGCAAAACACGCTCGGCGGAAAATTAGGTGCCGATTAACGCAATCCTCTGCCTTTTTTCCCCGGGAATAAAGGAGTCACGGGTGGGCGCTGGGGCGGGAGGCCGCAGGGGGACAGCTGCCCCTTCACCGACGGGGCTCCGCCCCTGCACGCCGGGGCCGGGGGC
>NW_010972886.1:1879646-1915284 GCF_000737465.1 Haliaeetus leucocephalus
GCTCGGCACGGCACGGCACGGCGGCCCGAGGGGTGCGGGGCCTCCCGAAATTTCTCGGCGGGGGTTTAGAGAAGAACCAAACAAACCTTGTGAAAACATGCCTGTTGGTCTCAGGTTTTGCTTAAAAAGGGGGGGGGGGGGAGTTATATAAACGAGGATTATCCCCTGCTTATCTTGTCTTGCTAGGGGGATTGGAAAATTCCAACATCTGGATTTGCGGAGTTCCTTTCATTTGTTCCTTTTTTTGCTTTCTCTTTTTTTTTTTTTTTTCCTTTTTCCCCTAGGAGATGTTTTCCACACTCCAGATCTGCTAGATAAGTTGGATACGAAGCCCAGCAGATCACTCGTGTTTGGCCAAAGGCCATGGCATGTGTCTGTGGAGCCGCATCGTAATACTTCTTCAGGGCATGGGTAGCTTCTGCATCAACATCTTGGTATAGGAGCCTCCTGTTGCTCCTGCCCTCTGCCTCTGCTCCCTCCTGGCTGTGCGGCACAGCAGGGCTTAACCTGTGAGCTGGTACCCAAGGGACTGATAGCCCCTCGTATTAGAAACCTCAGCAAAATCAGGGTGGGTGTGGGCATGGAGGGGAGGGAAATGAAGTCAGAAAAAGCAGTTCTTCTCCCTGACTGTACAACTATCCTTTCTGAAGCCCTCATTTCTTCCAAAATACTCTGTGCGGGGCTACCGCAGACAGGAATAAGAAATGCCAATGTTACAGATCTGGGCTACGCACACTGACCTTAACCTGGTCTATTTCTGTATCATCACTCATAGGGATAGCAGTGTGAACAAGGACTAAGTAACATTGGCAGGAGCTGTTTAAATGATAAGACAAAGTATTTTTTAGATAGTTAGGCAAATATATTTGTCAGATAACACTGCATGTGCAATAAAGCTAAGATGAGGAGTCAAAGGAATTTGGAACCCAAAGCAGCAGCATTTTCTCAGGGTTTCATGTATTCTAAGTGCATCATTTTGTCAGTACAGAGGAGGTGTTCTACATAGTTTCTGAAAATATATTTACACCTTTCAATATGGCGGCACTATTGTGCTCGCACACAGGATAAAGCCGGGTCTCAGTAACTGCAACAATAGTGAGATACCTCACATGACTGAACAGATGAGCCACTGTTGTGGTAGGCTCTCTTGTTACTCTCTTTGCCTCATTTTAGAAAGAAATTTGCAACACCAGTTTTTTAATAGAGATGGATCAGGTATTGCATTCCCTCTCCATCTGCTGTGCCCTTCGCCCTCTTAAAAAATTACAGGGGGTCAATTTGATCACAAGCCTGAAACAGATTTTGAAAGAAACCTATTTACCATATTGAAAATAAACAAAAGATTCTCCAGCTTATTAGGCTTCATAAAATGCTGACCACTCTTCTCACCTTTTTCTTTCACTGGGACATTTTGTTATCTCTGTCTATTGGCGTGTTCATTTGGCAATATGTTCCCTATTTTAGCAGCAATAAAGTAAAATAAAAGACACTTTCAGAATTGTTACGCTCCTAAAACTGTGGCTGAAGTTACTAGTGTGAGTACACAGCATTTCTTAAGCTCAAAAGCTAAATATTTAGGAGATGCTCACCCCAGTAAGATGCTGAAGGCACACCTACTTGTGTGCAGTTTTGCCTGAGCCTCCTAGCAATTGCACTGTGAGTTTTCTACTGCAGCCTGCTTAGCTAACGCTAGTGCACTGTGCAGGAGAGGGTGGAGTTTCTGAAAGTCTATAATACCTGCTGCTATTCAAACAGAACGAACACAGAGAATTTCAGATTTCACTCTCTCTCTCTACCAGGATAAGTATTTAAAGACTTGTTACTCAAAATCTTCTCTCTTTTCTTCCAGCTACATTATTTGGTCTAATAATTGATACTATCTTTACAAACCTTGTACAGCTATATGTCCTCCATCAACTTTGTATGAAGTAAAGTATGTATTTGAAGACAGGCATGGATTCCTGGGATTTTCCATGATAGGAAATGACACCAAGCCTCTGCACACATCTGCTTTGTACAGAAGCTATACAGTTATATTTTGGGTTGCTTACAGGATTATAAGCATTATATAGTGATATTTGGGGTTGCTTCTGGGTTGTTTATCAGCAGGCTGCACTAAGGCTAGCGTGTGATCTGACAGGGTGATGAAGGACAAGGTATGAACACAGGTACGGAGATTAATATAAAACCTTTCTAAGTAGCAGGCAAAAAAGAATTAGTTATGATCATCACTGAGAAGGTTTTAGGGATAGGTCTGAAAACCCGTCAGCCCTAACCCACAAACTATAAAGAGGTGTCTGTCTGTGGAGTGATGGGGACAGCTTGGTTTTGCTTGTCATGTCTGACGGGGCACAACATTGCACACTGGAGAAGTGGGGAGTTTGAGAAAACGTGACGTGTTAATCTTCTTCACAGACCATTATTGACAACATAAACCTGAATTTGCTCTGGCGGAGATAAGTGAGCAAAGCTGCTGTCGGATGGAGCCGATGAAGCCTGCAGTCCTGTGTCCTCTGCCTTTGAGGACGGACACAGGATCCGTGTCTTTGCTCCTGGAAGACGAGTAGGGAGCAGTCCCATTCCCAGTCAGCCACCATGCTGGAAGCCGCTGTAGCCAAAACATGGACTTGAAGCCTGTGCTCAGTCCTGCTTCTAAAAACGACCTTCTCTCTTTTTAAATCTCCTGTAATCCAGTATCTCAGCCTCATCTGGTGGGATTCTCTTTCGGTGGCCAGGAAGCACCACAGGCCCCATGCTTTCTCATGTCCTCACTTCAGTTTAATCAGGGCAAAAATAAGCCGTTGCAAGCATTTGAGGCGGTAGCGTGTTTGCTTTGGGATGCGCGGTCAGCCGGGGCGGTGGTTTATTGCAGCTGTGCCCCAGGATGGTAGGGGAGGGTGACAGCTGGTCTGTCACAAGTCACCTTGTGTGTGACTTTGCCCTATAAGGACAAGAGCAACCTCCGACGGGCATCTCGCCCCTTCCCTGGCTTCACAGATTGGGACCTGCAGCAGGGCAGCCAGCCATCCCATCGCATGGCTGCTGCTTCTTCTCTTTCTTCGCTCTCGCCTTTTGAGACGGGGTCCTCTTGCCCGACCTTTTAATCAAGTGCTTTACGTGAAAGACAGCAGTGCGCAGATAATCACACAGATTTTTGAAAGGAGCTGTTTACATTGTTGATACTTACTTGGAGGTGCTTAGTTTCAATTAATGGGTTATGTATTGAAACAGAGCAGGAGGAACTTCACATGACAGATAAACGGCTGCAGAAAGGCTGCAGTACTGAGAGCTTGCCCACTAGGTGTAGCTGAAGCCTTGCCTTTCTTATTGATTAAAATCTTTAAAAGAGCAGCCTTCTAATTTGATTTATTGTATACGTTCTAACCGAATGAGAGGTAGTCAGAGTGAACAGTGATGGATGCTTATGGAGTAGAGCCTTTACCTCATGCAAGAATTATGTCTCGGCAATTCCACAATGCCATCCCAAAAATTAGGTTAATATGCACAGCGACTCTTTACTCTGGTTCCTCTAGTCCAGAACTTCTAGTCCAGGAGTCTTTTTTGACATTGTTCATTTTACATGTAGATATCGCAAGCAATGGAGTCCTCTACTAGGGGACCTGGGTTTGATTGTGCGTTTTTCCCTGAGGCTCTATTCCAAGGACTGTGTTTAAGAGGAGGTTGGCTCCACAGAAGCCAGTGAAGCAAAGCACTTCTAAATTCTAAAGCTGAACTCTCAGTTAGTAATTTGGCCAAAGGAAGAAAGGAAGAATACTTTGCTTCTTTGCCTCATCTTCAGGTCTCTTTAGCTCTTTCTATACATAACAGCTTTGCCCTGAATGGTATCCTCATCGCTTTGATTGGAGATAAGGCAAAACAAGAAATGACCTGGTGTATAAGCCAAATTCAGGAGGTCCATTCTCCATTTTGTTGGGTTTTTTTATGGTTAGCTTTCAAAAGGCAGCAATCTTGATTTATAAATTGTGAAGATAAACTGGAATTAATATTATTATCCACCTGTGATTTTCCCAGATAAGATTAATCATCAGAATCTAGGTCAATGGTGCTCTGGGTCTAGTTCTGACCTAGGTAACTGCTTGGCCAGTGGTGTCCAAGTCAAAAATCAACGTTTGACTGATGGCTAACCCTGTATAGCCATACCCTTGGGGTCCCTTTCAGAGTGCAGGCAGTACTTTATGCCAAAACTGCATTGCATATTCTGAGCCTAATGCAGTTCTAGTTTTCTCCTAAGTCACCCCACCAGTGTCAGTGGGCCTAGAAGTGCTCTGAACACATTATTTATTTTAGGAGGACTACACACTGCTTGGCCAGGTTACATGATAGTGGTGTAAATCAGTCTCAGGTCTTGTAAGTCCTTCTTGAGACTCCGGAGTGGTGTTGCTGGAGTCCCTGCTTGGCCAAGTTAAAGCGTTGCATGAGCACAGCACTGCAGGTGCAGACGTGCACCATCCTCTGTAACTCCAACACCCCGTGTTACAATGATAATTTCAGATTGGATGAAGGCAGAATTCACAATCACTATGATGACCAGAAGCCTATCCGAGGTCCTTATTAACTTAATTCAAATATAACATCACGTATTTGAGTATATTCTTAATGTGGTGTTTAGGCCAGGAATGGATTAGGGTATTTTCTGATCCGTATTTTCCTCTGACATTAGCTTATTGGTACTGTTATAATCATTCTAATAATGATTTAGTGGGACTTTCTGATGACTTTTTTTCCTCAGCATAAGGTGAAATAACCTGAAAATGTCTTCTTTCTTAGTTTTGGGGGATTTTTTTGCATCACCCTGGTATCAGGTGGCCTTTAACTACTGAAAAGGAAAGGAAGGTAGATGGAAAGCTGAATTAGATGTTTTCTGCTAAATCTGATTGACTAACATTTTCCTAATTTTCTTTCCTCCCCCATAAAAATGAAGAGCTCCAAACTGCTTTTGGTCAGTGGCTTTTGCCAGCCTCTTTCATTGTGAGGAAATTGCATGTTACTTTTTAAGGAAACCTAAGTACACGCATGCTGAGTACACTTTCATGTATGTCACATCTTAGGGGCATAGACACTTTTCTCTTTCTGGTTATTCTCCCAAAACAGGGAAGAAATAGATGTATATAGTATTTAATGGCCCAACCAATTCAGGCTGCCAGTAAAGCATCCATGGTTATCGAGGGAGGTTCGTAGTTGCCTTTAGAAAGGGAACTTGCCAGCTTATGCCTGCTTGTGCCAGCAGTTACTGGGTTCATGGTTCCTCAGCGGTTTTGTCAGAGATGGATGATTGTGCTGAAATGCTGCATTTCTCTCTTCTTCCACTTTTTGATGAAGGTTACCTGGAAGATTGATGACCTGTGGGTATCCCTGACACCTGACAGTCTGGAAGGGAACAGGATGACAGAACAGGACTTTGAAACTGATAAAGCCTCACAAGGACCCAGCTAGTGAACCATTTGCTGGCGACATAAAAGGAAAGAGAAGACAGAGCAAGTCAGGTTTAAACAAACTGTATCTTCTCCGTGTTTGCCACTGGCTGGCACATAGGAGGTTTCTGGGGGACTTATTGCTCAGTGTGCTCTCCAATAGCTTTTTCTTTTTTGTGATTGTTTGGCAGATAAATGGGAAAGAAGAACTGGACTAAAGACAGATTTTATTTTTCCCATTCTCTGGTTGGTGCAACAGTCCACAGTCTTACAAGTAGCGACTATCCTTCCTGCCCGCTCTGCTAGCTGATCTCCCAGTGAGAAAAGACTACCACACAGAAGATAACACTGAAGAGCCTGGAGGGGCAACCAGAGAGCAGGAGCCTGCTGTGCCAGGAGAGTACAAGCATGCAACAGAACGGTGGCTCTGGGGGACTTACCCACTGGCTGTCTTACAAGACAGGGAAGGCAGGTGGGAGACCAAATGATGAGAATAAAAGAAAACAAACTGAGAAAAGGTAACATTTATTAGTCGTTAGAATAGCAATACGACAGCCCAGGGATTTTATTTACATTTTCCTCTGTGGGTTGTCGTAGTCACAACCCCTGAAATGGCTCAGAGATCTCACAGATGTCTTATGAATTTAATGAAAATCAGAATTTCAGTTTTCCATGGTCATGTAAAGTACAGTTCCTTTGTATAGGGAAGATGACTTTATACTGGCTAACATTTAGGCCCTCCAGTCCTATAATTTACCTGACTTAGCCCTCCTTTGTGCAAAGCAGTGTGGTTTTTAATCCATCTTTATTCAAGCTGACTAGACAGGTCCTATTAATTTCACAACAGATGCAAACCCGTTGTAGAAAGTGAAGGCACATAAAGCACATCAAGACACTGAACATTTTTGTGAGGTGGACCTCCCCTTTTCTCTAATCATGCAACTCTGGTCCTCGTATAAAGGAAGCACGCCACAATTAAAGTAGAAAAGAATCTAAGCACATCTTGTTCCCATCTGCATGACCTTGGGCATGTCATTATTTATTATGTATTAACATGTAACACTTTATGTCTCAGTTTACCGTTTCAAATAATGAGTACAATGTGCTTTTTGCAGTTCATTGCTTCTTGATGTTGATCTTGCTTAATAGATTATATTAGATCCTTGCATACAAGCTACTACACAACTGGAAATCACTGCCACAGAAGTTTGTTCCTACATCTTTAATTCTAAAAGTTTGATTTAGATATTTTAACCACAGATAACCATGATTTGTAGTAAAATACATTTTGGGCTCAGAAAACAGAACTAATAGCCAAAGAAAAAAATCATTAATAGGTAAACAGTAACTAGTGATGTATCTTGCAATGCTATAGGAACACAGACGATATTACAGATTGACTGGTGATGATTTCAGAACATCCAAGTGAACTAGAATTGTTCTCTCTGATCCCAAGGAGGATGCTAAATAGTTGATTTTTCCCTGGTTCAGCAGTTCCCTGTTCTCCACCTGGTTTGGGAGTCTCCACATTATGTAACTGCTCTGAGACTATTGAGAAGCACTGCAATCTAACCCATCCTCTCTTTTAGAGTGCCATTAGAGGAAAAACACTTTTTAAATTCGTAGTAGTAGTAGTAGAGTTTTGGAGACACATCTGAAGATACCTAAGTCTAAATACTGTGCATATATCTGTCTGTATACTCCTATTCAAGTCCAGGATCTAAATTAGAGACCCATTTGCCTTTCACAATAAATATGGCTTGCATAGGCTTTTTATGTACACAAAAGGAAGATTTACTATGTTCTAACAAACTGGTGACATTGGTGCCACCTGTCGTATTTGTCTTTCAGCTTAGTAAAATATGAAAGTCACTCTCACCTGATCTTTTCTTTATTCATCCTTTCATCTCTGGGGTTTTGTTTTCTTCTTTACTCATTTGGTCCCCCTAACATTGTTATGTTTAATAAGGTCACTCTCCCTAGACAGCTTGAAAACCCTTATAAAAAAATCCAATTAACACCGTTTCACAGTTTTGATCTGTTAATGCCAGTATACCTTTTGCATTCTTTTGCGTTTTCCATGTAGTGATTCTCTTTCCATGCATGTCTTAAAATAGGTCATTGGTGTTTACATCAGCAGCAGTTTTAGACATCACACAGTAGTGCTGCCAGCTCTGCAGATCACCGCGTGGTTCCTTCTGAACTAAGGGTTCATCAGCCACCCTGTCATTATCCTATAGAATAAGGTTCTCATTAGGACTTATTTCACTATCACTGTCTCTCTTATTTCCCCCCTTCTTTCTACACGTCTTTATCTTTCAGCACAAATGTCCCCCTCATTTTTAAGCGTTATTTAAGTGTTACCTCCATCTGCGTCGTTCCCATTGTGTCAGTCCCTATTCGTCCCTCCTGTAGTCTTAGACAGGTTAGTCATAACCTCAGTGCTGCTCAGCCCCCCGCCCCCTCAGCTTACTTATGATTGTCAGCAGATTTTGGACCTTGTCCTTTCCAGAGAAAGATGTTTGGCTCCAATTACGAGATGCTTTACCGCCCATGTACAGCCCGTAGAGCTGAGAGAGCTAGCCTTCAATTTCTAATTTGCTTTATTCTCTGTGCTGCTCACCAGCAGGTGCTGCTTGGGAAATCAATGGCAGTTCCACACACGGAGCAGCTGCAGGACTGAGCCTTTAATAAGTCTTTTCCATTTCTAATTTTTACAAGGCAGCTCTAACAGCAATCTAAAAAAAAAATGTTGCATGTTGATAATGAAACTGATGCAAGTGAACATTACTAACAAATGGAAGGTGCTAGAAAAGGGAAGGAAAGACAAAAAGCTATATCATACAAAGCAAGTCAGTTTACATTATCTTACTGGAATAGATAATCTCTACAGCTCACCCTTGACCAATGTACCACTGGCATTTAAAAGACTTCCAAATTACGCCTGATATGTGATTTACAGCATGATCACATCTGAACTGGGCCCAGAGATTTCCCCTGGCAGGTTCACAAAATGTCCAGGGCTGACGGTTGACTTGGCCCAACTCCGTTCCCACAGTCTGTTGATAGAAGATCATTTCTAGCTAGAGAAGCATCATTTTAAAGTTAAATTAGCTTAAAAAATAGACTGTTTCAGGATTCAGTACCTTTTTGAAGTTTCATGCTAGATTTTATGTTCACTTATAATGGTGTAAATCAACAGTAACTTCACTGCAGTACCAGAATAACTGGGAACAGCTAATACTGTTCTTTTCCTTCCCAATAAATTACCTGTATATATTGGAGAAGAGTTGTTTCCAAACTGCAGAGATGCATTCAGGTGTGACTGCATGCCTCACCTGAGGGATTCCTTTACCTTATGTGTGATTTTTCAAGTGAAGCTATTCTCCACTTTGCCAAATTCTTCAAATAGCACATAGCATAATGTATTTATGAAGAGTCTATCTCTTGGGCAAGCTGAAGCGGTGGAAATTGCCTGGAGAAAATTGAAACCCTGATAATTGATTTTGCTTGCTCTTAAGGTTTCAAAAGACTTGAATCTTTCCAAGAATAAATCAAAAACTGTTCAGTAGCAAACCGTGGGGAATTCCTCCAGATTCTTAGAGTGGTTTCCTTGCTAAAATTCAGAAATTATATTCTTACTGATGTAGATTAAGAATTAAATTATTTGCTTAAAATAGTTAAGTCTGTTGCCTATTGGGATTTTCTGTGTCAGCTAATTTGGCTGCGTTATTAACTGCCATTTGTAGCCAGGATCTTTGAGCTGTAGAAGAAAAAAAGCTGGCAAACCTTAGGTATATGACAAAACCTTCAGGCCATAAAATCTTATTAGAAGGCAAATCATAACCTCCCAACCCTTTTGAGATTGATTTGGAGCTAGGAAGTCTGTAGAAAATTGATGCAGTGCGGAACACCTGCTTTGTGTATGCAAATAAATGCAAATATGCTATTTCCCCCCCCCCCCTTTTTTTTTCACTGACACAGGACTAAGCAAAAGAGAAATGATTCCCCAGAGGTCACCATGCAAAATGTCTGATTGGCCCAGATGTTTACAACATTTCTATTGAAGTAAATTAAGCCCAGTGGAGATCAGTCTTGACAGACTTTGCATTGGGACCTCATAGGACTCTCCCAACACTGGTTCAGCTGTAGCTGCCCACTGCAGGGAAACGCTGCCGCACTCAGCAAGCTTCTGACTTCTAGACCACTGCTCATAGCTCACTGTGCTTCTGTGTCTCAAGACCTTTATGAGGGTTCTTTCTAAATTCTAATTATACGTTTTACGTTACAAGCATTTCTAAATTCTTCATACATGCTATACTTTCATTATATACCTTACATGTCTGCTTGCTACTATATATTATCATGTTGTAAGTATATTATATAATTATATAATGGCATAAGTATATGATGGTACATATTTAAACAGAATGGATCAATTTTATTTCCAATATAATTGACTGAGGTAATGGTATTAAAGGAATTGGTTCTGCCCAGGTACAATATAATTTGAAAGACTTGTATCTTTCCAAAAATAAACCAAAACCTGTTCAGCAGGAAAGTCGTGAAGTACTCCTGCAGGTTCTTAGTGGGGGTTCTGTGCTAGAATCCAAAAATGATGCTCTCACTGATACAGATCTGGCACTGAAGTGGCAGACTATGGCAGTCCACTTCAGTCTGCATCCCCCTGTATGACGGGACCGGGAATGATTGTCTCCAGATTTTCTTGTGCTGCTGGCAAGCAGGGTCTCACAGAGCAGAGCAGCTACAATTTGCAGAGGGGTGCAGACAGCTCTTTTCTGGACAGTGCAGAAGGCAGGAGACCCTCCCCATCCTCTTCACCTTCTGCCAAGTGACTGGCCTGCAGGCCAAATCAGTCTGTATGGCTTCCAGGGGATATTAGGGCTTCTGGAGAAATTAAGCTTTCACTTGGGTGGAAGAAGAATTAAGGCTTGCCTTTGCTTGTGGTGAAAAAGAAACCCTCAAAACTTTTAAAAGTGCTTTTAACCAACACAGTATTGCCTTCAGACAGTCTGCATTTTTTAAAGCCCTTGAGCATTTGAGAGGCAGACTCTAAACCTGAACCATCGGTCTTTCGCCTAAACTTTCCCATGGCACACAAAAAGAATACACTAAAACCCTGTAAGTAACTGTTTCAATGCCAATGACATTAGCACTTGAGGGAGGGGAGAGAGCATCAGCAGGTGAGAGCTGAATGTTGCAGTTGAGGAAAATGGCCTGGGGAAAGAAAGGGAAAAAATACGTCGGAAAAAGATAGGAAGAAAACCCAAAAGCTTCAATAGCATTGACTTAATGATGAACTTATCCTTCCACTTGGTAAGACTGAATGCATTGAATATCATATAGAGCAAGTGATAAATATAGGTAGAAATTTACTTACTAGTTTTGTTTTCTTTCCCCTGCAAAGCCTATGTCTTCAGTAGATGTATGCTGCTTATGATTATGTTTAATCCAGAAACAGGCAATTTCTGTGTAACATTACCAATGACCTCAGCTGAAATGCCACTGCACAACAAGGAGAGTGTAGGGTTATGGATATGCAATCAAGCTCACAACTGAACACAACTGAAAAATAAATTCAGCCTTGTAACAGCAAAGTCTCAGAGTGGTCTAGCTTTAATATGAGGAAGGTACATTTCTCCTTTTTTCTCATGGATTAGAGAAAGCTTTTCTTTCTCTTCCCCTAAACAGGGACATGAAATGCCCAAAGCATTGCAAAAGCAGAAACCTCAGAAGCAGTGCAGGTTTCACAGAGAGTGTTTTCAGCCAGCTCTCTCCTCAGCTTGCCAGATGCAACCATCCCAGCGTGCAGAGTCCCAATGCCAGTTGGTCAGTTGTCCTCAGCATGTAAATTGCCAGCATGGCAGTTTCAACACACTCCTCTGAATTTCTTAGTCTGAGTTTCCTTTTCCATTCTTAAGGTGGTTGTTTCAATTCACAGGCCAAAACCCAGCCCCTTTTAATCTTTTGGAGCTGCACACGCATACCGCCCACGTACTCAGGAACACTGCTTTATCTGCTCCTTTGTGTTCCCTGACTGTACCAGAGACTGTTTTCTTTACTGGCATATTTAGGAGCAATTCAGAACATGTAGCTTTGCGTTTCTTGTAGCTAGTTTTTACAATGATGACCCCAGCTAATTTCCTGTTATCAGTACGTTCTCATGTCTCAAGGACATGTCCAGGTTCCCACCGCCTAGTGAATCCTTGCATGTCATTTGAGCTGCAATAAGGGTCTGTGTGCATGCTGTCAGTCTGTTGCAAAAATGAGCTAACACATAATAGCTTTAGCCCCAGCGAAAGAAGGCAAAGCTGAACGTGTCTTGCCTTGTGTTTGCCAAGGAGTGAGGATATGCTGGAGTAACTTTCTGCAACTCAGCTGTTGCTTAGCTCCTTGGTAGCTCAGCTGTGCGTTTTGATCTCAGAAACCCTGGAGCTGATTTTATTTCAAAAGAAAAATGAACAGGGGACTGGAACAGGAGAATTCTCCAGTCAAAACAGGAGGAGCACAAGGAGCCCACACAAGCACTCTTATCTTCCCTGGTATTCTGCTGGCTTGCTCTGCCCTGTCACAAACAACCCCAGAGCTTTATCTTCTCTCAAAACACGTCCAGCCAGTTTCCAAACCCCTCCAAAAGATTCACAGAAGCAGCCCCCCACCTTGCAAACTGCCTTTCATTATCCTTAAATCTGTGACTTTCTTAGGAGCACTACCGAGACACTTCAGACAGTGTCTGAAGAAGATTTGAAGAACTGATTTTTTGTTAAGCCACAATGCCTATGCATCCACAGATAGTCTGAGCTGCCTTTTCCAAGTAGATAAATAAGATTAATGAGAAACCACCCCACATATGTTCTTTCCGCCCCGCAGACACTATCTTCACAAATATCGCAGGACCTTTAGTCCTCTCCAGTGAAAGTCTGGGATGCTCTAACATATGGACTATTTCTGAGCCAGTACTTCTTGATACTGAACTGCCCAGTACTGTTTTTTCATATATCCCTCGTAAATCTGGTGCAAAACATTTCTGGATGCTCTAGTGCCATGCAACAACGGGTCCATTTGAGGGCTTACTCCAAAACATTGTACCATATATGAGTTTTTCCTCCTAATGTTGTTCTAAGCATTATTCTTTTTCACTGGAGCCAAAGTCCTATTTCCCTTCTTATAGCACTGGCTGCCACTTCCACTACCAGCCTATCACTTCTCAGTTGTTTGCATATTTGTGCATTAAACTGACCTACATCTCTTTCTAGGGAGTGGGCAGCAGATGGTCCTGAGGCCATCTGGCATCTCAAGATGCTGCCTGAGTGGCTTGTGGGTCACAGAAGTGGAGATGCTGGTTGCTGGACAAACAGCGTTCAGCTGAGCTCCCTGGGGAGTGCTCTGCTTGTTTGTATAAATGACTTTGGGCCAACGTGAGCCGGTACAGTAACGTGCAAAAAGTAGGTCAGAGAGGTTACCTTGGCAGCAACAAGAACATTTGTTTGGGAGCTACTGGGATCAGGGGGACAGCTATATCAGCCATCTCCATTAGCATTGCTACCCCTGTGGGAGAAGCTGGTCAATTCACTGGAGGGGCACCGCAGTGGCTGAGGCTGGAGCACTTGTCCCATGAGGAGAGGTTGGGGGAAGTGGGATGTTCAGCCTGGAGAAGAGACAGCTTTGAGAGCCCCTAACTGCAGCCCCACAGGACCTATGAGGAGATTATCAGGAAGACAGAGATAGGCTCTTCGTAGGGATGTAAGGTGGGAGGACAGGAGACAATGGGCACAAGTTGAAACAGGGGAAGTTCGGGCTAGTTATAAGGAGAAATTTTTCCACCACGAGGACAGTTGGGCAGGAGAACGGACTTCCCAGAGAGGTCATGCAGTCTCCATCCTCGGAGGTTTTTAAGACTAATATAAAGTCCTGGGAGACCAGGTCTAAGCGCACAGCGTGAGCTTGCTTTGAGCAAGAGGTTGAACTAAAGACCTCCTGTGGTCCCTTCCAGCCAGTGAGTCTATGATTAAGAATCAGTCTGGGTTTTAACAAATCCTGCCCAAATCCCAGGTTGCAAAGGGCAGTCACAGCTGCGAGCTGACATTATGGAAAGCCATCCTGGTCTTTCTGGTGCAGACAGAAAAATTAGACCAAGTTTGACCAATCCATAGTCAATACAGACAAATTTCACGCAGTGCAAAGTGTCAAGCCGTTGAAGGATTAAGACTTAACTTTCAAGGGTAGCAGCCGTGTATGAATCCCTCCTTTATTTTCTCTTTCTGAGGGCCCGAGTCTTTAATCTCTCATGCTATCTCTGTCAGAGCAGGGAATAGCCAACATAGCTGGCTTACACTGCCAGCTAGCAGGCAGCCTCCCTGCTCGCCTATCAGAGCCTGTCCCCTGCAAAGCGCGCATTCAGTCTCCGCCGTGTTTGCTCCTGCTGTGTCATTCTGTCCTTCCCCCGTCGCTTAGTCTTCCCGTCCCTCTTCCCTCGGTGGCAGGATTACAGTACCAGTGTCCTGCTGCTGGCGTGCCCTTGTCTGAGCTTTCTGCCTGACTTTTTTTCTCTGCTCAGCTCTTCTCTTTGCTCTGGTAAGTCTGATGAACAGCTTCCTTGCTGTCACTGCTTGGTGGCATGGTGCAAGGGTTTTAATCTAAGTACTTCCCTTTGGGACTGTCAGCCCACATTTTCTAGGAATAGCCTTAAAAGCCTGGGCACTGTGTGATGTGTGAGGAAAACAGGTGAGTATCTAAGGCTATTGGTGAAAGTAAGAAATGCTTCTCTAAAGAGTGATCAAAAAGATTTAAGCTGACTTTGGTAGAGCTTGCCTTTAAGTGAGACTAGGGGCCGTGGCTGGTTTGCTACAACAATAAGTGATCGAGACTCAGGTGCCACATGGGACTTCAGAAAGTCTCTGAGTTTGGTTCTTTCCGTGCTTGTATGGAAACCTGCCGTGAAGCCTCCAAACCTTTGTTCAGTTTTGTACTAGAAAACTGTACGTAAATCATAAAGCTATGAAAATGTAGCATGTAGTTGATAAAGCTGATTTTATCACTGCTTTCTGAAGTAATACATAGGACAGTGTCTAGGCTATAACAAGGCACTCGTATTTTTCTGGAGGGTAATTGGAGCTACAGTAGTGTGGGCCATTCCAGAGTTTAATGTGTGCTGCTTTGAGGTGTTATGTTCAATCTGGTGTTATGCTGAGGTAAAAATTCAGAGTTTATCAGCATATGCTGGCTGGTGTAAGCGTATGGAACACTTTGTTTTAGAGAATTGTGTGTGTGTATGTGAATTTTGAGCATAAAGTGCTAAATACCATTACCCATTTTAGAAGTGCTTAAAATAACTCCTGGCTGCAGAGCAGGTGCCATGTGTCCTTCTGCTGGATAGATGGGGAGGCAAGAGCTAAATATAGACCAGTTTGTAAACCCTCCAGAAGTTCAAGCTGCAAGAAGGGAAGGAGGAAGCAATTCCCGTGAGAAGGAAGGGGAAGCGCTCTGTTTAAAAAAGATAAACAAAACTCTGCTGCAGCATGCAAGACAGTCTGCAAGAGAAGCTAAGAAGACGACGTCTATTTTGTGCTTTGTTCCTGCCAGGCCGGTGCCTCGGCAGCAGTGTCCGCTCCAGCGGTGCGAGAGGCAGGCTGACGCAGCCCAGCACCGGGGGTGGTTTTCCCAGCAGCAGAGGGATGGCTCTTGCAGCTCTGCTAAATCAGGCGCTGGCTCTTGCCGACTGACCTTTTACTTCGGAGGTACTGGCAGATTGCAAAGCACAGTGAAGGCAAATCGTGCCATAAATGTGAAATGTTAAGGGAAGTGGTCAAACAAACTCAGCACTTTACCAGACTGAGCTTAGCAGCACACCTTTTTCTGTTGCCTCTAAGTGCAGCTGTGGCTGTGCTGTGCGCTCAGCCCTCTTTTGTGCCTTTGGGGCCAACCGCCGACTGCTGCTGCCCCAAGCACCAACCTCACTGTGGGACGGCAGGCATGGCCACGAGTCCTCCTACAGAAAGGCATCAGCCTGGGACCGGTGTCTGTCACCTCCCACCTGAGAG
This sequence comes from Haliaeetus leucocephalus, assembly GCF_000737465.1. Lineage (NCBI taxonomy): Eukaryota > Metazoa > Chordata > Aves > Accipitriformes > Accipitridae > Haliaeetus > Haliaeetus leucocephalus. Next base: position 1,895,140 of record NW_010972886.1, read on the forward strand.
TGGAGGTCACCCGTGCCCCAGGTTGCTCCACTGCTCTCCCGGGTATCCCAAGTTTTTAACGGAGGAAGGAGGAGAATGGAGAGGAGCCGCTCCCGCAGTGGGGAGGCAGGCACACCCTCTGGCTCTCGGGGGTGTTTCCCACTGGAGGAGAGGAGGACCAGAGTGACTACCTGTAGGCAGCAACCACAAGTGTCTGGGATCAAACTTCCATCCAAAACACCAGGGCCACAAAAGATACTGACCTCAGGGCTGTAGAACAGGTCTGGGATTTGGGAGCGCAGGAGGAAAAGAGTAAACAAGATGCAATGCTCAGACCCAGTCAGATAACTGGTCAGTCCTCCCCCTCGCCATAAAACAGGATAAGGCCGTGTTGGAAATTCAGGTGTCTGGAGGCAACAGTAATGGTAGCAGGAGTTGCAGACCTCAAGAGGTGGATAGTCTAAAATTGGGCAAGTCTAAAATTCCTTAAGGAACCAAGGAATTCCTCTTCTGGGCTCAGTCACCTAATTTTTAGGCTTTACTGTGTCTAAGATAGAGTATAATGTAAACACTTTTGGTCTTGCGGAGATTGGCGCCAAAAGTCTTTTATGGCCTGATAAGGAAGAATTCCTGATGTACATCAAGGTTAAACAGGCTGGAGCACGAGGAGGACTGCGGCCAACTGCAGTAAAATCTCCCAGCATCAAAGGCTGTAAGTGGGCTGCTCTCAGCAGATGATAGCTGCCCTGTCTCCCTAAATATAAACTCCATGACATTGTGGAAGCCGTTATGAAAAACAAAGTACAGACGGCTTAACAGGCATTTTGTTTGTGCTTGAAAGTAGTTATCAGACCTCTGGTTTAGCCTGAAGAAGAATGGAATAAAACATTAAAATATTTATTTGTGTGTGTAAATACAAACCCCAGTATGACCCAGCAGGTGGGCACCTTGGGTTAAAGGTTCATCACTGAGTATTTCTGTGGTTCCTGCCTCCTCACTGTTCCAGGATGGTGGCCTGAACCTCAGCAGATGTGAATTGCCATGGTTTCAGAGACTGATTATAACTAATCCCTTTCTAGCCAGGAATGTATGTTAGGGAAGATTTCCTGCAAGGCCAGCTTTTAAACATCTTGTGTCCTTGATTCCAAACATCCAGTTTCTCTTTCATTCACCCATGTTTTTTCCCTTATTACTGAGAAACACTGTGCATAAATCGATCGCCGCTGTGGATTTAAAGTCTACTGTGTTTGCAGGCATGCTTCATGATTCACGTAGGAGGAAGCCTTTAGCTGGATGGTGCCGCTCCATGAGCGATGCAGCTGGGAGTTGGGAGGCAGCCAAGAGAGAGAGTCAGGGTGCAGTGAGAACCGCGTCAACTTGTGCCATCTTACAAATAGGGGGATATAGTCGGAAGAGAAATTCATATTTGGAAATGGAGCATTTAGTGATCCTGTTCTCCTTCTGTGATGAATGTATCACAAAAATAGCTAGTTTAAATTGGGGATATACTTTGTGAGACTTTTGTTCTGTCTAGACAAGCGTTGGTGATCCTGGGTTTTCTAGCTGATTGATCGCCAATTGCCAATTAGCTCAAATTAATTAATACAATTGTAAACACTAGTCTGAACATGTCAGAGATAAACACATATTTTGTGGAGCTTCTAGCTTAGCATTTACAATAATCTTACTGACCTTGAATTAATTGGCAGTCAATTAACTCTAGTTAAAACAAGATCATAAACTGCAGCCTAAAATTCATGCTATCTGGAATTATTTAAATAAATTGCACATGTAGACTAATCCTTCAATGTAAAATAAACTAAATATGACATACAATCAGACAGATATAATTTTACAATCACTGTGCAGTGATATAATGACCATGCCACAAGCAGGAAGGAAAGAATGGGATGCATCTGTCTAACAGGGTCTGTGACACCAGGTCCAGCCGCCTTCCCAAACTGTTCCTGCTGGCAAGTTGTACCTGTGGGAGGACTGCAGGGGCATGGATTTATAGCTAACAGTTTTCAAGCACATCCTGAGGCTCACTCGAAGTTTTCAATTATTTGCTTGAGAGATGGTAAACCATAATATTTGACTATCTATCTTCTCTGTAAGCCCAGTCAAATAGCTAGACAATCAAATCTTGAAAAACATTGCCTTGGCGATGGCCATCACTGTACTTCCAAACATCACTGTGAGTGGGGAGAGTTTAATAACAAACACTGGGTCATGTATTACAATACATTACATCTCTTTTATCATATACTGCCCTTGGCCAAGTTAGTTTATGATTTTGAAAGCTGTAGGAATTTAGACACCATAGAAGATAGACGTTAACGGCCAACTGAACAGGGAAGAAAATGCTTCCCAGTTAGCTCCATGTTTTCAAAACAAGTTGTCTTTTAAAAAATAAGAAAGCAACCACCTCAGACACTGGAACAGAATGAAGAAAGCAATCTTCTTCCTTTCTTCATTCCCCACTGGCACCATTGTAAATTGTATCATTAAACGGATGCTAGTTGCAGGGCGAGACCCAGCTGTGCACCCCGCGCCTCTGCACTACCTCCTGAGGGCAATGCAGTGGTGACAGCAGTTCTGCTGGCACTCTGAGAAAGAAGGAGCCTTTCTACACTGCTTTTTCCAGCCGCACGCAGTCAGAGATGCTGTTTCTGCTGGCCTACACCTTGCAGGAGCTGGGAGCAGGTGCCCAGGATGCTCTCACTGACACCCTCATTGCCAGGTCCTGGGGAAGCCGGAGCAGTCTCCGGAGGAACACAGATACATTGGAGGCTCTGTATCCACCTGGCTGAGTGCAGCCGCTCAATGACATGGGAAAACAGAAGCTTCCCTTTGCAAATTGGGAACAAATTAGCTGAAATTCACCCTAGAAAACAACACAGACTATCAACCCATGTTACGCCTGGTCGGTTTTTCTTCGCTGTGATTTATTCCGTATTTTGTATTTTGTCAAACAAGCTGTCAGCAGCACGCAGCAAGTACAAGAGAAGAGTGGTTTATAGCTGTTTATCTTATTCTTTGCCATTATTGTGACAGTGCCAAGCCAGGCCTCTTGTAGATCAAGCACCATGCTGGGCCCTCCAAGAGCACAGTGCAATTTTCCGTGCACTGATTTCATTTAAAATATTCCTTTTTCACGATTATTGACTTAAGACGTGCCAACGGGGGAGAAATAGGAAATGAAATTGATGCAGCTCTGAAGTGAAGCTGCCCATATCAGTAACCAGCGTTGCAGGTAAACAGGTCAAGAAAAGTAAACATGTAGCAAATAGTATGTTCAGGGAGGGAAATGGTATAAATGACTTGGGTGTCATTTCGTGTGTTATCGCTGGCAATGGGAATAAGAGGTTTTGATTTTTAAGTACTAGCTTTGGGCAGGCTTTTCCTCTTGGAAAGTATATAATTTGCTTTTCTCCCTGCAGGCAAATCACCTTGGTTGTTTGTTTAAGTGCGACATATTTATCAAGCCAGAGCCAACGGACAGGCTGCCGTCCCAAATTCCACACAAAATCACTCATGTGCTGGCCAAGCTTCCCTAACAGCTCGAAGACTAATTTCATGTGCTTTTAAATTAACCCTCCATTTGTTTGCTGTCAGGTACCACACCAAGCATGGAGAATGACCAGTCTCCCACCTCGAGCGGGCAGGACGTACAGGGGCAGAGCGGGGAGAAAGCCGCCCCCAGCTCCCAGCCCCCTGCTCCAGCCCCCACGGAGCAGCCGAGCCCCCGGCCCGAAGCAGCCGTGTGCGACATCTCGGAGGAGCTGAGCCGGCAGCTGGAAGACATAATTAAAACCTATGGGTCTGCCGCGAGCCTGATGGAGAAGGAAAGTGCCGCTACGGGAACCGACAGACCTGAAAAGGGAGAGCCGGGCAGCGTGGAGGATGCTGAGTATGAGGATGCGAATGAGGAGAGTGAGAAAGAGAAGCTGGCTCCTGGGGATGCTTCCAGAGCAAAGGAGCCCAGCTGCAGCAAGGAGCAAAAGCTGGAGAAGAAAATCTTGAAAGGACTAGGCAAGTACTTATGTACTTTAACGCAGCGCTTCTGCGAACAGCAGTGAAACCTCCCTGGTCCTTGCTCTTTCCCGTGTTAAGCCTCTGCTGTGGAGGTAACCTCTAGTTACTACTGAAAATTGCAATATAACTTTTCTCTAGTTGATAATTATTTTCAGCAATTACCTGACAGACATATATAGGCTGTATCAGATATTAGTCCTTTTAAAAAGACAGAAATCTAGGATTATATCACACAGTTCTGATGTACTATTGCGCCACCCCAACTAGTTAGCCAAAGCTGTGAGCCTGACAACACACTGCAGAAAGTTGCTTCGTAGACAAAGGAAAACCTGGCCTCGCGTTTGTGCCTCAGTAAATTTTCTCTTCCCCTGCTTCCTCAGGTATGACTTCTCAGTGGTCCTAACAGTGCTAATGGTGCTATTATGCGGCATGGGAATCTGCAGAACAAATTCTCCGTCATGCACAGGTTATTCTTCATCTAGCAGACCTCCAGCCTCATGATGGACTATATGAAATAAGCCAATACACTTATTCTCTCTAAGCACAGTGCTTAGAGAGCACCTTGGTCGCGGCAGGGCTCCGTTAGCAGAGCTAGAAACAAGTCTCAGCGAGTTTTTGTAAAGTATGTCCTTTCTGCTGGACAGCCACTAGAGAGCAATGTAGTTACATCCCAATCTAGTAAACATGTAATTTATTTCCCTTCCTACATTTAAATCCTGCCAATCTTCAAGCCTTTCTTTGTGAGAACCCAAACCCAACCACAGACGAATCCTATAGAAAAATCACTGCAGGACGTTCTCACAGGCAACGGACTAAGCATAGGACAGACCAGGGATTTTTCCCCAAATTTCTTGAACGTCCAGGAGAAAGAACGTTCCTCAGTTTCTATTGCCTTGGCTTTGGTGCAGTTATTGGTACCTCTCCAAGATCAGAGAAAACACTACCAAAGCGCAGTTCTCCAGCTGCACTTGCAACAGTTTTCACTCCAGGATTTGATTTGAGCTCTCTTCAACTTATTTATACTGGTGCTGTAGAGGGAACTTAGTGTGAAATAGTGGATTTTCTCCCCAGGCAGTACTCCTGGACTGCACTAGAAGTAGAAAAAGTCCAGGCTAAAGCAGAAAGCAAATTTGGGAAAGAGCCTTGGGAAAGAGGAGCATCTGGAAAAGCACAGCCAAGCCCCTGGCACCACTGCCATCCTTATCTCCAGGGACACCGGGGACATTTTGTATTTGATGAACAAGCAGTGTTCAAGCTCCAGCTCATACTCAGGGCTGAAATGAATACCAGGAGGTATCAGAAGAGAAGCAATACATAACTGGCTATGCAGTGATTTAGATATGCACACCCAGATAGTTACTAGACTGTCTCTGTATCCATAGTCTCTCCATGAAGTCAGAGAACTGATTTATCACTACCATGTAGCCCTGACCTGGTTGGCAGTACCCCCTGTTCTCTGATTGTTTCCATCCACAACATAGTCTCCACACCTAACTTAATTTTTCTTATGTCTTGTACAGGTTGAGCAGCACAGGAGCTGAGTATGCCAGCTTTGATCAGTTTTTGCCTGCAAAGAGATCTGGTTTCTGAGCCTTTGGGGTCCAGGCACTTTCCATCCTATTTCAGTTAAATGTGCCATATATGTGACCCAGTCATGTTGCAAAAACATTAAATGAAAATCAGATTATACAGGACAAAAGCATTTCACAGCCAGTGCTTTTGCTAGAAGACAGCACATTACTGAGGTCTGAAATGGAGGAAAATTCAAGCATGTTTGTTCTTATGGGGAGAAGAAAAACCCAGAAATTCATAGCAAAAACTATTCCCTTCCTTCCAAAATGCCTCATTTCTCCCTGAATTTTTACAGATCCATGCATCAAACAACCAATTTCATAACAGTACATCAGCTACAAACTACCTCTACCATCAAATCTCTGCTTCTTTGTTTTTTAAGGGAAGGAAGCCACCCTACTGATGCAAAGTTTGAACAAGCTGAATACTCCAGAGGAGAAGCTGGACCTGTTATTTAAGAAGTATGCTGAGCTGGTTAGTACAGCATTGGTTCTTTTCTGTGCAAACTGTATGTGCAGGAAGGGATAAAAAAACATATGCCATGCAGCATGGTCAAACCTCATGCAGTAGTAGTGTCTGTCCTGTTAAGTGAATCCCAAAGTAATTTTCAGGGTCAAATAATCAATTATGGGTGAGAAGGAGTAAAAAAGCAAAAAGTAAGGAAAACAAGCTGGACTTGGGGTTAAAAAGTTGATAGGGCAGAATATTTGTACTTAAAGGTAAATCTACCAAACCGACCCACACTGGAGACTAGTGTCTAGACTCCTGCCTTCACCTTCTGCAAGGAGTTTTTCATACCTCTATATGCAGGTATTGCTTTAAATTACGTTTCAGTGTGGTGGGTTGACCCTGGCTGGGCGCCAGGTGCCCCCCAAAGCCACTCTATTACTCCCCCTCCTCAGCTGGACAGGGGGGAGAAAATATAACAAAAGGCTCATGGGTCAAGATAAGGACAGTTTAATGACGTGAAAGCAAAGGTCGTGCGCAAAAGCAAAGAAAACCAAATGATGTTATTCTCTACTTCCCATCAGCAGGTGATGTCTGGCCACTTCCTGGGAAGCAGGGGTTATGTGCCCTCCCAAGATCTTGCCCAGCCCCAGCCTGCCATTGAGGGGGGTGAAAATGTTGGAGAGACAGCCTTGATGCTGTGCCAGCACTGCTCAGCAGTAGCCAAAACACTGGTGTGTTATCAACACCTTTCTAGCTACCAATGCAGAGCACAGCACTACGAGGGCTGCTACGGGGAGAATTAACTCCATCTCAGCCAGACCCAATACAATCAGTGATGTAATCAAAATGAAAATAATACAAGGCTTAGGATAAAATGTTAGGAAGCAGAAAATCAGAAAATAGAGAACTGAGGCTAATCGTGAGAGAAACCACAACACAGTGAAGAGTCAAAGACCCTGCCACCATAATGTCACCCCTGTAACTATGCCACCTACCTGACTCTGTTCTTTCCACACTTAAAAGGAGTTATTTTCAGATCAAATATTTTCTTTTAAGTAGTTAAAGGACTCTGTGGCCATAAGCTGTGGAAATCTTACAAATGAAAAGGCTGCAGCATTTTACAGTTTGCAGAGTACTGAAAAATGTGCCAAGCAGAACATTGACTTTATAATTGGGTTTATGCACAGATGTGTCCATGTCTCATCATAATGTGAAGTTCAGCTTTTCCTTTTTTTCATGTAAAATTCTCTGATTTCATAAATTGGGCTCAGGCTGTTTATGGTTTAGCTCATGCTTTAAGGGACTTCATGCCCATGGATTAACTGAAATAGGTCATCTTCTTCCTCTATCATGTAGCCTCCCCTGCATTCAAACATCATTGGAGCACTGTATAAAACAGGGGCCATATTGCCAGTAACCCATGCAGGAGAAAGGTGCTAAAACATAAATTCAGAGCATTCAGTTTTGACATTCTGTGCAATGTCACTAAAATAAATCATTTACTAAATACAACTAAAAGCTTGTTGGAGAAAGCCTCACACTGCTCACTCAGCGCAGCTGAGGGGTGTAGTGTGATTAATAACTTGTCAGCAGCGAGCTGTAGTAGTTACCACTCTCTGCTCCCTCGTGTCCATCCCCATCACACACCTGAGGTCACTTTTTGCCTTTGCTGTGTTGTTCTCCAGCCAGATCAGCTCCCTGGTCTGGTGAACTGTGTGCTGACACAAGCGCTTGTTGCAGCACAGCTCAGGGGAAGGCGCAGCCGTGTGCCAGGCTGACCCGGGTGCTGGCAATGGCTTCAGCTGCGTTAGATAGTGCTGCTGCAGGCTGTGGCTTAACAGGTTGCCTGTCCTCGGGGGCCCTACGCAGCACCAGTGCTTCCCCACAGCCACCCAGCTATATGCTACTTAACTGTTAGCACGTGCCCTGGCACAGTCTATAGCGACGGGTACACCAGAAAATGGAAGGCATCAGGGAAGAGCATGGGCTGGTTTGAAGGAAGCCATACCTGCTGGGATGGGGAAGCAAGATGGGGTCGAGATAAAACTTATTTTCCTAAACTGAGAGTTTATCTCTCTAGGTCAGCCTTCCAAAATCAGAATTCCTTCTATTATAGCTAATAATTCATTAATTATTCTTAAAAAATTATCATTGGCGGCCCTTTTGTCATTCCTATTTACCAGTGAATTCCCTTCTTCAGTGCAAAAATAACACCCTGTCTTAGATGTTCCTGAGAACTTTGAAATATAAGTTTCTAGTGCAAGTCATTTTTAAGGAAAAAAAAGAGCAAAAAAATGCTTGGAAGACTTCTCATATCACGATTAAGACCTGTTTTATTCTAAGCCCCCTATCTCAAGCACAGCTTGAGGGAATCATCTAAAATTTGGATAAATCATTATCTGCTCAGCACAGGCTGCACATGCAAAATGCGAAGCAAAAAGAACCTTTTTTGTGTTTTTAAAAGGGAAGGGGAAGGGGCCAAAATCAAGCTTATAAAGGAAAACAAATCTCAGCCTTAATTACAGAGAGGCTATTTTTTCCCTACAATACCAGAAAAACGATTTCAGCTAGTGCAGCTTGATTAGATGCAAAAGCCCCTATTCTGATCTACAAGGGTAAAAAACACACAATACACATACTGAAAGTTGGGCATAAACTGTAAATACACTCCAAGCTGGTGATTGCATTGTTTTGTGGTACGCCTAGCTGTGATTTGATTGATAATACACAGAGCTCTGTACTGTAAGCATAAATTACTGAACATCTGCAGAAAACAGATCCTCAGGCAGACAAAGTGTAAAATATGATGCCTGTTAATTGTCTTGTTTGAGCTGCACATCATTCCCCTGCACCCACAGACCTTCCCAGTCATACTGGGGTTAATAATTAATACTAGAGGTACTGTATTATTAGATAATGTAATTTTAATAGCAACTGTTATTATTAAGGTTTGCACATTGCAGCTCATGTGCTGCTGTTTTTCAACCAGCAAACATCTGGACTTCAGAAATATCTCGCAATGTATGCATGCCTGTGATACAGCGAGGAGGGCTGCTCTTGTGTTGGAACAGGAGATGAAATCTTTAAAAGCTTCAGAGGTGAAATGCTTCTTTGACGTGACTGTTTAATTTGCAGTGCAGGAAATTTTTCCAAAACGGCCGGTAATAGGCACATGTCAGAAGATATGACGAGTCTGTGTGGGGACTGCTATTACAATTCTGTTGCTGCCCCTCATTCCCCCTCCAAATACACCCTTCTCCCCACCAGCCCTCTGGGGAAGGCAGGAGCCATGCACCCACAGAACAGCAGGTTCCCAAGTGAGCCTCAGGGACTGTTCATGTTTTCTTCATTAATTACATGGAGCCAAAGAGCCCCAAAGAGGTTTGATTCACCATAACCCACCCCTGTTGACAATGGGCCCTCCAGAAATACAACTGACGGACGGTCCTATGTGCACCCACGAGCAAGAGGAGCCTGGCAAGAGGAGGTGCCCATGCGTCATTTTGGGGAGCTCTTCCCTGAAGAGCATTCTCCTCCATCAGCTGCAAAGCCCACACACAGATGGCATCCCTGCTCTCCAGCACCTCTTCTGCTGTTGTTTTTTCCAGCAGGTTCCTGGTTATCTAGGAAGCCGTTTCTTTTTCAGGAAGCTGCAAAACAGAATGAGCGACTATTACGTTATCTCATGATCTGGAGAAATCTCACCGCATAAAGCACTACCGGCTGCTCCAGTTCCTAACGTTGAAACAAAAATAAAAACCTCACAGATGTCCTTCAAAGAAATTCAAACCAAAGAAGGAAGGGCTGAAATGGTGTGGCGAGTATTAAAAATTATGTTCACCCACCCACACTACAGCGCACTTGGGACTGTTGCAGCGAGCAGGCTTAGGACACCCTCCAGGTTGCTCACTCCTCTCCCATTAGCACTGATAAATACAGAACATTTTGAGGTTAAGAAAGCGTGAAGACTGTCCCCAAACCAAAAGAGCTCATTTTCTTTTCTTTCCTGTCCCTCTTTCATTTTAATCCCTGTTCCCCGTGCAGCTCGAAGAACATCGTGCCGAGCAGAAAAAGCTCAAGTACCTGCAGAAGAGGCAGGCCCAGATCACCAAGGAGAAGGACCAGCTGCAGAGCGAGCACAGCCGAGCCATCCTCGCTCGCAGCAAGCTTGAGAGCCTGTGCCGGGAGCTCCAGAGGCACAACAAAAACCTCAAGGTGAGTGGTGGCCTTATCAAGGTACCCGGCAGTGGGGGGGAAGAAGATGCTGATGCCTTCCCATCTTGCTGTAGTACCAAATTGAAGACATGTTTGCATCTCCATGTGCAATATATAATTATATATACACTCTTGTCTTGAGGCCCATTTACACCAAGACCCCTTTATTCCTAATTTGGAAGTATCCAAGCACTTTTGGACACTGAGTTTGCCCACATTAGCTGTAAGCCCTCCTTGTGTTATCAGGGAGCCCAGCGCAGAGAAAAGCAGAGGTGCTAAGGTCTGGTCCAGGTCCCTGAGACTGCAGATGCAAATGCATGTGTACGGACAGAATAATAGGAACACCAGCTTTGCTCCAGGGGACTCACAGAAGGCTGGTGGGCATTTTCATGTAATTTGGGCACTTGGGCATTTTCAAGTGATCTGTGAGGGTTAGTCAATCAGGACATTTGCCTCAAGACATGAAGCCTCAAGACAGGAAGAATGGCAACACTGTTTGTGGAAGTTGTTGGGATTATGAGAATCAGTTCAAAAAGGAAATTTTCAGGAGTGTCAAAAGGCTGGGATCCATATGCCATGTCTGCCTATTGCTTGGTGCCTCACGCCATTTAAATGTGAAATCTATAATATGATTATATTGAAAACTTTTAGGTTCAAGAAGTATATTTCTGTTGTGATCTTCCTTTTTTTCCAAGTACATGTTAGTGATGGTGGTGTTGTTATTACACAAAAAGCCTCTGCTTTGATCTATTCAAAATCCTTCTTTATGGGGATATAGTTTTGTATAGAATTACACACATGAATTGTCAGCAGCAAGAATTTCACCTGATATAACCTCTATTAACTGTAACAGATTTTCATTCATTTCCACCAGCTCAGGAGCAGGCCTTCAGGGTCTAGCTCTGACTTGCATTGTACATTGGTAAGAATATAGCTGGGGGGGAGGATGGCCACATGTACACTCAAATTGTGCACTAGTAGAAAGACAAAAGCAGTTTAACAGATAGTTAGGAAAACTAGAAGCAAATCTCCGTGTGCTCAGTTATAGTAGCACAAAACTGGTAGTGCCAATTAAATTTGTGCCTGTCATTTGTGCCAGACCTAAGCTATACCTCGATATTGATCCACACTTCCTTGGAAGTGTTCAAGGCCAGGCTGGATGGGGCTTTGAGCAACCTGGTCTAGTGGAAAGTGTCCCTGCCCATGGCAGGGGAAGGGTTGGAACTAGATGATCTTTAAGGTCCCTTCCAACCCAAACCATTCTATGATTCTGTGATTCTGTGATTCTATTATTTACCGGACCATCATTGGGCAAAATCTTTCACCAGAAATACAAGCCAATTTTAAAGTGATTTAAGAGTACAGTGTATAGTGCTGTGCATAGACTTAACTGAGATTTCTAAACCAAGCAAATCATATCAGTGGAACAAATCAGTAGAAACTGGGGTATAGAGGAAAACTAATCATATTTGGAAAACATATCTGGAACAGGTTTTGTTGAATTCCTCACACAATTTCGCAGCTACCACATGCTTATTAATCTCACTACTAGAAAGCATGATTTTTCCTTTCTCTTTGCATATAAATACTTCATTACACATTTCATCTTTACGTTCAGGGAAGTCTCTTTCCAACATCTTTCCACTTGTTGGACTGTTTTACTTTGGGATTAGGTCCCCTAAATAAACCTATCAATTTCAGACTCAGTTCTGATTTTTATCCTGTACCTATGCCAGGTGAGCCAGGAAAGGTACCTGCGCTGACCTTGTAGTAGGAAGAAGTGTTCAAATTTTCGCCACTTCTTTCTAAGAATTTGGAGACCTTTTAAGAAACCCTGAATACTAGCTTTCCTCTGGTTCCTGTGCTTTCAGTTTTAAAAAAACCCAAAGTTAAATAAGATAGTATGCAGAATGAATGAGGATTAAATTAATAAGCAAAGGCATTCAATATCTTTATCTGGTTTTGCCTCTCTAAGACTTTTAACATAATTCTTGGAATATTTGCCTTTAAGCTTTGGCTCCTCGAGATCTGTGAATCTCCAGAATCTCATCTTTTGTTTATTCAAATGAGTGCAATTTTTTTCACTTATGACTGTACTGAGAGGGCCCAAAACAGGAGAATCCATCAAATGTTAATTTTAAAATCTCCTGCCTAAGTAATTTTTATTTTGGTTTTGGCAGGACAGAGAAGCTGATTCATAATTTTTTAGCACTTGGGATTAGCACTTCTGCTTATGTTCCAAAGTGTGGAAAATAAAAACTGTAGGAGATTGTGTCATTTCAATAGCAAAGGAGAAACCTGGCCTGTCCAGATCATGAACCTCCTCTGACTTGCCATGTGGTACATTATATGCACATCACGTCATGTAAATGTCATCTTCGTTCATCTGGCGTGTGGAATTTCCATTAACTGGAGTTTGGTGCAGCCAAGAGGTGATGAATATGCAATGCGGAGCTGTGCTGAAAATCCGCAGGGCAGATCAGAGAAGAAAAATTTCTGGTTAGTATTGGATACTGGCCTCAAAATCTGACTTACTTACAGTCCAGCTATTCAGATTATTTCCTTGAAGTTACACTTCATAGCAGAAAACAGATGTTTAATTTTCTCTCCAAGAAAAGTGGAATAAATGTTTGTGAAATAGCAGAATGGGTTCCCACTGCAATAGGGAGTAGTTCTGCTAGACCAACAGCAACTCATTTCTCCGCATGGTGTTCGTGTTCTGCCAATCATCTGACAGGTTGGTGGCTACTTAGCATCTTGTAGTGACATGAACATCTCAGGTCCCTTGTCCTTCCTGCTACCGGACATTAAGAAATGACTTTCATACAAATGTCACAAAAGTCAACAGCTTCGATTATGGGCTCAGCTCCAAACTGGCTCAGACTGTGGTGCCTGGGAATGAAGAGAAAGGTTCATTGAAATTGAAGAGTCCACGCTCATATCGTCTCAGCTGATAAGACTTCAGCAGACCAGTGGTCTTCTTGGGTTGCCCCAGAGAGGAATGAGGACCAGAGACAATCCTGCCCTTTAATTTGCAAATCATCTCACATTCCAGTGATAAATCCCAGACTGCAAAATATCCTTGTCTTAATTTTACAAGGTTTTACTCAATGCGTTCTTACATTTTTGGCAATAAAACAAGAGTGGTAGCAGTATTGCAGCAGGACACAAGAACAAATCTTCGATAGGGTAGATATGGAGCACAAAGATTAAGAAAGGGCAGAGGAAAGGGAACAGTAGTTTATGGCTGGACCTTAGTCTTCCACAAGTGGAAAATCTAAAAAGAATTTACAATGCTTTATTTTTCTCACTAAGAATACTTAACACTGAACACTTAATTTAAAACTATTAAAAGAATTAGCACAGAACGAACCGGCTAACAAGGCCAAGCATGGTTTGCATGTTATGAATTCACCATGATGATGCTGAGAAGTTACTACCCCAAACACCCTCTGCTCTGCTCCCTACAGCCAAGCAAGCCGGGAGCTCTGGACTCTGCACAGCTGCTTCAGCTGCAACAGCAGTAACACAAAACAGAAGTCAGTCTTCAAGCCTCCAATTTGGGGGAGAACTTAAGGATCTTACTTTACGCTACGGGGTCTTGAAATGGGAAGGACTAAGGAATCTATTGGAAAAAAGTGCATTTTCGCAGCTTACGGGGACAGGTATAAGCAAAGATTTGGGGCTGTAGCCTTGTGATAACAAAACCTGGGTGATGCCGATGATTTGGGGTTTGCCAGACTGGGCCAGCACACAGAGGCACTGAGGCACGGAGGGTTTTGTTCCTTGGCACAGGGATGAGGCAATGCCTGCAGGTCTCTGCACAGTGCCATAGCCAGAGTTGCTTTTCTGCTCAGCCATCTCCTCGCACCCACACCCACCGTTAGTCTGGAACTGGGATCTCAAGGATTTAACAAATCACTGCCATTTTATGAGGGACTCTGAGGAGCTCTCTGGGACACACCCCAGCCCCCCCCAGCAAATATCCTCCTCAAATACCTTTTTCTCCGAAGCAGAAGAGGTTGAGAGAAATACTGTGCCCCGCAACTAAATGCTTCCTGGCTCAGTGTCTTTAACCATGAATCTTTGTATCGTCTCTGTGTTCTTTATAATTATTCTACCTCAGAGGAGAGGATGAGCAGGAAATAAGATCCTCTGAGTAACACGTGCATGGGTTGGTTGTTGTTTTTTTTTTACATTTGCATGATTGCTACTCTCAGGATGTCTTGTTTCACCTTGTAACAGAACTGTTCGGTGTGACGTATGCGTAATCCACCAATTTTTTGTTTTATATTCAGCTGGATTTATTGCTCCAGAGAGCTTTAAATCACAGCAGGGACACGTTATAACACCATTTGGTCCACTGAAACAATGAAGTATTTTTGAGGAAGGATGTTTTGAAGCCTTAGAAATAGGAGTCCAGACATGCAAGTTCGATTTGTCACTCTGTCTTTGACTTGTGGAGGTGAAAGCACTTGGTCACTCCCTGCTCAGGGCTGCACCTATACAATGGAGAACTAAGAGGCATGAGCAGTTTTTTAAACAGTATATTAGAGGTAAAATGGAATTCTGAGTTGATCAAAACTATCTAGGAATTCAAGTTAAATTTGGCAAAGTCTCAAACAAAAAGGACAACATTGTTTGTAAACATCCGCTTTCAAAAGAAAATTAAATGTTTCATTTTGGGAATGCTAAAGCAGTTGATTTAAAACACCTTCTGAGCAGCATTTTTAACTCTACTTTGGAACAGGATTTCTGTTTCAATATTGTACTAAAAAGAGTTAAACAAAAAGTAACTACAAACAGAACACAGCTCAATTTCTGGCCAAGCAAAATGTTTCAGGCTAAATCAAAATCATTCTCATAAATGAAAAAAAAAATAAAATTAGATTGCTTCTCTTTCACCCTGCTGTACATTTGTCGTGTGTCCAGTTTCCAATCCAGGTACTGAACCAGGAGCCCCCCACATAATTTGCCCACCTGCATCTGAAATTCTTTCTTCCTCTTAACAGTGAGAGTCCTTGTGGGCTCACATTTTGTTTTACTCTATTTGTGAGTACACACATGTGTTCGTGTGTAAACCGCAGAGCACAGCAGGGCTTCATGGTGATTTCTGTGTACTACGTTATTATTAGCACTAATGGCTCCAATACTTTCCTCCTGTCATCCAAGGCATTGTCACCTCTATCACTCCCCGGTCAGCAAAAGGACAAACGTCCCCTACCATGAACAGCAGTTGTCCAAGATCAGGATTGTGCTGTGCATGCTAAGTAGAAATTGGGTCATTTGGTATTCGCCTTACTTTAAGAGTAGAGCCTGAATCAACACCTTTTATGTCACTTTTATGATTTAAATTATACCTCAGAGCCAGCTAAGGCTTTATTCAAGTATATTTATAGAAAATATCCATATGCAGTGTTATCAGAGATTTTTATGTAGATGACTATGCTAGTCGAAACCTTATTAGAGTATGCCATTTGCATGCTGTGGAGTGGGTTCTTAATGTGATTCTGGCATGATTTGTAACTACGGCAGATAAGGTCCTAGCCACTGTACGCCAGGATTACATTCCCCAGAAGGGCAGACTGCCCTGGAAGCAAATGAGTAGGGAACAAAAATAGTCCATATTTCTGGATCCAAAGCAATGAATCCATATTCTTTTTGCATTGTCTTTTATGTAAACAAATCCAAAACAGAATTTCAATAATTGGTAAAAAAAAAAAAATCCATTGATTTTTTTCCCCAGGCAAATTTCTGATTCTCTGCTTTGTTTCTGTAAGAAGCAGCCCACAAGCTTTCCTTGATTCCACAGCCTAATAAATTAGTGCAAACGTTGGTGTCAGTTAAAAAGTTAGGGAAGGAAAATTGAGGAATTGGGAGGGATTCTACAGAAAGTGATGGTTAAAAATGAAAAACCCAAACACCATAAATTTGATATGAGGATTCCTAGTTAAAAGGAGGCATTTTAAAGGGTGATTTTTTAATTCAATCAAACAGAATTTCAATAAAAGAGCTTTTAACTACTTCCACTAAATATCTTCTTCCAAAGCAAAAGCTGTGCTGCGGTATCATGAATCAAGACATGCATGTATGTCCCCTTTTCCAGGCTTGCTTTGATCTGAAACTCTGCTCTACATCCATCTTTATAAATGCAAATTCTTAGTTCCCTAATTTTTTCAAGGTCACTATGTAATTTGCTCTGTAAATTTAGAATCATGCCAAATGCTGGAGCAAACGAAAGCAAGAAAATCTCCAAAGAGGAATGCAAACACGTATAATCCTTCAGAGGGAAGCCTTATGCTACTCTGAAACAGTATCTTTCTGGAACCGCTTATTATGCGTCTTTCTTACACGACTGCGTTCTCTCCCATTTAACAACAGGAGGAGACAATTCAGCGGGCACGGGAGGAAGATGAGAAGAGGAAAGAAATAACTAATCATTTCCAGGGCACGCTGAGTGAAATCCAGGCTCAGATCGAGCAGCAAAGCGAGAGGAACATGAAGCTCTGCCAGGAGAACACGGAGCTGGCGGAGAAGCTGAAAAGCATCATCGACCAGTACGAGCTGCGGGAGGAGGTGAGAGCAAGGCCCTGGCTGCCCCTGGGGACGGGCAGCAAACCCGGGGGAAAGCAGAAAGCGCTGCCGGCCTGTCCTCCCGGCCGGCTACCGTTGGGGCGTCTCGTGGAGGTAACGAGGGTAGCCCCCGCCACGCTTCGCCGTCTGAGCGGGACTAGGCACGCTGCGAGCCCGCCGGACCCCGCGTGGCAAACGCTGCGGGCCAGGAGCTGCGCAGGCCAGCGCCCTGCCTGCGGCACCCACCGCGGCCTCGCTGCCGTGGGGAGAGGAACCGAGGCACCCGGGCAGCCAGGCCTGCCAGCCGCCTGCTAAGCTGCCCCCCTGGCCCCTTCGCAGCTCCCCCAAATCCCCGGGGTCCTCCCCCAGCACCCCTTTCCTGCTTCCCCCCAAGTCGCCACCGAGCACGTCCCAGCTCCCATCTTTTTGGACAGCCCGCTTCGCTGGAGACGCCAAATGTGCTTTTGTTCCCTCCACACACAGGTTGCTGGGAAGGGCTCTGATGCAAATGCTTTGACTCTTCCCCAGAAGCAGAAAAGATAAAGGAGGCCCTTTGCATTGGCATAGATTCTTCTTTGCAGGCACAATGCTCACCATAAGACCTGGCAGATAATAGACAGATGGGAAATTATTCTTTCTGTAAACATTAGAGTTGGTCAGAAAATCTTGACACAAAAAAATCCCTCCAGTAAAATCCCAAACTACCTTTTTTTTTCTGTTTTATGACAAACACTAACAAATACCACAATGGGTCTTTTTATTGTTTCTAAATACGTTTACTGTGAGCCTCAGTGCAATCAGACAACATTATCATACTGAATAAAACATAAGTAATCTGTCCTTACAATCTGGAATGCCCGATACGAGACACGCATTTCCAAATCTGTTGCATCATGTATGAAGTCTTATGCTGAATGAAGGAAATGTACGTTTCTGTCTGGTGGTTTCTATGAGAAGAAAATGTAAAGCAGAGGGATGCGCTCAGAATATTTGGTCCTGTGAATTTTATCTAAATGAATCAAGAGTGAAGAGGGCTATCAGCAACATTTACCTCCTGAAGGTCACCATGGAGCCAGACGTTTTACAGGCCAGGGGAGGCCTCTGGTTCATCTGGTCTGATCTCCTCCACATCCCCACTCATCTACTTTCACCCAGGCTCTCCAAGCCCACGCTGTGCATCTGCGAGCAGAGCAAAGGAGATGTACAGGGCTTGTATTTACAGAGCGTGGCGTGAGCTGTGCACATGCTCCCAAGTACTGCAGGTGCAGGTGCAATGTGTCTTTACACATTTATCCACACAGCAGCTTAGATCCACTGGCCACTTAACAGCTCAAAAAAAAGTGTCCTCCCCTGCATATTTATTATTGATGAGCAATTATTTGATCTTCAGTTATATTAGATTATACTGATGACTTCATATGTAGACAGTAGAACTAGCAAAGATGCTAAGGCTTTTTTTTTTTTCCCCCTACAATAAATCAAAATAGATAATGTAAACAGGTTTTCCTTCCCATGCAAATTCTGGCACAGTTTGTTCTTATCAGTGCTGTAGCTTTTTAGTAATCGCTATAGGTTGGGAGCCTTCCTATTTTGCAGTATTTTTGTCTTACGAGCGTTCCAGTAGATAGCTGTACATGCATGAGCATGAAGGTCTGTGGACATAATTAAACCTGCACATTCAGCGGAATTTATTTTTTTACAGCACCTTGATAAAATATTTAAGCACAGAGAACTTCAACAGAAACTGGTGGATGCCAAGTTGGAGCAGTCTCAGGAAATGATGAAGGAAGCTGAGGAGCGACATCAGAAAGAAAAGGAATACGTACCTATCCTTTTAATCTGTCTGTCTTTTATCTAACTTTGGGCCAAAATGGGCCCTGCATGGTATTTCACTAATATATCAGTTCTTCAGGTCCAAGCTGGGATGCGGTAGCAGAGACGTTTTTATTGCTACTGTCAATGCTCGATGTAAAGGAACAGCCTCTGAAAGGCTGCTTTCATTGGCATTTACAGTTTTTGAAGCAAACTGCAGAGAGGTAGGTTAGAGCACAGACTGCTCTAGCTAACTCACCGTTACTACACAGTTGATTCAACGTGACGTTGGGTCAGGTGATGCCATTAGTTTTCAAACGGCTCTGATATTTGATACTCCATCTCCCCACATGATAAAAGCACGTTTAAACAATCAGAGAGGAGACCAAGAACAGGAGATTAAAGTGAGATGGCTGAAGGCCAGTATCCCCCCAGATTCTGAGCCTCCCCAGATGTCCCTCTGTGGGTCTGTTTTTGCCAGAGGAGGAGGCCACAGGAGCTGCTTGCCATGACGAAGCCTGCCCTTCTGTTTGGCAGAGATTCCCCTCCCCGCATTGGTCTGCAAGTGCCTCTTTCAGGCAGGAAGGGTCTGGGTCCGTTTAGCAGCCTCGTCTGCCGTCCTCCCTACCTGGCAGAGGGGACACCTCTAGCAGGGGGACAGGGGAGAGCAGCTCCAGACAGGCACAGCTGGGACAGGAGGAGAGCATCCCTCCCTGGTCTCACACATTTTGCGACTCAGTCAGACCAAAATTAATGTTCTCAGGCTGCCTGGAACTTTCACAGCAATCCTGACATCTACAAAGGATCAGAGTTCAATGCTGACACCTAGTCCTTCTTCTCAGCGGTGACAGCAGCTGAGACTCCTCGGCGGGAGTGACAGGCTCTCATCGGCTGGAAGAAAGCTTTAGTTCTCACCAGTCCTCCAGCTAACTCAGGAGCAGCATGAGAGAGCTCTAAAGAGAGGATATTCCTCCCCTCCCCATATCTGGAAAGAGATACATTAGCACAAGCATGGCCAAAGTATCATAAAATATGGATGAAAATGCAGGGCTCTAAGCCCTGTGGATAGAGGACAAAGGAAACACAGCAAATATCTCTTACCAAAAATTGCCCGTAAGAGCATTTACCCTCTTTCTCTGCACTGATGTTGTGGCTGGGACACCCAGTCCTGCTCAGCTTTACTCCCAGCTAAAGACTGAGGGGGAAGAGGAGCTGGGGCTTCTCCATGTGCTGATCTGCATGTCACTGCATGACAATCTGTGGTCCAGCTGAGTCCTCCATTTCACTATGGGGCCTATGTAAAGCCAAAACCCCAAATTTCATTCATGACAGTTGATTCTTTGCAGATTCAAACCCCAGGAAACATTTCCAAGAAATCCCTCACAATGACAAAGCAAATTTGGGCTTCCTTTACTGCAGTCACTGGGAGTTTTGCTACTGAGTACCAGATTTCAGATACTGGGGGGGGGGGGGGGGGGGGAGAGAGAAAAAAAAAGACGGGGGGGG
>NW_010972886.1:1915294-1971770 GCF_000737465.1 Haliaeetus leucocephalus
GTAGTGGGTGGGTGGTGGGGGGAGAGGGGGGGGGGGGGGGGGAAAAAAAGATGCAAAAGACAGGGCATTAGCTCTGTGGAAAAGTCACATATAGAGCTTTATGTCAATGACCTTTCTTGCTGTGCCTCACAGAACATGAGTTTTGGGGCTGCCCGTTGCCTCTGACTGGCCCTGTTGCTAGTCAAACCTTCTTTGTGTATTTTATCCAGAACTCATATGCACAGTGTTGTTATTTTTATTTCTTCTAAAGCAATGAAAGTCATCACCATCTACATTTGGGAGTGGGAGATTTTCTTTGTGACTTTGCTGTATGTACGACTAGCACCTATGAAATAACAGGTTCAAAAACAAGCTACAAAGCCTTTAAGTAGTGGGTGTATAATGATATGCACCATGTACAAAGAATGTTTTTCACACTGTCCAAACTAACGCTTAAAAACCTTGCCTTTGAGGTAGGCTGGTGATGTATGGCCAACATCACCTCAGAGCAAGGTGGATCTAGCTGAAGAACTGAAATGACTGGCCAAAAGCCATGCAATGAGTCAAGGCACGATTAGCATGTCACGATTCATCACAGGTAGCCCAGCACCCAGAGTGCTGGCCTACACTTGTCTCCCACCTCAATCATATTGCTAGGTGCTTAGTCCCACCCGCCCAGCTATTGTGCTAGTGTCTGTGGGAGTAATGTATATATATATGTATGTAAGAAATCAAGGTGGTTTTGATGGAGTCCTCTCCTTTAGCTGTATCTCTCTCCAGCTCAGTAATGTGCAAAGTCAGAGCCTCACAGCATTTCAGCATCCTGTCATTTGAGGGAAAGGCTTTCAGAACTATATATCAATTCTTTCCATACCATTTTTTTATATCCCTCTGCATGACATTTGCTGCAGGATTTTGAAGATGTCTTTAAATGAATTTTTTGTTTGCATTCTGTTATCTATTTGATTACTCCTTGAAGGCTCACTTTGATGTCTCCCTATGCAGTTCTTCCATGTAGAAATCTTTGCCCCTATATAAAACTTCTTTACCTCAGACAAGGAGAGATGTCCCCTCCTGCAGCCTCTGTACATCACATCTCAGTAGGCGGGTCATCTCATTGCTTACACATGCAACTAAGAATGTAATTCCCTATATAAAGAGCTATGGTTCATACTATGTAGCCTTCCCAAAGGGTCAACTTTACGTAAGGATGCAATTTTACTATCATCCCATAACTGGTCAGCACTACTAGGACTTTCTCCCTATATCACACATTTTTAGCGCTTGTAATACAAACTTTGATGTGAAATTAATTGCAGTTTAAAGCCTCCGTGGCTTTCAAGTACATGACTGGAAGGTATTGATCAGATTTCTACATAATTGGAATTTGCAGAGTCTGGCAGCAAAAAGGGAAGGTTAATTTTCATTAAGCCAGTCCCTAGCTCGATGTCATTAAATGGGAATGTATGTTCTTGGGGACTGGCTTTTTTTAGTCCTGAGCATGATGTGACTGTCTGGGCCTCCAGCAGCTATCACAGCTCTAATAATATAGTATAACATCACCACACTTCAGTGAAGTGCTGCTTTGTAAACACCACATGCAATATTTATTCATTTCTTTATACTTCAGCCTCCTTGTTACCACTTCATAGCCTATTAATAAATGTATCAGTTCTCCTGATTCGTTTTCTCCCAGCTTGGTGTTTGCCGATGACCTCAGGCTGCATAAGAGCACATGCTAATTTGAGCAAGCCTCTCTGTGGCTTGCTTCCATTACAGAAGAGTGTATTAACTCTTGGATTTTTACTGGCTGCAGAAGCTATGTGGGTCAATAGGAGAGAAGAAGGATTTCATTACCAGGCAAAAGAAGCAACTTTTCTTTGCCTTTTCTGTCCATCTCTTGTGCTGTGGCAGAAGACATGGTGCAGGAGGTGGGACCTTTTCATTGTCCCAGGCACACTGGGTACGAAGGTAACCCTAGCTGAGATTTAAGCAGTACAGATAAAAGCCCAGTTCTTGGAAGTAATGACTGGCCTAGAGACTGGGTAGCTCTGAAGGTTTTCAAAGCACTTTTCATTAGATATCAAAGAAACATGAAACTTAAAAATCCAGATTTCATCCAAACTTTAAAAAAATTAATTATATTTCTGTGTGTAAAACATACTCTCTCCCAAGAAAACAAATGCATGAACTGAGGCTCATTTAACCTAGGCCTACTCATACCATCTATTTTTACTTGCTGTGACACAACCTATTTGAAATTTTAGCCAACAAGATCTAAACTCAAGAATTTGACTTATCTCCACTGAACCAAACATCAAATTAAATTCTCAAAATAAATATTAAGAGGCAAGTATAAAACAAACAGAACGTGGTATTTCTTCATACAATGCATACTTGAGCTGTAAAACATTCTTGTCTAGGAAATTGTAGATGGTAAAAATTCAATGGGTCCATATCAAAAGGCCAAATTGATGGAAGAAATATTTTTCTAGACCTTTTATATATATATATGGGCAACAAGTCTAATTCAGATAGTCTTTGTGCCACAAATAGCTAGAGACAGGGAGGGAATTCATTATGTTGTTCAGTCAGCATTTGTAGGGTACATCCTCAGCTCTTTTGCCAGGTGATATTCAAGTAGTTTACATGTGTTATTTCCAACAAAATGGTTAGAATAAAAGTTTTTACTAGGGATCAATTACATTTTCTGCATGTGGTTCTACTCACCTTTCACCTCCAATATGAGATTAGGGTCTATTGACTTACACAGTACTTTTATTTTCAGTATATTTTCAGAGCCCAACTGTGCTATTTTAAACAGTACAATTTAATCCAACAGAAGGAAGTCCTGTGGTAAACTACTTGTTTATATCTCATTTCTCAAGCTATCATTAGCATTCTTTTTCTAAAATACATTTGGCCTAGCCAGTAAAATGCTTTATAAATGTTTGGTAGGCGATAGGCACATTTCTTTAACACTTCAGTAAATGTTTCCTGCTTTCAGATTAAACCAATTGCTAGAATATTACTACATACTTTGGAAGCGCTGACTCAGAACTGCAGTCTGGAAAAGTCTCTGTACACCTCATTTGTACAATTCATTCAGCCTCGACTGACCCTCCCATCTGCAGCCTGCACATCAGAATGTCATTTTGCCAAATACCTTGAAGTAGGGAATCACATCTTCCCACGAGCAGCCAGGGATGCAACTGCAGTCGAGCTCTTCCTGGGCTACCTGCTTGATCTAAGTGAGGCATTTATCACCCTTAGCTGGGATTCTCCAGTGATGGCATGTCAATGCAAATGGAGCCCAAAGATAACAGACACCAGTAAATGTATGACATTTACTATGCATTCCCTTTCTGAAAGCTCGCAGATTTTTTGAGGCATGTCTGACTGTGACCATGCCTGTATGCCAAGTCCTGGTCATTAATGCAAAAGGGAGTTTGCCTTTCATTGGAGAGCAGGAATTTGGCCGGAGCTGTGCTGAAATGAAAGTGCCAGAACGTATCATAACCACCCTCTAGAAGTCTGTTGAAGATATGGTTAAATACCACACTTTTTAGAGTCCACTGTACTGCACACTTCATTCCAAGTAGGTTTTGAACTCCTATTCAAATATGCCTTTGGAGACCAAATGCCCTGTTCAATGTCTCAGGATAGCACTAAATACTCTCTCTTGCCTAACTCCTTTACTACATTCATCTGAAAGTTAGATCAATCCTCATCAAGGTAGCAGTGGCAGAAGCATATGTAGCTGGAGGATGAGGATTTCCAACTGATAAACTAGGGACCTAACAATTTTCCCTCTGTTGCCCAAAACAGCTCCTGAACCAAGCTGCAGAATGGAAGCTCCAGGCCAAAATGTTAAAGGAACAAGAGACTGTCCTGCAGGCACAGGTGAAGTAGGAGAGGTGATTGCATGGTGTGCCTTTGTTTCCCAGTTTTTAACCCATGAGGCACATTCCAGGTAAAGTATCCAAACTACTTGCTATGTATTCCTTCTAGCCTCATTCTACATCCCATAGACTATTGCAAAGGAAACAGGTTATTTTCAAGCCAACTGTAAGGTAACACCCATACTGCAAATCATACTGGGGCATGTGAGTAGTTTCGTCTGGAGAAGAGAAGGTTCTGGGGACACCTTATTGCAGCCTTTCAATATTTAAAGGGGGCTTATAATACAGATAGCGAGAGACTTTTTTTACCAGGGCCTGTAGTAATAGGACAAGGGGTAATGGCTTTAAACTGAAAGAGGGTAGATTTAGATTAGATATAAGGAAGAAATTCTTTACTGTGAGGGTGGTGAGGCACTGGAACAGGTTACCCACAGAGGTTGTGGATGTCCCATCCCTGGCAGTGTTCAAGGTCAGGTTGGATGGGGCTTTGAGCGACCTCATCTAGTGAAAGATGTCCCTGCCCATGGCAGGGGGGTTGGACTAAATGATCTTTAAAGATCCCTTTTGACCCAAATCATTCTATGGTGCTATGATTTATGAGTGTTTACAGTACTCAGCCACACAACAACGTGTGTGCCTTGGCTTGATCATTCACTATAACTACCCTTCAAGCAGGTTTCTAATCCAGCAAGGCACTGGAGTACACACGTATCATGAAACATGTTTACCACACTGGAGCTGATGTGCGCATGTGCTTTTCTGGACGGGGGTGTGGAGGCAGCATTTTCATTAACTTTAGCAGGAATTCTGCCTACTAAGGGCTTATACAAAGGGGTCTCAAGGATTTCAGTGTTTAGTTGGAATTTGAAACATTCAATAAAACAAAATTACTTGCCAAAGTTACACTAAGAGTCACACTGGAATGAAAGGCAATAAAAACAAGAAACAGGCAGTATATACTACACTTCAAGAGCAATGCAATGATTGACCTTGAATACAAGTGAGAACATGACATGCTGGACTTTCACACTGAAAAGAGACAGCATCAGTAGATTTTCCTAGACTTACAGAAACAGCCATGTAGGTTTATCTTCTTTGACCTGTCTGTGAGAAAGGTTCCCCCCCCCAGAGCTTTGGGGGAGGGGGGTGTCAGTCCTTCAGCACCTCTGCAGCTGCCCATCTCCTCACCCATCAGGAAGCCCCCTCCTAGCCCTTACTCACAGTTGTTCCAGCTCCACCTTTGTAGATAGTCCAATTCCTACCTGTTGAGCAGTCAAGAAAGGCTAGTGTTAAACTGATAACCTAGAAACACGCTAAGAGGGGTTTGGTCCTTCACGTGTTTTTTCAAAGGCTAAGATAAGCTGGTAGAGCACTGAAGAATATCACATAAACTGCTGCTGATACCAGTTTGACAGGTTCTGCAATCAAACCTCAAAGGCCTCCAGCTGAGTCTATCCTGACTGCAGACCTGCTCCCAATTTTCTCAGGGAGGTTTTAATTAAACTTTTATGTTCAGCCAGAAAGAGTTTTGTATGCAGGCAGACCTCTGTAGCCAGTTTAATGAAACTGAAGGTATTGATAAAAGCTAGAATATATTAAGCATACATTTGAAATGGTAAAATTGTTTTTAGAAAAATCCAGTCAAACAAGTCTGCAAAGGCATTGATAATACATGTGCCCCTTGCAGACTTGTGTATACAAAAATTAAGTGATCCACTTGCTGGAATGAAATATGCTGTTAGGTGTTCTGCTCAAGTGTGAGAGCTCTGTCACTTACACAGCAGCCTCCATTTGGAATTACTGGGAATAATGACATTATTATTATTATTGTTGTTGTTGTTGTTATTGTTGTTATTGTTGTTATTATTATTTCCAGTATGGTAGCACTGAAGGGCCTCCCTCATGGACCAGATGCCATCGTGCAATGTGTTGTGCAAGTGCAGAACAGAAAGAGCATAAAGAGGTCTTTGATGCAAACAGCACAAAAGAACAAATAGATATTAACAGAGGAACACCTGCATGGAAATTATGAGAAGACATTGGTCAATGAGATAAGGAGAAGCCATAATATAGCCCTCACTGCCTGCTACAGTGGGTGAGATACCACTCCATTTTAGAGGAGGTGATGAACACCCACTGCTTCCTTGAGCCAGAAGGAATCAGGGGACATCAGCTTCATGCCACCCTTTCTCTGGGCAGCACAGTGTGTCTGAGATGGCCAAATCCAGCCCTTCATATGGTGACAGGGATCGGGCACCAGCTGAGGGAATACACCCAAACCACAGTGGTGCTTCCCAGGACACTGCACATCCTCCCCAGGCATATTGCTTAGGTGGACTTTTTTAGCTTTGTGCTTTGAAACAAAGCAAGAAGATGAAAGTCAGCCGAGGCCTTTAATTTTTGGTAGCCAGTGTAGTGCAATCACTGCACTATGGCAACTGAGAAGAACATAACAGGGCCGAAGGGGTATCCTTGCTGTAGCACCCTTGCGGCATGGCAATGCTGAGATGCCCCCCACTTCCCAAAGCCTTGCACTTCCAAGTTCTCACCTGGCAGCAGCGCTGCCTCCCCTCTGCCTGCCCACGCTGTCAGGGGCACTGGGTGGGTGGTGGGCAGCAGCAAGCGGGTCCTCATCTCCCTAACTGTGGAGCACAAGTGCATGCTCCTAGTGAGAGACAGCTCTCACAGCCTGTTCCCAGGCACTATGGAAACATTCAGTTATTATTCAAATTTTGTAGAATCATAGAGTGGTTTGGAACAGGCCTTAAAGATCATCTAGTTCCAAGCCCCCTGCCATGGGCGGGCCCCCCTTCCACTACACCAGGTTGCTCAAAGCCCCATCCAACCTGGCCTTGAACACTGCCAGGGGTGGGACATACACAACCTCTGTAGGCAACCTGTTCCAGTGCCTCACCACCCTCACAGTAAAGAATTTCTTCCTTACATCTAATCTAAATCTACCCTCTTTCAATTTAAAGCCATTATCTCTTGTCCTATCACTACATGCCCTTGTAAAAAGTCCCTCTCCAGCTTTCTTGTAGGCCCCCGTTAGGTACTGGAAGGCTGCTGTAAGGTGTCCCCAGAGCCTTCTCTTCTCCAGGCTGAACAACCCCAACTCTTCACAGGAGAGGTGCTCCAGCCCTCTGATCATCTTCATGGCCCTCCTCTGGACTTGCTCCAAGAGGTCCATGTCCTTCTTATATTGGGGGCCCCAGAGCCGAACGCAGTGCTCCAGGTGGGGTCTCACGAGAGCAGAGTAGAGGGGGAGAATCACCTCCCTCAACCTGCTGGCCACGCTTCTCTTGATGCGGCCCAGGATACGGTTGGCTTTCTGGGCTGTGAGCGCACATTGCTGGTTCATATTCAGTCTTTCATCCACTAATACCCCCAAGTCCTTCTCCTCAGGACTGCTCTCAATCCACTCATCGCCCAGCCTGTATTTGTTCTTGGGATTGCCCTGACCCATGTGCAGGACCTTGCACTTGGCCTTGTTGAACTTCACGAGGTGTGCATGGGCCCACCTCTCAAGCCTGTCAAGGTCCCTCTGGATGGCATCCCATCCCTCCAGCATGTCAACTGCACCACACAGCTTGGTGTTGTCAGCAAACTTGCTGAGGGTGCACTCGATCCCCAACAACTTAAATTGCAGGAGCTATTCTTGGTGCTATGGTACTGCCTAGGGCCCCAGCTGAGATCAGAGCTTGCCCTGTTCAAACCTGAAAGGTTTTTAATCTAATTAAACAATAGGCAAATGTTGGAAGGGAAAAGCAGAGACAGAGAATTGAAGTGAGTTTTTTTAAGACAATGGCTCTGGGCTAGGACCCCCGGTTTGCTGGCTTCCATCCCTGCTCTCTCGCCTGGCTTCGGGATGCTCAGGCATTTCTCCTTAGAGCCATGATGTCTATTCCCAATGACTCACTTGGTATCATTGTCCCGCTTACGCTGTGGCACTCGGGCTGCTAAAACAAACCCCTCTGAGTTTCTGTTTATGCATAGGTCACAGCTTTGGCTACAGCCTAGTATAAATACACACACACGAGCTCCATGTCAGCTAGCTCCGATATTGGCACCACAGAGCTCTGCATGGATTAACCCCCCAGGCCTTCACCCAGCTCGGCAGGGAAGGGCTGCAGCCAGTGCCGTATTCACAGCCACTGAGACCGTAACTACCTAGTTTAAACTTAGTGCGGGCACTAAGTACATCCACAGTACACTGCAGTTATGGCCGTGACAAGGGGCATAATATCAACTAGCCAGAATGAACATAAAACATAATATAACCATGTCTGATTTCAAAATCAGAATTAAACCCAGCGCACTATTAGCGATATTTTCTAAATTGTCTTTTCCTCAGTAACTGGAGAGTAGTCTCAGGGGAGGGGGTGCGTTAGCTGGCACCACACAAAACAAAAGCTCCTAGCTAATCATTTAGTCAGCTCCCCGCCAGTGCGGAGAGGGCAGCTAGCCTCCAGCCAGATGCCTGAATACTGCAGGCTGCTCTTGAACGTCCCATTGCTCTGCGCCCACCCTGCCTCAGCCACTGCATGTCACACCAATGACTCTTTTTCTAACGAGAGCTGTCAGGCTGGACAGATGAAATGTCCGATCACCTAAACACTGCTGAGGGTGCTCTGGCACCAGAAGGAAGTGGATGAGTTGGAGCTGGTCTTCTTTTCCAAAGAGCAGATAACCATGCTTTATCTATATAGTGTTCTGCATGATTTTGGAGCTTTGAAAGTGATTTTCCTACCCAGAAAAAAATGGAAAAAGCAGAAAACAAGAAAATCTTATGGGAAAACTAACCTCAGATCTTTAGAACTTATTTTTTAAAAAAACATCCACAGATTTTAGATATAAAAATATGGTTTACTGACAAAATACAGCCACAGGTGAACTTTCAGGTGGCTACCAGGTGTAAACTGATAGCAAAATATGGAGCCCTAACAGTCTTAAATGCTGGCACATTGCAACAGATCTTTTTTCTGCTCTGCTTCACAAAGTGAAGTGAAACTGGCAGAAAAGGCTGGCAGGGGTTTATTTTCTCTGCCTTTGCTGGCTTTGCCCGCAGCTGCAGTCCACACGCAGGCTACAAAACAGAGCTGACAAGGTGCCCTCGCAGCTCGCTCAAGCCACGGTGCAGGGATGCAGCTTGAAGGAATCCAGTGCAGGATCATGGCGGTGTGAAACGAAGAGTGGGCTTCGCTCAGTGCTGGGGCTACCCTGCAAGCCAGATAACATAGGAAGGGACCAGAAATGCTCCTCTTCAACGGTGCAGTCCAGTGAAGCACAAGTGCTGACTGGTGCAGCTCCTGGCAACAGCCTGAGCCACCAAGTGGGGACTGGAAAGATGGAAGAGGGGAAACTGTGGCTGCAGCATGATGTGGGGCTGCCTCTCCCCCCCAGCTCGCTCAGACATCAGAAGCAGCATAGCCGGGGTAGGACCCAGCTCCCAGCCTGGCTTGTTCAGTAATCAAGAAGGCAAGTAACCAGCTGGGCAGCCAGGCTGTACTCAGCTCCTCTGCTAAAGCCTGCCAGAGCTTACTCCCTCAGGTTGAAGTTGGAGTTTGGCAATGTCTGCATGGTGAAGCAAGGCTTAGAGCTCAGGCACAGCTCTGACCACGCTGGCTCTCACCTTGAGTTAATCCCACTGCCTGGTCCTGCACAGCATCAGTGGTCGGACCAGCACAGGTTAGTCCCTGCCCATGGACATGGCCCAGGGGTCACATTATTGTTTTCCATTCTGTAGGTCATCCTAGGAGTCCTTTCCTGTAGATGTCGGCCACAATTGTACAAAAAAAAGTGTACAGGGCTTGTGAGGAAAGGCAGGGACTGGAAAACTTTGCAGACTTTAATGCTGCCCTCTTGAAGTCTCCACAGAGTTACCAAGGGAGATGTTTTCACAACTCTCCACTCCTAGGGAATTCTTTTGCTTCTGGCCACCCTGTGTAGAGACCTCACAGCTGCAACATTCAGGATAATAGGGCACCTATAATTCCCAGGTCTTTTTAAAATCACGGGCCTGGGTCTTTCTATTCTTCCTCAGTTTACCTTTCTGCAACAGAGGAATCATAAAAGTTTGCAGTCTTAAAAAGATGCAGAGAGTTTCAGTTCCCTGAGGTTTGTGCTTCATGGTCTCGAAACAGAAGCTAATTTCCATATCCAGACACAGTACTTATTTTATTATCTTCTACCAAAGTAGAAGTTCACCATCCCTGAGACTCTGAAATTACTGTGGGGTTTTTTCTCTGTTACTGCAGATCACTCTCTACTCTGAAAGGTTTGAAGAATTTCAGAAAACATTGACCAAAAGCAATGAAGTGTTTGCCACGTTCAAACAGGAGATGGAAAAAGTGAGTAGCAGCTCATACCTGAACCCAGTGCTTGAGACTTTCCTTTTAGATTTTGATATTTCTCACTGCAATAATTTTATCTGAGACGGGACCATTTCTGCACATTTTGGAGAACAATCTCATCAACATCCAAATAAGATCTGGGGCACATTCGGCCACTACTGACAGCAGCTTAGACTTCAGCACTGCAAGCTGAACATTTCACACTCTCAGCTAAAACTGAGATTGCCCCTAATAGTAAATATGCCTAATGTGTAGGTTGGATATAAACCCCTCAGAGATACCAAAGGGGGAGTCTGGAGCAGGATTTGTCAGCCTGTGTCTCCAGGAGTGCCCAGAGCCTCGTGGGTGACTGTCAGTGCTACAGAAAGGTTGACACAGGCTACACATCTTCCCACCGGAGCGCATAGGCAGAGCTGAAGCCCACCAACACCATCCCACCATTAAGCCCAAGTGACTGTTTCCTTGCAGCTGGTGTACTTATTTCCTGTAATGAATGGGAGTAAAAAACCAAACACACCCACATGTTGTACCCACTTTCATAATAAACAATGTTCTGCTCTGCCACCGGGGCCCAAAATCCCGGTGCCCTGATGCAGGCAACCTCTAATGATCTTCACAGAGAGTTCAGTCTGCAGAAAACCAAAGGGAAAGATGGTGCTATTTAGCTACTGGTGTGTTTTGGAGGTAGTGTAGAGGTGACTAATCCAGAGGGAACTTCCTTGGCAGTGCCGGCTCAGAAGATACAAGCCCTTCTTTAACTTCCCAGCAATCTAACGCTGTGGTCTGGTAAAGGGACAAACAGAATATGCCACCTTTTCTCTGCCTTTTATTTTTGTGACAGTTTGTACTCTGGGAGTTGGCTATACTTTTAACCACATAATCAACTGGTTCTACTTTAGGACTACAGACTGGAGGCTGAAAGTTATATGGCAGCTACTTAAAACTAAATCCATCCCTTAACATAAATTATTACTTAGCACAGCCACTACAGCTGCTGGTAGCAGAGTTATGAGGACAGCCAAAGACCCGAATAAAAGGGCTGCCCTAATTTCATCTGCAGCATGGAATTCCTGTTGTGATTCAGCTTTTTCTCCTGCTTCTATAGATGACAAAGAAAATGAAGAAGTTGGAAAAGGATACTGCTACATGGAAATCCAGGTTTGAGAACTGTAACAGAGCATTACTGGACATGATTGAAGAGGTGAGCAGTCTTTCTTCTCAGGATGCACCTCTTTCCCCACATAAAGCTTTAACTAGGAGATGAGATGACCTGAAACTGCCAGAAGTCAATGAAAAATTTGTTCTTGAATCTAAGGGTCTTTTTTTCAAACTACCTTGATAATTAGATATCTTTAAAGAAAAAGACAATCCCGACTGCTGGGGCTTTTAGATTGTGCAGAGACATTCATTACATCCATGAGAAACTGAATTATGTAACTGTGAATTTTAAGTAAGTGCTCTAAAAATGTGTGATTGTTAATGCTCTCACACAGAAGCAAATTGGCATTAGTTCACTTCACGCTACTTTCTTTCTGCATAAGAGCCTCCACCCAGGGTATTAATGTGCTCTAGCTAATGAACTTTAAATTCACGCCTTTCATTAACTTCCTGTGTAGGCAAACTCTAAGAGCCAAAAGCAAGTACTGTGGCTCACCATAGTTTTAAACATGCTGTCACAGGGGCATTGCAGAGGAAACTCATAAGCGTGTTGGAACTCGTTCAAATAAGATAAGCGGCTGCCTGAAATTTCACCCCAAAGTTAGACTGAACTCGGACCAGGTCTTTCTGGTTAGCTTTGTAGCTCTGTGCTATTGGCATTTCTATGGGTTTCTGTATCTCTTGTTTCCTCTCTGGATGTAGAAGCAAGAAAATGTTCTAATTCAGGCTGGTATTGCAGAACTTAGAAGCAAAATAAGCAAAAATTAGAATACAGCTTGTTTTCCCCCAAATTCACACCCACACCCACCAGAAGTCCAGGCAGACTTCTGTACGCACATCCACTATGGCCTTCCATCTCTACAGATCATCAACAGCTATTCCTGCAAATATTTTTGAGTGAAATTGATCTGAATCTGTATGGAGAATGCTAATACACTGCAGTAACAGGGGTGAATTTCCTCTCAAAGCTTCTGTACAAAAGACCATAGTTGTTGTAGAACAGTTGGTTAAAGCCAGCTACCTGGCAGAGTCCTGTGAGGGCTGCCTAGATCTCAAATTGTTTCCAAATTGCCAGTTCCACCAATGAATTGCATGCACCCAAACTCAGTTGGCACCTTTGTCTGATGTCTTTGACCACAGAAAGCCATGAGGTCCAAGGAATATGAGTGCTTCGTGCTGAAAATCCAGAGGCTAGAGAACCTTTGCCGGGCTCTGCAGGAAGAGAGGAATGAATTGTACAAAAAAATAAAGCAAGCACAATTCCCTGAAGAGGTGAATGGAAACGGCATCTTAGAAGAAGAAGATGACGCTGATACCAGCCCTTCCTCCTCTGAGCAGTCGAGCATTGACCTGCGCGCTACTGATGAGAGGATGCTGAAGGAGCTGGCTGAAGCTTTCAGGGTATCCCACAAGGCAGAGGAGTCCCTCCCAAGCAACAGCAGCAATCCAGAGACCTGTGACGCTTCAACATGTAGTGCCGTCCCGGTGCCAGAGCTCCCCTCCCCTCTCACCCCACGGTCAGAGGCCGGGAATCACTGTGAGCAGCCCAGCACAAGCACACCAACACCCACTGAGCACACGCCAGCACCCACCGAAAGTACGCCAGCGCCCACTGAAAGTATGACAACGCCCACTGAGAATGTGCCAAAGCCCACCAAAAGCATGGCCGCGCTCCCAGAAAGGGTGCCAACACCCACAGAAAATTCACCAATACGTCCCGAGAGCGTGCCAGTACCCACTGGGAATATGCCAAAACCCATTGAAAGCATGCCAGCAACCCCCGAAAACGTGCCAGCACCCACACAAAACATGCCCACTCCCCTTGGGAATATGCCAGTACCCACAAAAAGTCCACCAAAAGCTGCAGAATGTGTGGGTGACCCAGCAGAGCTGTCTGTCCAAGGTCAATCTGCAGAGCAAACAGGGGACACAGACATGGAAGCAGTGGATTGAAGACACTGGTGTGTCCAGGCTTGTCTTCCACAAACCACAGCTCTACTTTGTCCTCTAAATTGATACTTTTTTTTTTTTAAAGAAACAAAAGGTGGGTGCGAAAACACGCTCACATATCTGTAGGTAAATGTAATGCACTTCTCTTTGCTACCACTCTCCAGTAATAATGGGGCTGCAAATTTTGCTGTCCTTCATCTGCTTGAAGCATAATACTTTCTTAATGACAGGAAAATACAACAAAATTACAGGATCTTTTTTTCCCAGGCATAATGACTCATCTCATTCAGCAAAATAATTTTGAAGTGTTGAAGTTTCATGTTTCAAAAATCATTGTAATTCACATACATATATTTAAAGATTCATAATTAATTGTATCTATTTGTTATGACGTTGCATAAAAGATGGCCTACATGGACACACAGTGCTTTTAAAAAATGAGGTGAATCTGTAATTACAAAGTAAAATAGTGAAACCATCGATGTGGTCAGCCATATCGAAGCAGAGGTGCAATAACAAAAGGTGAATTTTTGTACAAGTAAACTACCACTCAGCACTGTGGCCTGAACACCCACAAGCTCTTAGCCTTACCTTGAATTGGTCTTTTCTGCTTCATGTTCCAAAAGAGGTTTTGTTTTCAACAGAACTGCAGGGGAGGGGAGATCTTTTCTAGATTCCTCATAAACTGATTGAAAACAGCAGCAATTTCCGAACTGATGGCAATTCCCAAGGTACGGGTCACAACTCTCTTTCTGCATCCAACAGAAACCTGCTAGTTTGTCATGCTATTTGGGATCAGGAGCCCAACAGAGGGGTTGACAGCTGTTTCCAGCTCACAAATGAGGTCGGAAATTCAGCAGTTGGTTGCAGATCCCAGCTTCTAGGCCAGGAGCAGAAAGCAGAGTGGAGCTACACTAGAAGGTACCAGGATGTATTCCAGAAGATACCCCTGAGATCATGCTTCTGAACGGTGCCATCTCTCCCCGTCACAGCCACACGAACCTCTTTGCCACAGCTTCCTCCTGGCCCTGCTGCATGTGCTGATGCTCCCAGAAGGGTGAGCACACTCGCCCGTCGCCCCGTTCATTGGAGTAGAGCACAAGTAAATAGACCAGATGCAAACAGGTACCAGGAAAGCAGGAATCCCTCTCACAGACACCTTCCAGGACTCGCTACATCCTCATCCCCTCTCTTGCCTAACCAGCTTTTCTTGTCTGCCTGCCAGCACACTGCTGCTCAGTAATGTAGCCACCTTGTCAGAAACTGGTTGATTCTGGCACCAAGAACAAAGATGAAGAAGGAAGGGGGTGGGAGACTGCTGGATGGTCTCAAGCAAGGAGATTAAGAAGGCTTTTTGGAAGAAGGTTAAAAAAATCCTGTTGGCACATTTCTTGTTTCTCATGCCCTTCCTCCGAATTCAGTCTAGGCCTTCTGGAATCTGAGCTGGATAGCTTAAGAATTTGAAATGGGCAATTAAACAAGATGTCCAGAGGCTGGAAAGGGAAATGTTACAAGCAAACCAACCCCTGTTTGTAGACGAATCCCAAGAAGCACCTGAAGACAGAGTGACTTACTCAAGCCAGAGATGAAATACAGGTGAACCAAGAGAAAAGACAGCATCTTGGGCAGACTGTGGGAGACTGTGGTCACAGAGTCCTTCCAGCGCACCACCCTCCAGAAGTGGGGTTTGAATATTTACTTACTGCCAACATGGCCCGCACACAGGTTAAGTATGTCTGTGTCTGCACTGCTTGCTCCAGCCTTTTCGAGAGCTAACCGTTGCAGCATACAGAGCGTGATTTGCAACAGTTTGTTTTGATATGGCCTTACGAGTAGCTATTACAGCTACAGTTTTCAAATGTGGATGCCTTATGTTAGATACCAAGACTGACAGGATTTATTTCATGTCTTTAATCACCTGAAAGTAGATCATTCAGTCTTAGTTACCTTAAGCTCCTTTTACAAGCAGTAGAGAAGAATAGGCATCTTTCAAGGACAAGTCATCTCATGGTAAGACTGGCATCCAAGACAGAAGAAATTACTTTCTCTCTGAAGATGCCATTTCTCTTCACTGATTCTAGAGCTAGCCTAAGACAGCTAGCTTAAATTTAAAATGTCTTTTATTAGGTGTCTAAATTAGGCAAGATGAATCCCATCAAATGTTCAGATTCCAAGCCCTAAGCGAATGGCCATCTCTGCAAACCAAGCCGGTTATGTGCCTGTGAAAATGTTAACCTATAACAAATCCTTATCCTAAGATAAAGAGTTATACTCACCTGATTTACTTTTTTTAGTTTCCATTGAATTAAGTCTGTAGAAATATAGTTTCTATTACAAGTTTTGTTTGTTGTTAGGGTGACCTTTAAAATTAATGCAAATTATATACCTGTTAATGTTTTTTTTTCTTTCTTGGTCTTGTTTGATTCTGTTGCCACTTTAGTAATTACCTGCATGAAACCAACTTCTTTTTCTTCAAGTAGACCCTTAGAATGCCTTTAATTGTTGAAATTTTCTTATACATTCAAATATTCAATTATATAATAATAATGGTCGACATGGCCTTGCAACTTTAACTGGTTCCATTTTGCATAATCATTATGGCCGCATCTTTAATTATATAATTGTTGCCTCATACCTTCCAACTTCAGCAAGCAGGGAGACAAGCATCCTACAGATAAAAACTTCCTACATAGTCATGATTGATTCTTACAGCATCATCCCTCATGAATAATTACACAGCCTTCTGGGAAAATCACTCCCACTCTATTACACCTTCCTCGTTTTGACCCTTTTAATTCCTGCATCTAAAATGGCACTCACATACTTGCAATTCCTATTACTCTGTGAGTTTCTACCCACATACCTGTTGCTTTTCTTCCACACCATCTACCAACTGCATTTTATCCCAGCAGTTTCTGCCTCATTCTCAGTGCATACATACAACACTGAAAGCACAGGAGAGTGATCCTGCTGACTTTTAGTTCCAGGATTTGGCCTCACGTGTTTGCAAGAGTTGGGAGAAAAAAATTGCAGGGAAAATTCTGGCTGATCCCAGGCTGGATAGAGCATTTAGAGTCAAACTATGGGTATGGTTTATGTGTAATCTCCTGGCCTATAGAGCTGTGGGAGACTGGAGTACCCTCAGTAGAGGCCGAAAATCCATACATTTTAACCACACACCTGTTTGTCATCCCTTGCATCAGACTGGCAGTTTAAACCACCATCACCATCACACATTTCTGTGTGTTAACCTACTTTCTCTCATTCTTCTTCAACATTAATTGCTGGCCTCCTCTTGCTCTCTTCTTGTCCTGGTACCCAATACAAAACTGCCTCTGCATGGTAGCAGTGTCCTTGTGAAAAGCCTTTGCGACTGCAGTCTGTACGTGAGCTCTGCTGCACTTCCCTCAGGTACCTCCACGCTCAAGACACAGAAATCCACTACGCTTCTGTGGTCATTCGGAGGCAGTAAGTAGCAGTGAGACATGTGTCTTCCCTGCTGTTCATCCTTATCATCATTGTCCTACTGATACTGCCAGTCTCATCAATCCTGGTGCATGCTGTGGTTGCTTCCTTCAGTCTTGCTTTTATTTCACAGTTATTCCCATACCACCAGGCACAGATTTGAGGGTGAGGAAAGGTGGTGATGGTAGCTATATCCTCCTTACTAAAACCATCCATTGCTGCGCTGCTTCCAAACCAGCAACAGCCTTTATTTGCAAAAGTTCCAAGGAAAGAACAAAAATATTTACCCTTTCTGCATGTCTGACCTTTGTCACCTCAAAAATTTAACAGCTCCCTTGCTGAATATGTAAAATACAACATTTTTCAATAACCCTGAGTTTATCCGAATGTGAGGGGATTTTCATGATGACAGCTATAATCACATCCATGATGCTAACATGACCCTCTCACCTAATTTCTGAACCCCGTGGCAGACCACAGTAATGATAAATCTTGTTGATGAGTGATTAGTAAGAAACAGCTGATCTGTTTCAGCTTAACTTTTCCCACAAAACTGAACAGAAGTAGACGCAGGCATGGAATATACAATCCAGATGACAGAACTGCAGCAATACTGCAAGTGACCCAGAACAGGGACGTATGGTAAAATACGGTGAAACTTTCATTATAGGTTTCACTATTAATGTCATCTTTAAATTCACTTTCTCAATCAGATTGCAATCAACCACATATGCAGTAGTCTCCGGATTCACACTGCCCCTCTCTCTTTGCAATGAACATCATTGTACTCATCAGTATTGAATTTAGACTTTTCTTTTTACTTTATTAGGAAATAGCAGCAGGACTTGTTCCTCTCCCAGGCCCACACATTACCCCTGTGTTGCCGTTCATACTAACGTTCACCCATGGCCTTTGCTGAGCCAAGGGGCAAACATAAGGAATGGAGATAACCCTGCCCTCGAGTCAGCCTGCCCAGCAATGCAGCACATGCCAGCTGGATGAGGGAGCTGGGAGGACAGGGAAGGGCAGACATGGAGAAAGGGTGTTTGCTGCACTGGCGAGCTCCCCTTCCCCTGAATTTTTTGCACTAACATGGTTCACTACTGTGCAATGCTGTTTTTTCTACTTAGAAAAGACTTATCACATCCCTTTCAAAGATGCAGGAGGAGACGATGGTTGTGGCTGTGGCAGGACGGTGCTGGGCCAGCGCTCAGACCCCAGGGAAACCCAGAAATGTCAACATCCACAGTCGCCACCGGCTCACAGCTTCCCATGGCTGACAGCTCAGGTCACCCTGCAGCCCTGGCTGCTCATCACACTTGACCCAACGCAGCGAGTCAAGTGGTAATTGCTTGTAGGCCACAGACAGCTGAACAAACCATGGGCCAGCTCCCCCTCTGCCAGCACGGCGAGGAGTGGCGGAGGTTCTTAAATTTCGGTCCTGACCTTGGGAGAGGGGTGGCAAAGAAAGATGCCAGAGCGTATGTCATTTGTGAGCAATTTTCAACATCAGCAAAGTAGCTTCCACACTCCTTGTATTTGGACATCATCTGAAAGAAAGGGCACGTGAAGAGCCAAAAGAGGTAATGGTTCAATGAGCCCAGAATAGTGTATTTTACAATATCTAAATCACATGTGTATGGTCAAGGGTCTAAAGGGAATGCTCTTTGGTCTTTGCCCCTATTCAAGGGAGCCACATAATGTAAACATGCCCAGACAGAGCAACTGAAGTCATTCATCCAGGCTAGGGCAGTCCTGGATTTACCCTGAGGATGTGATGAAGGTGTGCACATACGCCCATTCGTGTTGCTTAATGAGGCTTGTGCTCTGTGTCCCATAAGGAAGTTCCATAAGGAGGGAACAACCACATCATCCTCCCTCCCTGTCACAGCTGCTTGTGGCCCTGACTGGAAGACTGGGAAAAGCTTTACATTTCCCTGTATTTGGATCCTAGCTTTTTTTTTTTTTTTTCCCCATGCATCTCTGATTTGATGTTACTTTCTCTGTTTATCCCATTGAAAATAGTTATATGCTTAAAAGAAAAAAAGGGAGATGCTAAAGTGCAAGTCTGTCTCTGACAAAGTTAGTAGG
The DNA here is from genome assembly GCF_000737465.1 of Haliaeetus leucocephalus. Lineage (NCBI taxonomy): Eukaryota > Metazoa > Chordata > Aves > Accipitriformes > Accipitridae > Haliaeetus > Haliaeetus leucocephalus. Next base: position 1,934,193 of record NW_010972886.1, read on the forward strand.
CTTCGGCTTCGAGTTGCAGATGAAATACTTGCAATCCAGCCTGAGAGAAAGGCAGCCTTAGCAAAACTCTCTATGCTCAGCACAAAAAAGGATTCTAAAGTTGGGTTAAGGTGTTGCACCTTGTGGCCATGAGCCATGAGACAAAGAAGAGATGAAGAAAATAGCCCATGTTCACTGATCAAGAAAATAAGTTCTCTAACACAACAGCAATACACTGCAGAAATTCAGAGAGTTAGGGCAGAGGCTTTCACTAGGTACAAACCTTCAGAGCAGAATCTAACCATTAACTGCCTGGAAATAGAAAGAAACCTTTTCAATGACCAGTTTATTCTCTAATTGCTTATTGTTTTGTACCTTGCCCTGATAATTCTGGTGCTGCCATCAGCAGAAAATAAAGGTCCAGCTCTTTGCAGGTGTAAATCAGAGTAGGTCCTTCGGAGGCAGCTGAGCTCCACACATTGATGTCCAATGAGAATCCCATCCAAGGGGCTGAACTACTGGGCCATTAGCCAGTCCTCTGTTCCTATGAAGTGAACATTTTACCCAGCCGATACTTCAGGGGCCCTGAGAGAGACAGAATGGATTTACTCAATTAGAATTTGGCCAACACATTGCATTTAATGAAGCTGCTTTTAGGAAAAGTGCCAAAAAAGCAATCTTTAGTGACCACAAGTGGCCATGGCCTCCACTTTGCAGCTCATTCAAACACCAAATGCTGCAGTGCTCCAGCTCACATCCTCTCCTTAGAAAGGGTGAAAGGCAGAGCACCATTTCTTCAACCACTTTACCTACTTCCAGCAGCTCTTTGCTCTTTCTCACACTTCTCCCAGCCAATGACGGGTCTAAACCTATTCTGCTTGCTGCAGCTTGCTGGATAGTCCTTGTTAAAAATAGAACAAAATATGATTAGATTCAGGTTTCATTTCACATGAGATCTAGGTCAGGGCTGACAATACCGTTTAAGCTATTGCAACAGCTTCCTTGTCTCCATAACAGGGGAGGTCCTGCTCCTCTCACCAGCTTACGGCTCTGCAGACCCTCCTCTGCCCCCGCTCCAGCGCTTGTCAGGCTCTCTCATGAACTGATCTAACTCACTAGCCCAACAGAAAAGTAATCCAACTAAGGAGAAAAGGATTTTTTTCCAGCATGTTAGAGTGCCAATGGTTAAAGAGGGAACAGTCCTTGTGGCTGCAGCAAGCTACTAGGTCAGCTCAGATGTACCGAAACCCTGCTCACTTACTACTTAATCGCAGCGCTACCTGAAGTGTGATCTTCCTATTGCCACAGCCAGAGACAGAATACAGGACCAGATGGATGACTGTTGTGAGCAGCAGGGTATTTGTTATTTCTTAAAGACTAGCTAACACCGAAGAAGTCCTCCTTAGCTCACTTCTGCTGGATATCACAGCCTCCTCTCCTATTTGGGTGCTGGCACCCCTCTGACCCAGCTGTGGGCTGGCTTGGGGTTTAACCTGACAGAAAACCAATCTTGCAAAAGAAAAAAAAAATATCTTTTTGCTGGCATGGCTCCCAAAACTGGCTTACTACAGGGTTGGGGTGCTAGTGTTTCACTCAGTGCGGAAGCTGAGAGAAGCTGAAGGCTTTTGAGCATCCATGTGTCCCTGCACATCAGTAACACTCAGGCTGTGAAGAGCTCCTCTGGCAGATCACTCTTATTTCACATCACTTCCAGTTTGCAAAGCTGGGCAGTTTTCTAGGCCAAAAAAACTACCTTGAATGGCAGGCTGTGGCAACATCTGCCTTTGCAGCCCAGAAGGAAAAGGTGTGCTATACGACGCCAGGGACCTCTTAAAGAAAGGGTTATGGTCTAGGCACCAGGGGACTGGAGAGATCTCTGTGGTCCCATCACCACGTGCTAGCTCAGTGAGGCGTGCTGTGGACACAGGGCCCAGTACTTTACCAAAATAACGGCTGGGAGAGCTGGGTGGTGCAACTCAGGCACATGGACCACACCAGACCTCACCCAGACAGGGAACCTTCCAAGTTCCCTCCTAGCTTTATTATTCCATCATTTACCAGGTGTCAGCAATGTTAAAGTTGAGCACCGTGATGCTCAGTCCTCTTTTCAATCCATCCCTTTGGAGGGTATTACTAAAAAAAACCAACAAAAAAAGCAACAGCTTTTTCAAAATCAGCATTTGCTGAGATTCATTGGTTTTCTGGAATTTCTGTTTTCTCAGTTTAGGTGGTCCCGGTGCCCTATGATTAACACCAGAAAGCTTCAGCTTACAAACTGCCAGCTAGTTCAGTTTCTGAAAATCAAAGTCGCAAGCTGAACACCTCCAGTGTCACCGCAACGGTACACAGAAAAAAACCTTGAGCAAGTCCCAAGGGGAGAGTCAAGTTGTGCTAGTCATCATGTTACTCAGCTCTCTCTTCCCAGGTGTTTCCAGAGAATTAAAAATAAAACGACGGCTCTAGCAGTAACATGACTTACAGCTTCTTCCCATACCCCTGTTAAGGGCATTGCTCCCACCCATGCGCTGCACCCACTGCCCTCACCAGCGTGCTGCTGCATGGCTACACTTGAACTGGGTCGCTCAAACGATTCAGGTTAAAAATACCCTACCACCACCACCAAGACGAGCTAATTTTAACTCAGATCATTGCAGTGATCCAGTTGGGGGGTTTTTTGACAGTATCTCATGAAACTATGACCTGAATTCTGGTCACAATAACTGCTAATTGAACTTCACCCGTCCTTTGCTCATAAAGGAATCCACACATTTGGACGTTAGCTCTGGAGCATAATGCTGTTCTCAGAGTTAATGGTAGTCTTTCCATTGACTATTTTAGCAGATATCTCCTGGAGTGAAAACAGAAATTGAAAAGTTATATTTTAAATCTCAGTCTGACCCTCTACACAAAAGACGGGGAAGACACAGTATCCAACACACAATGACCAGCTCCAGCGTTTGGAACTGTGCGTTACATCTTCTGCTCACAGAGAAAATAAAATCTCTCGCGCCTCTGTACGGACACCCTGGGTTCTCACACACGAGAACAGGTCATGCGCCAGCAGCAAGGTGACTGCTCAGATTTCAAGGATCATTTCTCTGCTCCCACTCATTCTGGTAGATCCTAATTGGCGAATTCCTGCAGCAATATGAATGTACTGAGTTTCTTTCTTTCTTTGCTTATTGTACTACCACATGCTATTAAATAGACTACAGCATCCCACAACACAAAAGACTCATCTTTCTATTACACCGGAGGCTGAATGTAATGTAAAGAAAATGAGGCATTTGTTTCAAAGAAAGGAAAAAAAACAGTGTGGTCCATGCCATTTTTATTAGAAGCAGCCTTTTTTTGTGGGTTGGTAATGCAGTGTCATCTCCTGAAATTCAGGGTCACATCTAAATTACATTAACTGGTGACAGTTTTGGTTTTAAGTTTGTACTTGTAGACCATTGCTAGACTGCCAGACCACTGCACAAAACCACACTTTTGACTGGTGCTACTCTGCACGTCTAGAAAGTCTGTTCAGAAAAGACTTGACAACAGAAATGGCAGCTTGACATAGGGGCAGGAAGAGATGGACCTGCCACCTCAAGAGGTATCTTACTCAGCAGCGGTTCTCTGCACCTGCCTCGGTCATCCCATTCCTCTTCACCTATCATTTTCTGCATCATTAAATACACCCACAACACTTTAAAATATAGATTAAAATAACTGCAATTTACAAGCATGGTACACAACAGCATGGTATGTTCAGCTGGCACCCCAGAAAGAAGAGTGAACTTTTCCTTCTATGAAAGATCACATTTACCTTGTGTGTGCAGAGCGGTGGCTGCCATTAACCCACCCAGGCCTTCCACATCTTCTGTTTATGCTATTATCTGTTTCTACATCTCTATTATACACATACCAACAGAGATTCTTGATGGAACACAGCTTCATCCGCAGTTACCAGTAAATTAACATAAACCATACTAACATCTTAATTATATATTAATGTAACATATCATATGATGTAGCACATTCTATTCTAGCTATGAAGCACATAGGCCTGCAGAGCTGTGGTAAGGCATTTTAATGGTGCAAGCTTTGTAACACCTCCCCCAGGGAGGAGCTGGGATCCTTGCTGCACCCTGGAGAATCCCGTCAGCACTGGTAGATAGCAGAGGGAGACATACAACGTGGACACCAGGTTGTGCACCTGAAGCCCCTGCAATTTTTGCATTATAATCCCTGCTCTTGGGACCCTCTGTCTCAGACAAATGAATGATCTGTCTGCCTCATCTTCCTGCATGTAAAAGTCGGGTAGTGAATGTGGCGGTGAGTTATTTTGAGTGCAAGCAATATTTACTTCTCTGTAAGATTAATTGCTTTCATCTAATTTAAAATGCCATAAAAAAATTATAATAATAGAATATTTTATGTTGGTAGGGACCTCTAGAGGTCACCTCCCCTTCCTAACAGAAGCAGGACCAATTTTGAAGTTACATCAGGTTGCTCAGGTCCTGTCAGTTTTGAATATTTCCAAGGATAGAGATAGTACATCTCTGGGTGCTTATTTCCATGTTTGATTACCTTCACAGTGAAATTTTTTCCTTCTGTCTAATCTTCTTTGGTGCAGCCCATGCCCTCGGCCTCTTGCCTTGCTGCTGTGCACCACTGTCTTCCATGGCAGTTCATTCCGCCTGAGCCTTCTCCAGGCTGAACAAACTCAGCTCTTCTTCTGTTGAGATGACATGGGACACCCCTATTTCATGACAAGGGAGCCCACATACATGCTTAACTGCAGCAGTGAGTTCCCTGCCTGCTTTAACTGCTGCTATCCAAGTGAAGCAGCCACCGCTCCCCATTCATCCCCCAGTCTTCCCAGTACTTTGCCATGAACTCCACCACAGCTTAACCCCTCACCGATTTTGCCAGTGTACCAGCTTGTGTGATCATTTCCTAATCCAGCCTGGTGAAAATATACCAGGCAGCTTTAGATTCAGTTAAGAAAATGCTCAAGCAAACCAGATCATTTTGACCTGGCTTTGCTCGGGCCATGCCTACAGAGGCAGCCGTGCCAGCTGAGTAGAGGAGCAACCGTTGGCAAACGGGTGGGTTCATCTGGCTCCACTGGGAATGCAAAATCCTCACCCCCCTGCAGCTGCAGGTCTAACGGGATGTGTGACACAGCATCAGCTACTTGGGCCCTACCCCCCCATAAGCTGAGGTTCCTACACTTGATAAAGTTCTTCTCCTGAGGCTTTGGCAAATCTTTCCAAGTCCTCAGCAGAGTAGTAATTGTTAACAATAACATTTACACAGGTGTATGAACTTTCTGTAGGTACTGTTTCTACTTGCCAGGCAAAATGTTACAAGGATTAGTAAGAAGAAAAATGCAGCAGCACAAGAACTTGATGAAAGCACACCCATGTGCGTGTTACATTCAACAAGAGAAAACAAAACAAGCAGAAGTCTTTTCTAATCCTTAAAGGTTAAGCTTAAGTCAGTCTTGTAAAGACATTTTGTCTTGTCATACCAACCTGCCACTGAGAAGCTGCTATAGAACAGAACAGAACAGAACAGAACAGAATAGAATATTTCAGTTGGAAGTGACCTACAACAATCATCTAGTCCAACTGCCTAGCCAAAAGTTAGAACATGTTATTAAGGGCATTGTCCAAACACCTCTTAAACACTGACAGGCCTGGGGCATCGACCACCTCTCTAGGAAGCCTGTTCCAGCGTTTGACCACCCTCGGTAAAGAAATGCTTCCTGATGTCCAGTCTAAACCTCCCCTGGCACAGCTTTGAGCCATTCCCACATGTCCTATCACTGGATCCCAGGGAGAAGAGATCAACACCTCCCTCTACCCTTCCCCTCCTCAGGAAGCTGTAGGGAGCAACGAGGTCACCCCTCAGCCTCCTCTTCTCCAAACTAGACAAACCCAGAGACCTCAGCCACTCCTTATAGGACATTCCTTCCAGCCCTCTCACCAGCTTTGGTGGTTGCCCTCCTCTGGACACATTCAAGCACCTTCACATCCTTCTTAAATTGTGGGGCCCAGAACTGCACGCAGTACTCGAGGTGAGGCCGCGCCAATGCTGAATACAGTGGGATAATCACCTCTTTTGGGCAGCTGGTTAGCTGTGTTTGATGCACCCCAGGATGCAGTTTGCCCTCTTGGCTCCCAGGGCACGCTGCTGGCTCCTGTTGAGCCTGCTGTCAGCCAGCACTCCCAGATCTCTTTCTGCAGGGCTGCTCTCCAGCCACTCCTCTCCCAATTTATACTTGTGCCCAGCATTACTCCACGCTATGTGCAGGATCCAGCATTTGGACTTGTTAAATTTCATCCCGTTAATCATTGCCCAATGCTCCAATCTATCTAGAACCCTCTGCAAGGCCTCTCATGCCTCAAGAGTCAACAGCACCTCCCAGTCTGGTATTATCAGGAAACTTGCTAATGGTGCATTCAACTCCTGCATCCAGATCATTGATAAATACATTGAACAGAAACAAACATACCCTACAGGGCATCTCCCAGGAGTACTCCGACCAGAAAAGTGTGAACAATAAATGTGTGACAACCATTTTGAAGTCTGTTGGTTATGTATTTTTGGTTTACAAACTTCTGCTGAAACAACTTAGCGAAGAGTCACAGCCACAGCTGATGATTAACTACTTAACTGCTAAGACTTGTGAGGTGTCTACTTGGTCCCAAAGGCCAGGGGCAAGGTTAAGGCACTATGATGAAGTTCCCATGGTTTGTGCCCTCACACTACTGACTCAAGGACTCAAAAGCCTGTCTGAAATAAATACCTTTCACTGTGCCAGTACAGTGTGCTCCTACAGCAGTCAGAGGGAGCGACGGTACTATGGAGGAAAGTCAGGCTTATTTTTGGGGTCCTCACTACCACACTACAGGTTTTCAAAAGTGCAGTACAGACATTTCTGGGTCTTGTTCATGCCTGTCCATTTTCAAATTCATGCAGTTAAACCAGTACAAGTTCTCACATGCACGTTTATTGTGCCCTGACCTCCGTCAAAACAATAAAAAAAAAAAGAGAGTTCACAGTTGCACTGTATTTTTTCTGAAGATTATACACACCCACTTTAAAATTTGGCCCACTCTCTCTGGCTTGGCTCACAAAACTACATTTCCACTAATTGGCAGCTGAGCGCAGTGGGGAGAGAGGATTCAATAATAATCTGGCCTGGAAAGCCCACCTGCTTTAGGTGTAGGTATGTGTGTGTTTGCACAGAGGTGGCAGCCGTGCTCTCAGCCCAGGAGCGGAGCAGGGCTGGGCTCTCCCGTGCTCCGCTCCTGCCAGCACATTTTCATTAGAGAAGGTCAGACGCAGAGCGTGCCAAAATCCACACAAATAACAGACCTCCAGTGAGGCTGCGACAACACTGCCATCCCCGTGGAGGAGAGAGCCAGCATGCAGACACAACCCTCGGCAAAGGCTGAGTGCAACCCACAGACTTCCCTCTCTAGGTGTTCTTGCACTGGGCTGTGCTCAGTGCTACCGGTGTTAACTCCTAGTGATGGTAATGACAAGAAAGAGAGACCAAAGGAAGCCCTTTGTACTTGACAACAGTTTCTCCCAAGCCAAATTTTATATTGCAAGTAAACTAAACTAGTCATCAAAGACCTTCACTGAAGCTCTCCCCACCTTCACCAAAATGTTAAGTCCACCTTTTCCCCAGTCTGTTGCGTCAGGACATTCCTCCCTGCAGCCATGCTCTGCTGTACGCTCTCTGGAGGGAAAGCGAAATGTTAATTCTCCCATCACCTCTTTCATGCCTTCAGCCTTCAGACAAATGTCCTCACCTTACTGTATGAGTCAGATTTCTGATTCTTTTCTTCCTGGTGAAAGGGATTTAGAGGGTAATTCCTCATTAATAAAAATATTATAATTCTTATTAAGAATTCCTTGTTAACGAGAGATCTGCCAAACACATGACGAGTAATTTATAAAGTGCTTGTTCTCAGCAATACCTATACTCTGAATATCATTCTGATGTCCAGCAATTATCTGAAGCGCTAGTAGAAATCCTCCTCTGGCATAAACAGGCACACCACCATTTCCACGGACTTCAGGAGACAGAGGACAGCTACATTGCCAAAATCGTGGCTTGGCTTCCCAGCTCTCCTGCAAGCACTCCTTTCTCCTTTGTTCCAGCCACAGATGGGCAGCTCCTTGAAAGCTCCTTCTATTAGGATCTTCCCAAAGAGCAGAAGGATGCCTGGGTGATCCTGCTCCACCTGCTGCATAGCTGCTCCACCTCCATGGGCACGATGCCTCACACTAAGCAGGCACATCACGGCAGTAACAGTATGCCCCCACCGATCTTCTTCCAGTGCACGAGTAATGAAGCAAGGACCCTCACAAGACATCTGTGTGACGCAGGGAACTTGAGCAAGCTCGCGATGCTTTATGTTCCCCTGGGCAACAGGTATTATGCCATTGACATGCAGCAGTAGGGGCAGTTAAGGGTCATTCCTTTTTTCCTTCCTTTTCCATGCAAACCTTTAAGATAAATAGTCCTCAGAAGCAGGTCACAAGCATATTACAGTTGAGGGAGGCAGAACAGAGAGGCAAAAGCACTCAGCTCAGTCATACCCATGCTGGCCCTCTCCAGGGCTGGCTTCAGCCTCGACGCGTTGCATCCTGTACCTGCAAGCACTGAGGTGCTGAGCCAGCTCGGTGGGTCTGGAAGGAGCCAGGTCCATGCCCCGGCACAGGTGGGAGGGAAGAGGTGAAGAAGCAGAACAGGGACTCTCCCAGTCACAGCCCTGGGAAGTTAAACTGAACAAGGTACAAGCACTGCTTACAAAAACATCAGGAAAGTCTGCCATAAAACTTTTGACAGAAAAGGCCCCTTACTCTGCTCTTGTACTCCGACCAGCCCAGCTGCTGCACTGCCTTCAGCACTGGATTACAGCTTGCACCGTATTTTGCTACGGACCGTTCGGTTCCCATGTCCTCCCCGGCCGGACGCCAAGGTCTGCAGCCTGCTCCCTTTCCGCCACCGGGCCGGCCAGCCCACCTAGCGCTGACTGCGCCGATGGGAAAGGCTGCCCGACGGCGAGGAAAGACTCCCACGCAGTTCAATATATTCTCTGGCAGAAAAGTGAGATTGAAAAGCAGGCTAAACTCAATTACTATTTGTGTAACTGGAGTATCCTGGTTACAGAGCTTGTAACCATAGCAATCATTTAAACAAAGCTTTAAAGAACGTATTCCCTCGTTATTAAAATGTTGATCCTTGATTCTGATTCAGTTTCTTGATCCTCCTCTTGCCTCCGATCTCAGAGGTGCTGTCTGCCTCCAGGTCTTACAGAAGACACGGGAAAGGAAGAGCTCAGCTCAGAACCGCCGAGTATCCTCAACTAGTATTTGTGGTTTGTGCCAATAGAATGATGCTTCCTAAACATACGAATACAAAAGGATCAGTTTGTCATGTGGGGATTGGAAGGTTTGTGAACATTATACAAGTAATCAGCTAGCAGGGATGTTTCTTAGAACAAGTCCCAGGCAATTAAACTGAGCCTACTATTAATCACATTCCAAACACAGGGTATTACTTAGGTTGGAGCCAAACTCATCTAAAAGCTCAGACACTGGGGAAAAAAAAAAAAAGGCAGAAGTATTGGGCAATTGGCAATTTATATTATTAAGTCTCCTTGATTTTATAGCCGGATTACCTTCTATCTCCAAAGACTCCATTCCACAGTTATGATCCTTGTATTAGTAAGAGTCATGCAGGCATCACACAAAGGCAGCATTGATTTGTTATTCTGTAACTCTGTCTGGATAACCAGGGAGATTTTTATTTTGAAAAGATCCTGCTGGAGCTTTTTATTTTTTCAACTGCTCGTTAAATGAGTATGTAACCAGGAAAATGGGACACAGAAGCAGTAAGATGGATTGATCTACACACATGTTTTTCTCACAAGAAAACAAGTGCAGCGCACATTTAACAAAAGGGAGTAGCTTTGGGGTTATATTACATAAAGGAGCAGACATAAACTCTTGAATATACAGCACTCCAGGCAGCTACATTACAAAAATGAGACTTTTTTTTTCATGGGAGGAAAGAGCAAGTTTCTTCCTGGCACATGGCTTGAGAGCTAGTCCTGGATGCCACCACGGCTGGTTCAGCCCTGCAAGCTTTGCTGACGTGAGCATTGCATCAGGCGGTCTGTGGGTTAAGGAGCTACAGCGGCCACTGGAGTTTCTCTGCACATCCTGTTGATGTTGGTTGGACATCACTGAATGAAAAGCGAATGTGCAGGAAACCCAGTGACTAATACATGTATTTAAGGCCAAAAAATACTAATGTACCAAGTCAATGACAAAGCACAGCAGCTGCAGCCTTAACAGGAAAGCAGGTTTTGTTTTATATGGCCAGGTTTTACTAGCATCAAAATGAACAGAAGTTGTTTCACAGAATACTGTCAGACTACAAATCAAATACGAATATAGCTGCGTGAAACCTGGACATGTATTTTTAGGTGCACACACCCACACACATATGCAGCCTGAATAGTTCATTCCCCTCCTCTGATACAATCAGGGATGCCTCCAGCAGGAACATGAGCCCAGGCATGCCCCTAACCCAATTTGCCTGTGCCACCCCTATTTTAACTACATACTATATCATGTAACAGCTTGAAAAGCTTTTTTTCAGTGACTTTTTCTTTCCTACACATTCTCACAATGCTATTCAGTTTCTTTTAGCAACACAGTAATTACCGCAGCAGATCAAACCTGAAGTTCTGCAGTTTAGTGCTCAGTACCAAAAGTAGGAAAAACTGCAGTAATTAAACTAGGGGAACAGTCTCCTCGAAATAATAGTTCTCATTTAGTTTTCACACACCAGCTTAAGGATTAAACCATGATTGAAGATCCCTTCAGCAAAACATCAATATGGAATCGCTGCATTCACTTGCAATTACATGATGGTAGCTTATTTACATTTCCACCTCATAAACAGATCTTCATATTTTAAGAGGCAGCTGTCCAGAGTGCCTTTCACAATTAACACAACACACCGTTTTTCAGCTTGAAGGCTATTCAAGCCAGCCACACTATCCACTTCCAAAATGTAACCTGAACAGCTATGGCTGGCTCTTCAGAGAGTGTTTCCAATTTCCAAATCACACCTCATCTCTCTTGAGCCTTGGCCCTCCTTCCCCCACGGCAGTATTTGCTCTACTTTTGTAAGTCCAGATTGCCTTGACCATTCACATCCTTCCCAAACTTCTCTGTGGTAATACGCAAAGGCTGAAAAATCATGCTGTTAAGCACACGGAGCAAGGTTTGCTAAAACGTATGCTTCGATGATTAGTCAGACTACTGAAAACCTTACACAGGAAGCAAGGATTTGAGTCTCCCTCCCTTGCAACAGGGTTTCAGAGATGAAGCGTTCAGTCGTAACATGGGAAACCCTTTTGCCTAGTGCTACCGTATTGCGTTCTCCCCTACAGAAGCCCTTCTGAGATTTCTCAGGCACCAGAGGGCATATTTCCATTAACAGACTCCACCAGAAGTGAAGGATTCAGCACTCTGTCCTCTATTCAACCCCACTGGCAACGGCCGGCACAGCACATGGGTGTTCCCGAAACGGCTCCTGCAGGACATGCTACACTGCAGGAAGAGCATTTCCAATGTCAACAAAGCAAACAGGGCTTCTGTTTTGCAAGGGGACATGTCACCCCCCTCACCACCACCTTTTTAGTACAGCAGTCTTCAAAATGACTAAATCAAACCTTCATTTTAATTGACACTGAAAACCAGTTTTCACTGTGCCCGTTAATACTTAAGGCAACTAGAGTTAAGTCTCTCTATAAAAGAGCAGGTGCAAAAAACTAGTCAAGAGAAGAAGGGGGAAAGAAGAACCCACACCATTAGCTGTCTGGTATTTATTACTTTTTAATACAGAGAAGTCACAACAAAATATTCTCTAACAACACACGCAAATGATATCATAACCAATTATTTTAATTTCATCAACATTCATTTGCTATGTACATATTCTTCCATCTGCAAAAGTGCAATCCAAGAATGTCTCCACAAGAAACCTTTATGGACAAGTATATTTTTCAGGGGTTTTCTCACCAGTGGCTGTCCTCAGTTACCTGGTACAGCAAAATGAAGAGTACATGGGGAAAAAAAAAAAAAGAAAAAAGAAAGAAATTGGGTTAGATGCCTCCCTTGTAGGAATATTCCCTATTTTCCCAACTAAATTAATTATGAATACACTGCTCACTACTGGAGATGTTAATGCAAATAGACTATAGGATAGTCTATAGGCTGGCTATAGAACACTGTAGTTTTAATGACTCCACAGCATTAGGCAGAACAAGAATTTCAGGCTGTTCACCTTGGTAGATGTCAAATTACACATCAGCATGTAAAAGATGTCCATTGTGTTAGTTACAGTTATCAAAATTTATTTTTAAACATCCTACTGATGGATGAATTAATTTTTACACATCCAAAATATGAAGTCTATCTAAATGCAAGCCTCTCCTATGGAAAACAGAGTTAACTACTGGAAAGAAAAGCATTTGCACATGCAACTCCTATTACTATCACAAGGAGTATCGTGCACTTAAGAAGAATAGAATGAACCTCCAAAGCCAGAGGACTGTATTCTCGTTTACAAAACATATTTCAGGCACAATTCAATCTGACCATAGGCCAGATTAAAAAGAATACATAGCATCAGAAAAATGAAAGGTAATGAAGAACAAACTCTAGCCAAACAAGCAAAGCAAGCAGCTCCCTAGCTAGGGAAATAATTTCCCTTTTGACAAATTTAAAAGCTCATGACCGAAAGCAAACCAACTGTGGTCCAGTTGAACCTCTGAAGTAGCCATCAGGTCCCGAAGAAGTTACCTCTGCCTTTCTACTTAGGCAAAGCCCAGCTGAAACTCTCATGGCCGAAGGGTGGGCCTGACTGCTTGACTGGAATCTGATGCACCTTACAGAAAATACTGCATTTTGCGGTAACCCAAGACTAGTTTTCAGTACCAGCAAGAAGGAGGGAAAGCATTCTCTACAAATTAGGGACAATTTACTTTGGAGTGAAAGTTCAGAGGAATCTTTCTGTAGCTCAGCTGGTTTCCACTGAGGGTCATTTCTACAGTGCTGCAAGTGCTGCTAGCCTCCAGTTGAGAGATGTGTTTTGCAAGAAAATAGGCATTTCCTCAAGCAGTAGATAAGGCAGACGTAACAGCAGAATTAAAAGGAAAAGCTGATGGAGAACTGAATTGTTTTCTTGGGTAGATTTGTACGTAACTCTTTGTCACTGCCAAGACTTTAAATATGCTTCCCCCTTCCTGTTTTCTCAGTCTGCTGCATTCTTGGTTTTGATTTGAATATATTGTACAACCTTTCATACACTTGGGATTTTAAAGCTGGCCAAATTCCCTTTTTCCATGTCTACTCATTCTTGATTGTCACACATAGGTGTCTGGAGAGGCATCTAAGTAATTAGAATTATAAATTAAGCTACTCTAAGAAAAGCAGATGAACAAGTATTTAGAAGGACTCCAGATCCCACTTATCCCCTACCATATGCATTGTACAGTGACACCTCCCCTCACCAAGTGCATGAAAAAGTGGGTACGCAATGCCATGTAGCTCATGTGGGAATGAACACCCTAGACTGACGGCATGAATGACTGGCACTCAAGACCAAAAACCACAGTAACAGATGTATCCTTTAATTTTTCTCATTACAGGAGCTTTGTCTTTGCTGTGTGATTTCAGGCCGCTGGAACAGTCTAGTCATTGTCTACCTGGTCTGGGTCTCACGGTACTGCCAGGCAATGGAACTCCAAGCCTTGTTAGCCACCCTAACTCCATCAGGTTGCTCAACACACCATCAAAGCTGAAGGGCTCATCCTCCCTGAGGAGTTAATTCAAATTATAATTTGATTGTTCTCCATAAGGGATATCTACACTGCACAGCTAACCAGGTTTTATCTGGCAGACACCTTCTTCCAGCCCAGGTATGCCTAGGCCAGCTCCTGCTCCTATGGGCAATGGTTGCGCTGCTGGTCCCACTGCAACTGGGCTTGGTGTAACCTGGGTTTGTGGTAGCCACGGCAGGGCAGTGTTAGAAGTCTCTCAGAGTCGTTCCCATAACTCTCCTTAAAAAGGAAACAGGTTTTCCCAAAACTCACAAACAGGGAACAACTGCACAAATCCCCAGGGATGTGCTGCAGACCCAAAACGATGCCCAGGAGTGAGGACAGGAGGAGGGGAGCACCAGTGACGAAGGCTACCACAGCCTGCTAGCATCGTTCTTCAGACCAGCAGCGGATCTCCAGTGTAACTGTACGAGATGATAGACCAGATGTGAAAGCCCAGATGTGAAAACCGTTAACATGAGCTGGCTGGCTTCTACGGACATTACCGCTCAAGATAGCAGTAAGTCGTCTGTGCCAACATCAGTCCTCTGTGCAGCTTGAGTATTACTCAAAGAGTGGCTAATGCTAAAAGGAGCTAATTCTGGAGTGAAGACAGCCAGGAAATAAAACTGTGAAGTTGTCATTTTTATCCACAAAGAAACATGGATATTCAGTTCGAGTTTATGTGCACATTAATTTCTTAACTTAGCAGAAAGCATAATTCTCAGCCCAGCATATGAAACACTTTTTTGGCTTCTGACTTTTTTGTTTTCTTTCCCAGGGTGGCAGAGTATCAGGGCCATTTTCAAGATCGTGATTTCAACAGATGCACTCTTTAAAAAGATTCTAATTTGGAAAAACAAAAAAACTTCAGAAGAAACAAAAAATAATCCCACATCATAAACAGAAACAAAACCCATACCTCTCAAGTGGACAAACACTCCATAAATACAGTATGGAGAAAAGCAAAAAAACCAAACCTCCTCTAAATCTCAATTGGTTTGAGAAACCAAGCAAAAGATTAATGACCTATTTTAAAAATTTTATTTAAGGAAGGGAGAAATGGGAACAAAGAAACAACTGCAGAGTCTACAGGTCCAAGCCCTCTGATACAAATTCACTGCCTAATGCATAGTCTATTATGTACAGCACAGAGGCATGTAGAAAGTAAATACGCTAAGTTTGCTTTATTAAAAAGTCTCAAAGTTTTTAGATCCTGGACTTAATGCAATTTTGAAAGACAAAGGTGCAGCAATTAATTGTTTTAAAAAGCGATGCCATGTTCCGTACTCAGTACCTCTCAGCTCTTACAGGTCTGACGGCCCAGATCCCACTTCACGGTCCTCCTTCCACACCAGTCACACCAGTCCGCAGTAGGCAGCAAAGCCTCAGCCACAGCAGACACATACAAACACATCCCCATTCAGCTCAGCCTGTTCCTTCCCTAAAATGTCTGTGAAGAAACACCTTTAAATAAAGCATTTTAAGATCTCCAGCTTGTTTTGGTATGAACAGATGACCCGGCTGGGCACACGACAGCCCCGGTGGAAGCAGCACTATTGCCGTACGGTCCGTCAGTGAGGGCAATGCACATCAAACACACACGGCAGGAAGACGCTATGCCAAAAAAAAAATATTCACTTCAAGATTGCATTTTCTGGCATACATTTACATTCACTTGTCACAATACCTTAGTTTACCCCGTCTCGGAAAATCTGAAAGAAAGCCTGCGGAGGCGACTGGCAGCACGGGGCCAGCTCCTGTGCCCGTGGGAACCAATGCGAAAGGCTGAATGAATTCAACAGTAACAGGACTGTTTCTTTCCAAGGATTTCCCATTTCCACCGAGCTGGAGGGACAACAACCCTACACAATTACCCACTTTCCAACTGGACATATTTCTCCATCCTGTATGTCTCCCCACACCCTTCCTATGTATCCCGTATTACAATTATACAAAAAAATAAAGCCAAATCATTTTTAGCTGAACTTTACCCCACACTTGGGATATATTCAAAGGCCATTAAATTGGCTTGCCTCCAACCTTCACAGAGATCTTGTCAGGAGGATTCTGGTTTTAACAACAAGTATATATACATATTAATATGTACACAGACAAAGAAGCTGCTGTTTCAGTTAGAAAAGAAATTAAATTTCATCACAGAATGAATCCTATAAAAAGATATGTAATAAAGTTGAAATACCCATAAAATAGCTATTACTAAAGCAAAGCTTTCGTCAATAAGCCTCCAAAACTTTAAATGAAGAAAATGGCTTCACGAAGTGGTAGTCTAGATTTCCACAGTGAGGACACTGCTGGACGTTGCTGTATTCAGAGAAATACTGCATGCCAATCCGTACATCTATTACTGGCTTCCCACAGTGCTTACAGTTCAGCCGAGCCTGTAAAAAACAAACAAACAAACAAAAAAACCCTTTTGAAATAACCGAACTTGCCTCTGAAAAAGAGGGTGCCACACGCAGCCCCTGCCCTGCCCTCCCCAGCAGGAGAAGGGGCAAGTCAGGGAACTGGCAGTAATGGGATCTGCTGGGAAGGACACTCCTCACCCGGACTGGTAACTCACATGCACAATGTTTTTCACATGAAATACCACCACCAAATTCTGGAGAGTAGGTTACCTCCCACTCTGACTGACAGGAGGTAGAGGATTTTGAAGTTTATATATGCAAATGATTGTTTTGTGTTGCTTAATCTCTGAACCAATTCCTCAATGCCCAGCACAAGAAGTGCTGTCTCAATAAATCATTAATGAAGCCCTGAAGCAAAGAGAGAAATTTTACATTTGTGCCATGCCATTCAACCCTTTAGGTTGATGTTTGAACATGATCTGTCTATAAAATGTATCAGTATTTTCATCTTTTGACTTAACAAATGTATAACTCAATCTACTTTATCAGCATGGCATAGTATTGTATCACTTTAAGTATCTATTCAAACGTTTATAATACATATCAGGTCATACAAACTAAACATCAGTTCAAGCACACAAACTACTCTACAAAATCCAACTGAGAAAGGACCAACATTAACTGGGTGGATATGAGAAATAATTAAAGGTCAAGGGTGAGGACAGAGCTATTAATGTTCAGCAGTAACAAAAAAAAGTAAGTCTTCAGAAGAAATCTAGCTGTGAAACCCAGCCCATTTGATATAAAGAAAGCAACAGGCAGTGTGAAAGCTCAGCAGGCCATTTGAAATACTCCAGAGAAGCAGAAGGGATTTGAGACCGTAAAGGAGTTGAAGAGTAAAGGTGGCAAATGAGCAGCGAGGGCCTGAGCTGTATCATAGCTTAACCCCACAGCCCAGCGCACTAATGAAAGCTTCAGCGCTTCACTGAAAGGAACAAAAAATTATTTTTTCAATGACAATCTTGATTGAAGGAATTTTCCTGGGATGAGGAAAGGAAGAAATTATTAAAGTACTATTACTGTTGAGACAAGATTCAAAAAGAAACAAAGCATCAGCTCCACAGCCATCTGCTCTGCTTGAAAAGCAGCAATTCTCTGAAGTACAATCTAGTAGGGCATGGATTTGTATGATTTTCTTAACCAAAGTGTTGTTTTCTCCCTTGCTACTGTCCAGTACATCAGCTATCTGTTAGTAACCTGGCAGTGGCTGCAGTTCATTATCCTACATGCACATTTCTGATGTATAATTAAATATTTTGAAATAAGGTATGAAATTATTCAAAACAGAAATTAGCAAGGCAATTCGGAGTTAAATTATATACCGTATTTCAATGTCATTCCTCTGTATGCACAGAATCATCTGTAACAATCATGGTGAAACAATAATGCATATTATCTGGCAATCACAGTCACTGCAGCTAATGATTTCATAGTCAGTTCTATTACTTACCATGTATTGTCACACTGTCCATTAATCATATAATTAAGGCTCTTGTATAATGAGACCTTAATTTTTGTCTTGTACATTCAACAGAAGCAATTCAGATTTAAATTTGCTGGCTTTTACAGAGCTAGCAAGTCAGCATCAGTGTTTTATCTTTAAAAGTCCCTATTTTTAAAAAAAAGTTACTAAATTTGGAGGCAATATCTCTGTCTTTAGTTATAATTGTTATCAATGTCATTTCATCCAGTAGCAGCAACTCCACTTGCCTTTTGAGCAACACATTTTGGTAAATACATTACATTTAAAATAAAATGGCGTTTCGCACATTGACAAAACTGTATTTTAGATTACTCTTAAGCACGCACGTGACCATGAAGTGATCACACTTTGAATCAGTGCATCTCTGCGAGGCTCCTGTTCTCACCCAGTAACAAAACCTGCGTGTCCGAAGGCAACAGCCCGCTCCTGAGCATCCCGAGCGGACCACTGAGCCATTCCCAGACAAATGCTTTCTCCATGGCTGTCTACCCCTACCTACACAGCAGAAGTGCTCTGCCCATCACATGGACAATTCTCTTGGATGCTGACAACCCTGCCTGTGTCTACTCTGGAGTGAGCCCAGGCCTTGGATCTTTCTCACCCAAGGCATAAATGAGGTGAGCATTTAATGAGAACTAAACCACTTCGGGCTGTGGTGGAGTGCATCACCAGAGTCAGTCGCAGCAAAGATTGAGGAGAGCTGGGTAATCTCCAAGCACAAAGGCTCTTAAGGCCCTTCCGTTCCCTTGGCTTTTTTGCTACAATTATCTTATGATAAAACACAATTCAAGCATCTAAGAGAAACTTGAATACGTGAAATATCTGCTAAAATTGTGCAATTGTTATTAAATACTACTGTAATTATACCTGATGCCAAAGATACTAGGACAACCCCTAGATCATCCTAAGGCATCGGATTCAATTGTGGACGCACTTAAAGGGGCTTTATTTAAAAACGTAAGTAATAACCACTGACCATGGCAATGGTCTTTGTCTAGCTATCGGCCTTTGTGCCTCCTACGTTAAGACAAAGGGACACGCACTCAGTCAGCTTTCTTGTATTGCACTCATAGGCTAGAAAAGAAGGATGAAAGAAGCGAAGGGAGAAGAGAAACACAAACCTTGGCTTTACTTATCATCAGTTGGAATTTCACCTTACGAGTCTTTATATACGTATGGTACTAACCTGACAACAGGGAGATGCTGCCAGAATATCGTAGGTATACATAGTTCCCAGCTGATGCCAGCTTCCATCCCATCGGGACTTGCACTTAATGCAGATAATTTTGTGAACCCCTTCTAAGCAGTCTACACAAACAGCATAGAGGTGCATAAGCCTTCCTGTGGACAGGAAAGACACTTCTTAAGGAGACTATAACAGAAAATTAAAACAGACATTTCCTGCAATGTGTTATCTGCCCTTTAGTGATAGAAATCACGCCTTATTAAAATCTTTTTTTTTCTTCTTAAAAAAAGCGTGAATGATAAAGTAAAAAGTGTTTCTCTATGAGAAATACATAGGGCTTGACTGAAGCTATCTTCTATGGATGCAAAACTCAGGAATTAGTCATCACCCTGCCCACCCTCTCTTCCTCCATTTGCTGGTAGACCTTAGTAAAATATTGTATAAAAGGAGTTGCTTAAGCTCCATGAACAGATGCCAGATTAAGCTATATGATCAGCTGCAGTGTTTCCAAAACTAGAATTGTGCCCTAGCTTCCTCCCCACCTGACAGAAAAAGCGGAGAAGTGCTGAACCTTATTCGCAAGCTGGGTACAGATTCATTTAAAAACTTGCCAAAATCTTCCAGCAAAGAGGGAGCTGAGGACCTCATATTCCTCATGGAAAAAAGCAACAGCCAGAAGAGCAATTTTCTTTCATGTACTTTTTCCTGAATGTTCATTAACTGTAAGTATATTTTAAACCATTATATGTTACACATACACAGACTTTAACATGCCGTTCAGAACTATGAATTTATCCAGCTCTATCGTGACCTTAGGCTCTGTGTGCACAGCGACTTTCAAAACCCCAGTTACATTGACTTCCATAAAAACCAAGCAGCTCAGACTTGAAAATGAAATATTTTCTCTACATAAATGTGACTAAACTCACCAATGCAAAATCCGAGATGCAAATTTCACACAATACAAAAAGCCCTACACAAATTACAAAGATCTGGGCATCTAGATTATGCCCGATTTGTAGTGATTGAATCAATTTGTAGTTTAATAGCTGGCCATTAGAAGTGGGCTGACACAGAGTACTAATTCTGTAATATACCATATTTTGCACTGCTATGTAAGACAAAGCTAAGAAGTAGTGCAGCTGTGGATCAGCTACAAAACAGGACTGCATATAGTATGTGTTTATTTTGGATTGCAACTTGTGCTTTTTAGCATCAAAGTACTGAATACATCATAACCTGTAATTCAATGAACGTACACATCTTGTGTGTCTTCTAGATAAAAGGGAATAAAATATTAACAATTTATGATTAGTCCATACTAGACACTTTCAAAATTAATGGTTTGGTTTTTAACTTGTTTTGGGTTTTAAGCCAACTATTTTAGAAAAATGGGAAGAAAAACCAGACTCTTCTTAAAATATATATAAAAAATAAACTTGCTAGTATGAGCTGGTAAAAAATTGAGTTAAAAATTGAGTTACTCCACATTGGCATGTTCAGCTCTAGAAACTAATGTGATGTAATAAGACTAAAGTGCAAATATAATAAACTCTGTTCCTAAAGTGAACACTCAAGATTGGAGACATTCAAATAATTCCACACACAGAAGTTTTGTGTTGTGCAGGAAGATAAAATAATTTTCCCCATTTGAAGTTCTGCACTGTTCCTGCACATTAAAATACTGCATTACCCCACCCCTTAATTTTCAGGATCTTTGTTATCTAGGAAATGAGGCACCCAGTATCTTAAACATGCCTGAAATAAAGGAAGTTATTTTCTGTACTGAAGAGAAAATAACACCCTGGAACAGCACCTTGCAAGCTTAATTTCATTTCAAAGAGTACTTCTGACAATAAACCGTTTTACCCAGGACAAGGAGGTAAAAATTTTAACAATTAATTATTCACAGCATCTTGTCTGAGCAAGTTTTTCAGATGTATCATCCAATGGGTAAGCAGCAATTAACTAAAAAAAAAAGTAATTTCGCAGAGTTTCATTCTTAGTGGCAAACGTTAACAAGTGATGAGTTTCACTATTACTAAACCAGCTATTAGTACTGATAAAATCAGAAGCACATCGTGCATGTCTCCCCACCAAAGCAAATAAGCATTGTTATCTCACATACGTATATTCCGTTTATCCTGGAGCTTTTTTAGATTGTGTATTTGCCTATCACTTTTTCTCCTTAAAATACATTAGGCAAGACAGAAACAATAATGTTAGCATGAATACAGTTTAGTGACTTAGTGCACAGTGATTTAAGGAAAGAAAAAAAAAATACAAAGTCTGTTGATCAAAGGAATGTTACATAACACGTATTATGACCATGCATGGGATATAAAAAATTTTACTGAGGGAAACTTAAATGTTAAAATACCTCTCGTTAATGTCTTCCCAACACACTTTTCAACATGTAATTCTATGTTTTTGAACACCAAACTAGAATACTTTCTCTGACTTATTTTAGCCATGCTGACTGCCAGCAGGCTGCAGGACAGGTGTGTTTTGCTGCGTACCACCCCGATCACTTAGTTTGGGGCACAGCTTTCAGGAAGAGCTGAAGCTCATCCTAGCCCACATCCATTTGTTTCTCTAGGAGGAGAAAAGTAATACGTGCCTTGGTCTCAACTCATCTCGGAGCTGGGACATGATCAGGATGCAGTCCAAACAGGCCGGAGTTTGGAAATAAGTCTAAGACCCTCACTACACCATTGCCGCTTCAACCCACCATATCAAAAGCTTACTTATACTATGTCCAACCTTTCCAGGCCAGTGTTAACACAGGCCAGACTACAGTCCTTTCCATATAAAAAAAAATTAAAAAAAAAAAAATAGTTTGCTATAAAACAAAATGATATTCTCTAGTCTGAAAGCAGATGAGAGGCATTTCATCTCACCGGTGGTACAAATATAACTTTCACCCATGCTGCAGCACAGCATGCTTAAATTAAAAAGGTTGTTTAAAAGGTTGATGTATATCTTGCCGTAAAGCTCACAATAGATAAATCAGCACGCACACGCTGCAGAACAGATTGGCTGGAAAGCCTTCCCGTGGTCTACCTAGAAACCAGATGAGAAACCTCTTAGCTGTAAACCCAAGCACAAGGCACGGATCTTTCTACACAGCATTTGCTTTTTGTAATTCCTTCTAAGCGTTTCGATCTGATCCACGTGATTAATTTGGACGTGACTTCAAGCCTTACAGAACTGCTTAAAAACGCAGAATCGGGATGAAAATCTGTAATGGGAGGGACAGGGCACAGGAGGCTGTTCCGTTATTTAATGAAACCTAGCATGACTGACAGACAACCTGTACCTTGAAGGTGACAGGGAACATCATATTCAATCTCATCGTGTCTCGATGGGCTAAGGAACAGGGTCCCGTCCACCAGCGGAAACTGTTCAAACACTGGCAGCGCCCTGTGGCATAGCGCACAGTTTACAACGTTCCTGTGGCTGGCACTAAGAGCAGCAAGGATGAACTTCCGAAGGTCCTCCCCTTGGCCCACCTGGGCATCGTCTTCCATCCGCACGTGGAAAGTATTCAATTTATGCCTGGGGATGTGAGTAAGCAGCTCAGACAGATCGAGCCTTCTCAGAAACTGCACGGGGGCATCGAAGTGTCCTGATCTGTGGGCCTGCAAGCCAGCCGCCCCGTAATCAAAATGTGTGTTCCTGAACATGCCCCCACCAGCCATGTTCTTCTTATGGGGCTCCAGGTGAATGGCGTTCTTCAGGAACTCCCCTAAGTATCGGGAGGAACGAGGGCCGCTGAAATGCGTGGGGGCCAGAATAGAGTAGCCGGTGGGTGGGGACTGGCCGGGGGAGACACAAGGCGAACGAACGGTGTAGCTGCCACCCATGACGCCCTTCTCCTGGGAGTTCTGCCTGTCCATCGAGTGCCTCCGCTGGAGGTCGTTACTCAAGCCTTTCTGTGGCTTGTTGGCCGGCCTGCCCTTCTTGGCCTCCTCTGCCGACTCTGCCATCGACCTTCCCGTGCTCTTCTCCAACACTGATTTTTTCTTCTTATCATCCTGCATCCGCTTCACCTGGTACCAGTCAGTGTCCTTCTTTAAATGACCCTGCCCACACCGGCAGGAGCAAAAGCGAAAAGCCAGGTCATATCCCTTCTTTGTCCACATGTTTTGGCGACACTGCTTTTCATTCCAGCTCCTGGCTCTGCCAATGCAATTGAACTGGACAAGAATGCTGCTTTCCCACTCGTAGAAGCACTGAAGGTGCATCCAAGTGCTGTACGGACAATGCTCGTTGTTGCATATAACCTTCTGGTAGTCATCCTTCTCCAGGTCCACCGGCCTTCCAAAGCTACAGATCAGTGGAGTAGCACAAGGGGCTTCTATGGAAGATAAAACAGATACGTTAATGACTTAATGGCCCGCCTATTGCAATACTCCTTTAAACACCATGCCAAATATGCACGCGAGCTCTCACTCGTGATCCGTATTATCGAAGGGCCCACAAGCACTAGCTCTGGGCCAGGGCAAAAAGCAGTTTTTGCCAAATAAAGTTAAGCAAGGGAAAGGACATACAGAAATGACGAAATAAAGAAAGAAAATGACTTTACAGTTTGTTTAACATTCAAAGCATCTCAGAAGCATTAGCCCTCCTCAAGCGTTTGCGGATACCGTTGCAAGGCCTTAAGAAGTAAGGAGAAAGCTTTGTGGATGTTTCTGCAGGGTTGCTCTGAAGCCTGAGAGGCAACATGGGGAGAACATACAGAAGTGTTTGTTTGAAAAACAAGTAGGCAATACAGCCTGGCTTTGCAATCACAGGGAGAGGTAGGAATTGATCTTTTCTTTGGGACTGAGCAAGAGACAACAGCTAGGGAGAGGAGGAGGAAGCAGAGGACTTTGAAAAGCAAGACAAACAGCTTATGTTCCTAGTACAAAAAAGAGGGCCTTCATTACATTGCTCAGGCAAATATAGACTACACTACTATCACTGACCTCCTGGATAGCTAAATTTCACAAACCAAATAGTTCTGCAACACAGACAGGTTAAAAAAAAACAAATGCCACGTGGTCTTTTATCAGCAAAGTAGCAGCCTTTGCTATATCCTTGAGCAAAGAACAGTTTATTTCAACTCCCTCACTGCAACAGTATCAGCTTCTACACAAAAATGCTCTACAAAATATGTTCTGCATTTATGGACCAATGACATTTTCCCCTCCCTCACCGAAGTACCACGGACTACATATGACTCCCATTTCTGGCTGCTCAGTCGCAGCTGGGAGGCACAGAAAGGACAGGAAATTTTCAGCTGGAGTTTCTATTAGATCTTAAGAGTTTCTAATTATGAAGTTTTTAGATGCTTACTCAAGTATTACAAATATTTCTCCTCTGTATTTCTGACTTCCTACTTCCTCCACTTCACCAAAAATTACTGCTCCAACAGGGCTGGCAGGCTGCCTTTTAACCTCTGTATTGCTGCATTAGCATACTAGCAGGCTTCTTCAGGGTCTTCCATGGTCAAGCGCTGTCTCACCCCGTGTGAAACACAGCAAAGGCTCCTTGTAGTTCCCCAGTCTCAGCCAGAGCTCCAGGACTTGCAAAAGAGGTACACCGAGCCTTGTGGAGACAGGCTGTCGTGACCCAGGGTTTCTTTTCCCTAGGACTTCAAATTTCCAGCTGATAAGAAGGGAAAAAAACCACTACTCGGTTGCATTGCTTTTAATCCCATTCTTGTCACTGCCAGCACAAATAATACAGCATAATTTGCAGCAGGATGTTAGGTTTTACACTGCTACATTTACTTTTACTCAGACTCTCAGTAATAGACACGCAACCCATCATCACCTGTCCTACAGCAGCAATACACAAACCAGATGCTTTACAACAACAGATCTTTGCCAGACTAGTGGTTTTGCCCCTTCCCGACAAGTTTTTGTTAAAAGGCTATAAACAAACAAACACAAAATCTTCAAGGTTACCTTCAGTAAATTCAAAATTACAGTAGCTCTTAAGACTTATTTGCCCAGAAGAGACGGGCACGAAGAGACGGGCACAAAGAGCATGAGAAAATTTTCCCGAGCTGTTCCCTGGAAGATGCCACATCCTCCGCCTCATTTCTCTGCCTCCGTTTCTAATGCCAGAAGTGGCACAGTTGCAAAGAGAATTTCCTGCAATACCTGTCCTTCAGGGATTGGCCTGCAAACTGCAAGCAAAGCACATTCCCAAAAACATTCTCTTAAAGCAAAAAAAGCCTATTGCATTTCAAAATATGGACTTGTTCAGTCATTAAAAACAAATTACCGAATTAGAGAGAACAGAGATAAAACAGGCTTTCCCTTAGGGACTCTTTGGAAGTTCCTTCTACACATCTGACACCTATATTCTTACTAGTTGTCTCAGGTCTCTGAAAAGCCCACTAAGAACATGCAGGTTTGGAGATGTCTTTGAGAAGCATGAATTTTATTGCCTACCAATGACTAATTTTTCTCCATGTTTTTTACTGTGTATTATTGAGTATAATGTCACTGGCAAAGAGCAAAAGTGAATGATAACTTATCTGGTCTGCAACAAAATCTGTCAGTTTACCAGTTCAGGGAGGCCTCCCACCCATTCTCCCAGACTGCAAGTCACACTATGCCACACCAAGCATCTCTGCAAAGTTTTTCTTCGTTGTCAGTCATTCTTTCATCATATTTAGAGCCCGAAAGTATAGTTTGCGATTACAGGATCCTTATGCAATTTATCTCAGAGAAGCCAGTTAAACTGAAACCATTAAAGGCAAGTCATCAGAAGTCAGATGTGCAGCAAGATACCGGAGGTCCCAACACAAACAGTTCTCACTTATGCATTTCCTGTATTCATCTATTTTGGTACATATTCCTTTCCACCACTGCCAGGAGGCAGGAAGAACATGCCAAAAATCCACTTATGCTCTCCCTGTGTTTCGGAGTGTAAATGTTCGAACAGTCCCAGGTATAATTAGAGCTGACAGCCAAGAAAGTTACTATACAGACAAGTTTAGAGATCTCCACTTTACAATAAAGACTTTACACTTCTTCATCCATACTGGCATAGTTAACTGACTAAAAAAGAAAAGTGTTTCCTTGATTAGCCTTTGAACATGTTTTTGCGTTTGGATGCAAAATCATATGATCTCTAGCTGCCTGAGAAGTTTACAGCCTCTTCATTATGTGGACAAAAAAATGAAATTAATAAAATAAGTGGCTGAAATACATCAAAAAACACCATAGCCTGTGTATTCCACAGAACATGTCCACAATTATTTGATTATGAACACGCGCTAGGTGTCTAGAGGCTATTGTAAAGGTGATTTTCAACAGATTTTTTTCGCCCTTTCCCTGGTTGGTCAGTGGAAGGACTGTGGAATGGGATATTCCCCAGCTTCTCCTTAAGAACTTATGGATGCCAGATCACCTGAGGAACCTCCCACACAGCATACCTACGAGCAAGAAAAAGCTTCAAGTTTTGGACAGCAACATCTTTTTCAACATTTAAGTCAACTGGATGACTACAAAGTTTTCAGACGTTCCCCCATCTGATCTTCTGTCTACTCAGTGTGAATTGGCTGGTCACACAATCACCATAGCAAAAGCAGGTCTAGAGCAGCTGGAAGAAAGCAATGGGGTGAACAAGAGCCTTCCCCCATGCAAAAGACTCCACCAAATTGTTAAATGGTGGCACTGAGATCACTTTGGAAAACATCATTGCTAAAAGGAGAAGCTGGTCCCTGCTCACATCTTCTGGAGACTCACCTGACATTTCACTACTCTCACTGCAGTAGCACAGGAATCACTCTAGAAAACCAACAGGTCTCTCTGCCACATTGCCATGCTCCACAGCAAGGTTCATGCCATGCTAGTCAAAGCAGCTGCTTTCACCGATACAGGTTTGTTATTACAAAGTCCGCTGATTCAGAGATGGCCTTAATAAAACCGCAACAGTATTTCCACAACAGAAACTGAAGAGCCCAGCGCGGCTAATGAAAGCTGTCTCAGTAGAAAGTTCTACCACTTCTGTACTATGCCCGTATTTAAGAAAGCAGAAAACTCCACTACCTGAAAAGCGTATAGAAACCTCAAGCCAACATTTGGTTCTGTCTAATATTTCAAATTCCAGCAGTCCATCTGTATAAAATAGACAGTGCAGGACTGAACATCCCTTGCAGACTTCTCTCCATTCATGTCCCCTGCCAAAAATAATCATGCCACATGTTCCTACATAAAGGATAAATGAGAA
This sequence comes from Haliaeetus leucocephalus, assembly GCF_000737465.1. Classification (NCBI taxonomy): domain Eukaryota; kingdom Metazoa; phylum Chordata; class Aves; order Accipitriformes; family Accipitridae; genus Haliaeetus; species Haliaeetus leucocephalus. The sequence goes on from NW_010972886.1 coordinate 1,961,415, forward strand.
ACAGAAAACAAACCAATTTTTTGTGCAACTTTCCCAGGTCACAGCAACAGATTTGCCTTAGGAGCGAAACAGACAGCATTCAGATCACTTAGTATGGGTGCCACATTAGCAAATGTGAAGAGCTCTTCCCATCAATTCACACCCTTGAAAGTGCTCTGGGTTATTTAATCATCATTTTATAAATGAGACAAAGCACTTATTACAGAATTACAAAACTTTAAAAATTCTTGTTATCAAGCCCTTCCATTTCCCGTTAATGAGAAATGCATTTTGAGATTATTCTTCAAAAAGTCAGAGCTAGAATCATTGTCTTAATGTTTTACGATAACAGTACAACAATTACTGTCAAGAGAGACAATAAAGGGGAGTAAATAGAAATTCACATGGCTAAACTACCCATCCACACCTGCAGCCTCAAGCTGGTTTGTCACCTAGATATAATTTGCTTCCAAGTAGCTAATAGTTCAGCAGATTTCTGGTTTCCAAAGTTATGAAATTGAACTTCAGGAAAAATGGAAGATTACCAGGTATCAGAGCACCATCCATTCTCCCAGTAGACCCTTCTGAAAGAATGCCTAAATGACCAAAAAAGTACCTCTCAGTTTCAAGATGGTTTTCACAGCCTAAGAGAACAAAACAAGACAGCGTGCAGTTTTGTGTAGCAGAACGGCTTCGACGTTTAGACACAAGTGCACAGCTGTAACAGACAGGCTGTCAAGTTGCAACTGCAATTGCACACTGCTTCTTTCAAGAAGTTACATTTCCACATAAAAAAATAACTGTTTTCTCATATTCCACTGTAGTGATTTTGATCAGTAATTCTGAAAATAGTTGCAAGGGGCAAGCACATAAATGTCCTCTAAAACAGAAATAACATACATTATTCCAAACATATGTACATTTGAGCAAAGTTAGCTCATTGTTTAAACAAGGTTATGTTTTATGTTTGACAGAACTACCATAAAATTAACTTTTCATTCAAAAACGAGAACATGACAGAAGACTGCAAGGAAGCTGGTTTAGGTGTTTGGCTTCTTCTCAGTTTTTCTCAGTTCAGGTTTATAAACATCAATAAAAGCCAGGAATAGAAACAGACAGTTGAGATAGATCTCCTTCAACAAAAGGTAGAAACTGGTTAATGTGGGAGTTTTAGTAAAAAAGAAAGAGGATATATGAAGACCACCCTTCCCATTTTATGACCCAAACGAAAGCAGCAGAACAATGGCTGCCTGAAGAACTTCTCTCTGGTGAAGTAAATGGAGGAGAATGTTGTTTACTTCTGTTTACACACCAATAATAAAAAAAGATGCACCCAGCAAGCCAAATGCAATGACTCCACAGCTTCAGTTTCATGACTCCTCTCATTTGTTCCAAGTCTTCAATGCAGACGCCTAAAGCAAAATTCGCTCTTCCCCCGCCACGTTCCCACATTATCCATTGTGTTAAGCACCAGAGTTTTTCAGTCAGTGGACAGAAACAGATAATTATTTCCTGTACTCATCAGCGTAGGTTTTAGCTCACTGCACAGACTTGCGATTGCTGGTAAAGCTCAAGGGAGGTGTTAAACATGTGAGGCTGGGGGCAGAGGAGAAAGAAGCGCAGTGGCTGTTGGAAGAGGCAGCTCTACTGTTATCTTAAAACAACCGTCAGGCAACAGTAGGTTGTTACGGAACTGGAAAAAGAAATTATCAAAAAAAAAAAAGGTAAGGTCCTGGCACTGGATCGGCTGTGAGACACTGACTATGCCTTGCTTTTGGTCTACCGTTACTCTAGCATGACATCATCTATGCCAAGGACACTTTACTTGCCAGCACATTACCTAGGCCAGAAGAGTACCTGTGGGACACATACTTTGCAAATCAAGCACTTTAACCTCTACCACCGCTTTCCCATGAACAGTGCTCTCTTCACAACCCTACACAGCTAGGAATTGTTCACTCCGCCAGCGTGAACCAGAGCTGAGTCATTTCTGTGGAAGGCTACTCCTTACCAGCCATCTGCATGAATCTTCTCAATTTCCTCTGCCATCAGCTTAGCTTTATTTTAATTGAAGTCATACAATATTATTGTGCTAATACTGTAATGCAGCTGTAGAAAATAAACCACCAAAACAACAACAAAACAGACTGAACAGAAAACTTGTATTACTTGCCCAATGTGTTTGCTTTGGTGAACTGTGGAATACAATCTAATATGCAAAAGATTACCAAGATGTGACAAAATGGTATTCCCATATGCATAACTGGTTAAACAGTACAAATAATACAGCGATACAGAAATGATCATCCATCTTCCTAAGAGCCTGAATGCAGCAGGAAGAATGCAATGGGAAAAATGTTTTACAAGTGGATCCAAAAGGCAGGCTCGGATCTTCAGTGCAGCAACAACAAATAACAGCCGATGAACAGTGAGAGAAGTCTTTCAAAACAGCTCGGCTCATGGCTTACATTGATAACACTCACTGATGATGACCAATGTCTCTCCAAAACTACTTCAGCAATCTTTGCAGACTGATCAAGATGAAAGTCCCCAGTCATTCTGCAGGAGGGAGGGGAAAAAACAAGACAGCAGTACCTGGTAAGCCGCCTAAAACACAGCCTTTCTTCTGTGTCACGAGACTCCCTCTTACGTTTTTAGAAAGAGAAGCCAATGTCAGTCGTCCATCTTCAGTGAGCAACTGAGCTCAGGCTGGCATGACAGCCAGCACAGACCCACCTGAACCACCCTCTGAGAGCCACTGACTCCAGACAACCACTCATCGCCACGAGAGTCTGGCTGACAGCTTTCCACATGTAAGCGCCTACATATTGACAGTTACATGCCAATCTGGAGCTCAGTCCAACCCCCACGGGCCAAGTAGCTGCAGCCAATATTTATGCTCAGAAGGGACTTAAAGAGAACAAAGCCATAAGCAGCCTGGCTCTCCTTGGCACGCTTACCCTATGAGCAAGATGTCACTAGTTTTATCAGGTGAGGAGTCACCTTCCCCTAGAAAAGATTTCAGGTAATTTGGAGCTGCTAAACCCTAGTTCACCTGGGAATTCAGATAATGGGACTCCTGGGGGGCTCAGTAGGTGCTGGAATCATTTCCATGCACTTCACTTAGGCTGACTTCACGCTTGGCCTCCAAGGGAGCCTCTTCACCAAAAAAAAAAATCAAAACCGAAAAAGGCCTAGCAACTACATGGCAGTGGGAAGATGCCACGGAAATCATAAAGGTTTAACTCATACCTGCCACGTTAACACCTTCTAACTCACAGCACAGTCAGAGCTAGTGCCTGTTTATGAACTCAGCAATTAGCACGTGATACAAAGTCAGTTATCTGTGGCTCTTATTCAACCACCCACTCCCAGCTCAGCCATCACCTCACCAAAGTAAGTCAGAAAGTCAAGAGCAAAACTGTACCAGCTAAGGAGGACAAGCACTTACACGTGCACAATAGTTCTGCAGTTTGCTTACACAGCCATCTGTGCTCCAAGCTGGACCAACTGCCTACACCGCTGAAACCCATCGTGAGAATTCACACGGTCTTGTAGAAGTCACCATAATCTGTACAGTTATCACGTAGCCAACTTAGCCAACTTCTTCCCATTTAATACCTGTCGTCCAAACACAGCGAACAATTCAATCACCAGCTCTGGCTTTTGCTTAGGATGTACGGACCCTCTCTGCACAGGAGAAATCTTGCCCTGGCTTGTGCTGTAATACCCTCGGTTCAACTGAAAATATCACGAGTTCACCATACCAAAGAGAACAGGCCTCAGCCTCTACCTCTATCAGCACCAGGACAACTAATGCCAACGCACTCCTGGTACTCCCACGTGAATTCCGAGTGGACTTAACCAGGTCAGGCGACAGTTGGTCCTCCGTGCCACAAGCAGTCCTGCCCGGGCCAGGAAAACTCCTCACACTCCTCGGCGTAGGGTGGATTTTTCTGGTGACCTCTGTCATGGTGAATGCAGAGATTAGTGACTATCTCAGGACTGGTGGGCATTGCCGTGTTTTGACCATTGGCTGTTGCCTTGTCCGCACATGAATCATCCTCACAGAAAAGCATTTCCACCATTAAATTCTCTCCCTGTAGCCTACCAATAGCTTTTAATACCTCGAAATATTACAGAAAACTAACGCTGGTGCCTCGAGAAACAGACATCCTAATAACTAAAGCAGACTCTAATGCACCTGCCCCAGAAGTTTTCAGTGGCGAATTCCAACTCATGCTGGGAATAAAGAGATAAACTGTGGCCAGCAGTAGATGCCCTAATACCAAGCACAGATGTAAACACCGCAGGCTGGACTTGCCCAGATTCAGAGCCAGCTAGCCAAGAGACCCAGTCCAAAAACACAAGAAGGGAAGAGAAAAAGGAGAAAAGGTTGAATCGAGTGGTATCAGCACCTCTTTTAGTTTAAAGTCTAGGGATGTTTGTGCCATTGGTCTATCCTTCTCAAGTTTCAATATGACAGACAGCATTTCTATTTCCCACGCTAAAGGCTAAAGAAGCCAGGAGGAACTCAGTGGGAAACGGGAGATGCAGTCACCCTCGCTGCAGTACCCAACATCTCTGCAAGATAGCAGCCCCTGAGTGCGGAGCTGTCGGTTCCAATAGACATCTCCCTCACGGTGCTGTGCTGGCTCCCAGCCCTGCCTGTGTGCCATCTTTGGCATCTGTACAGCACACCTCGACTGTACAGGGCTCCCAAAATGGGTATCGGTAGCACCGAAGTGGGGACGGGGAGTGCCAGGCACACTCCACAGCCAGGCTCTGATCAAAGCTACCTCCTCTCCCAGCAGGCATTCAAGACAGGAACGGCAGCAGTATCCCTCCCAAGCCTTGGAAGGAGGACTGATAGACTCTGCCATTGCAGGAGAGACAGAGAGAAAGAGATAAAGGCTAAAGTAAATGCTCTCAAGATAAATGTCACTGAAGTCTACGGGGAAATGCCAGTGCTCCACTCAAAATCCCGCAAGCCTTCAAAACGGAATTACCCACTCCAGTGACTAGATTACTGCTTCAAGAGGCCTCTGAAATCATTTGAATTTCTACCCAAACTGTTTAAAGAAAGCCCATGCCCGACTAATGCTGTTGTAATTTAAGCACTTTGAAGATTAGCTGGAGTATTTTGCCCTGAGCTGGATGCAAGGTTTACCTCTATTTTTTTTCCCTCCCATATGCTGCAGGAAGAAAAGCAGAGAAGGACGGACATCTGCCAGTCATCACAGTACTTTAATATCAAAGGATGTCTCAATATGCAAGGCTGTAAGGGAGGCTGAAGAAAACTTACAAATGTCTCCAAGGACTAGAAATCATTTTGTCACTACTTGTTAGATCACTAGGAGGAAGATAGGGGATGAGTACAAACAGAGTAAAGCAATCAGTTCAAAAACTGTATTTCCTCACATGAAACCTAACAAACATCAAGCCTAACCCTTACTCATGCAAGCACTACACTTGAGCAAATGACTAATCACATGAATACAGAATGCCGTCAGGGCACTGATAACCATTTTGATAGCAAATAACTGTTAAAAAAAATTAAATGGGTGTGTACTTGCTTGCATGAAAGGACTGTATTTATTTTATTCAGTAATACCTTAGACATGATTCCATTTGCAAAGATTTGCAGAACATGAATTGCATTTGCTACAAAAGCATGTAATTGCCTAGTTTTAAAAATCCTAAAACTAACATGAAGTCCTTTCGAACCTGATTTGCTTTGATAGAGACAGTCAAATTTGCATTCGTTTCTGCAGTTAGAACTCCTCAATGGAATTCTGAAACAAAATGGTTTTCCTTTAGAAAATTAATGGGTATTAAATTTTGTAGTCACTGCAATAGAATAGAAACTTAATTTTCCAGGTGGTCTCACTGATATCAATGGGACTCCCTCAAGCTAAGTAGTAAGAAGGTGCCAATACTGAATGTCACTAGAGTGCCAAACTGGAACTGGATGTTACATGCAGCAGGGAACATTTGACAGCAAGTATTAATCCATGCTTAAATACTACAGCAATTCATGCTCTAAAAATACATTTTTAAATTAAATATCGCACTGACAAATTTTCTGGCCCTCTTTAACTATCCCACCTCCAGGACATAATTTTTTTTTTATTTTTTTTTTTAAATCTTAATTGTTGGCCAGTCACAGCTTTCAATACATTAGTCACTGTTGCACTGACTGATTTTCTTCTTCACACACTTGTCCTACATTAGGATTTTTATTTGAAAGTAAATCAGTCTTACAAATTTGTGAAACCCAGGTGAAGCGTGTGCAAAAGCCCGGCTGGGCGTTTTAAACCCCGGTAACTACAGAGAAGTTCGGAGCCCAGCCAGCGCAGCGGGCACTGCTCACACAACCCCTCGGGCTGCTGTGGCAGGACCCCCACCCCTGGGAAACCAGACTCCAAGGGAGACCTACAGCAACCACCTCCACCAGCTCCCCCACAGCCTTTTTTCCCCTGAAGGACACCCATGCTCAGGGATCCTGTATAAATCTGACCTCTGGCAACTCCACCTGACAACCCACCGACTCACCAGCTCTGCCACTTTCGCAGTCCAAGGGCTCACCCATGCCGGAGAGGAAGAAGCATTGTCTTAAAGCAGGTGGCCAGTACACCGTAAGACAGTGATTTAGAGTCAGCTATGCCATGTTTTTTTAGTTTAATTTAGCTGCCTATAATGAACCCCATGTTAAAGGGGGAAAGCAGAGATAAGAAGAGCCAGCTTCTCCTTTTCTCTCATCTTCTCCTAGCACCAACGCTAGAGAGACTCGAGTGACAGGGACAAGGGGATGAAGCAGCAAGATGCTAAGACAGCGACATTCAAGAGGAGGAAGAGGACTTGGGTCTACTGGACAATGAGTCCAAGAATGGCAACAAGGCAAAGAAAATGGATGGAAGAAAGAATTTTAGGGTCAGAAACAACTATATGTGGAGACCAGAGCAAGAAGTTCCTAGGCTAAAGGGATAGAACAGCTGGAGCTGACGGTATAAAAGGGCCCAGGCTCAGCGAGGCAGAAACGGAGAAGGAATTTGCCACTCAGAGCCCTCAGATCTGAAGTAAACCCTGTGGATTTTCCTCTTCTGCTGCTCAGGGCAAAGTATCCACAAAATGTCTTGCCCCCTCACACTCATTTATGTCTGCAGATGAAGGTAACCAACTACTGCCATTAGGAACGCCGGTAATCCACAAGGCTGGAGTCAGTGGGGTAAGTGCACAATCCCATGGAGCTGCTGGTGTAATTTTACATGATGACAGCTCAGATTTTCCAGTTTGGTTAAGACAAGTAACCCAGAAAATTAGCTAGAAAACTAAAAATTTATTAGGAATATCATTCAACCACTCTGAAGACAGGGAATCTAAGAAATTAGGCTTTCTGTGACAACGCGTTTCAGTTTCCCTGTGCACTGCAATACTGTTAAATTAGTCCGTCCCTCCCACCCCATGACCTGTGCCTCATTCAGTGCAGAAAATGGATGCACTTTGGTCAAGAAAGATTAATCTATCATACACAGAATTCCTGCTTGGTCTGATGGAGGAGATAGGAAAGGAAGGCACAGCTACAGAATGTGAATCCTCCTTGTGGGCATCATCCCAATTCCTGCTGAAAAGTTCCAGTGCAAGATGGAGAAAAGCCATCACATCTGGTCTGTGGTTATGCTCTCTACCTTCCCAATCCCCACATGGGAGTCTAGAACGCTTCGACTGCAGTTTGAGCTCTGAACATACAAAAATTAAAACACTACCAAAAAAAGCATAAACCAAGGCCTTCCTGGGGCAGGGGGAAAATCAGCCTGCATTTCTCAATCATCATGCCAAAAATTGACTGACACTTTGAGGGAAACTTGTGCTGGGATGGAAGCTAAATTTGTCAAAATGTAAAAGGGAACAACATCTTTCCACTGTAAAAGGGTGCTGCAACAGCAGTTCTGTATTACATGGCACCACCAGTCAGAGTTGCACAGAGAAGCCCAGAGGAAATTAAAAATTCCGTTTCATTATGGCACGTGGATGGAGGGCAGAAACAACACATGGACCACCTAATGAACTGTAAAGACTTAAAAAAAATAAATCTGAACCACTATCCCTTCCCTGAATGAAGAAGGGTCCTGATGAGACTGCGTAATTAGACTGTCATACTGACCTCATGATGCAAAGCCCAGGTTTGCAGAGACAATCTTAATTTTGCAATTATTAAACCTGCTGCTTTCATCTCTGCATACTTCTGTCTTGTCACATTAATGAAAGAAAACGGTTTATGTTATTATGATCATCTACCGCTTTTCCAGGGTAAAGATAGAGTAGGAGAGCAATAATACTAGGCACATTCAAGTTACTCTAGAACAACAGACAGTGACAAGGCAGGAGAGAAGAGCGAGCCCGGAGACGAGGGACCCACAGGACTGGGGAGCCTGGGCAGCACGAGTTAGCATGCAGCTGCATGGTCCACAAGCAGCACAGCAAAGGGCTTCCCTGCACCCAGCACACTTAATCAGCAACCTAGATAGTCTCCCATGAAAAATCGAGAGTTGACTGTGTACAGCAGAACTCAAGTGACCTCACAACTCACTGCAGCAGGCTGCATCCTCCATAAACTGCTTAGTGATCAAGTAACCGTAAGTGCGCAGCCTCTTACAAATGTCTTGAGTCTAGTAATGGGATACTTGCCTCCAAGGCCCTGGCTATACTACATAGCTTCATTTCAGATTCACTGGTTTTGAAGACTTGGGGGAATCCATTATCATCATCTAATCTTTTCCTTGCACGTGAGAGCTGGATTCCCAGCTCTGTAGCATGACAGGAGCAGCTTCTCCTTTCATCTCCCGAATCAAAACTGTTGAAAGCTTTGGACTTATCAGTGAGAATACAATTTATGAAACTTCCAGCTCAGCCGACGTAAAATAAAGCTAGCAACCACATCTACTCCTCAGCCTTTATGATTGCCTGAAATGAAAGATACGACTAGATAAGCACAGTGATCCTATCAGGGCAAAGATCAGGTGTGCTGACCAGGCACTTACTGCAAATGCCGAAGCCAACGCTGTACCTCTGTCGTGAGGGGCAAAAAAAAGGGGAGGGGGAGGATTCGACAAAAGAGTCGAGGATGTTTCTGGCCACTGAAGTCATATGCAATCAGGGAGAGAGAGAATAAAGGAACATCTCAGGTTAGCTCTCAGACAGGCAGCCTCAACTTCCGAGGAAGCTGGCCAGCACAGAGGAAGGATACGTAAGGTACCTGGGACACACGGTCTTACAGCTGAAGAAAGCTGACAACCCGTGCAGCCAGCAAGTTGCACCACTACCAGTGTTCACTGGCATCACCTTCAGTGGCATCTGCGCAAGGAACAATACTTCATTATCCCCACGCAAAACAGCCGCACCAGAAACCCACTTCCGCTTTCACTTGTGCTTGAGCGAAAAAAATTTGGAAACACTGTTTCTCTCCACCTCAAAAGCCAAATAAAAGCCAACAGCATCATGCATAAGACGCCACCTGCAAAGCGGATGTCGCACACATTACATCACCGGACTGAAGTCATGATAAAAATGCTCTAGAAAGTCTCTAACTCCTGCTAACCTTTCTGGTTTTTCTCCCCCTTGTTCACTCACTTAGAACAAGTAGTCAAAAAAAAAAAAAAAAGGAAATTCTAAGCATTCTCCATGATTCTCTGGAATAAGTAATACTCTTATAAAAGCAGTCTGGCAAAGATCTTGCGAGCTAAAGTGATTCATAATTAATTGCTACTATTTCTAAGGAAAAGTTTCCATTAAATAATCCACGGGAATCAGACATCTTGAAAACCAAAGTAAGATTCTTGGAACTACCTTTGGCTAACAGCAGCCAGGCAAGACTGCCGCCACAAAGTATAAAACCAGTTGCAGCTACCCTCCCACTTTTTCCAAAGCATGGAGAGTAAAAAGCCGAAGTCCAACTTGGGAGGGGAAAAAAGTCAGGAGTAGGGACTCTGCGCCGCAGTTTGTAAATCTAGCGGCAGAACTAAGATGCGTGGGGTTTTTGCTTAGCAAAACGTGTAATAAAATCCTAGCCAACCTTCAGTTTTAGCCTGAAATATCATTTTGCAGCAAGACTATCCCCAAACACGGAGAGCAACGCAAGTTTCTGCAAGATAACACCTTACCAAAACTGCCCCGAACCGAAAACCAACCCACCAACCAAAGGCAGCGTAAAATGGTTGATGAAAAGTCAGTACACCACCCGGAGAAACCCAACTGCTCTGCAACGACAAATGAAACAGACCGAAAAGTAGGACTCCATTTTTAATCATGCTGAAATAAAGTCGGGATTTTTCAGCTCGGCACCGCACAAGCCGAGACGCGGCCGGAGCCGGCGGGCGC
>NW_010972886.1:1973067-2003569 GCF_000737465.1 Haliaeetus leucocephalus
GGCTCGGGGCCCGGCGGGTGCCGGGGGTCTCCGGGCGCGCTTCTCGCCGGAGCCCCGGCCCCGGCCCGTGCGGTCGGGGCCGGGCTCCCCCCTCGGTATCCCGGGCGGTGTGGACGTCCAAACAGCTGGAAAACGTCACCTGAAGGTGCGGGAATAAAGGGCGGGGATCACGATAATGCGGTGTCGTGCTGGGGGGGCGGTTAAGGAGCAGAAAGCCTCGCAACATTACAGCCCTGACTGGAGGTTTTTCATCTCGTGTGGTTACCGGTAGGGGTAGCTCCGTGGGTGACAGAAAGCGGGGGTGAACCTTTAGGATGCGAGCTGGATGAAGACTGCCAAACCGCTGTGCACGCCCGGAGCAGAGCTGGAAGCCACCGCGCCTCGGCAGAGACGTTGTGGAGGGGCAGCAGCCTCGGCTTCTGCAGGACTCCGGGCTCGGTGGGAGGCACTGCGGAAAATCGGTAACAAATATTCGCGGGATTCCTCTACCCAGGGAGGCGAGATGCTGCCAGTCACCTGCAAAACGGCGGCCCTCGCAACATGCCTTTGCCTGGCCGGCGAGCAGCGGCTGCCCGCCCCTAAGTGTCACCTGCTGGCGTGCTCACCTTGGCACCTACCGGTTTGTCCAACTTGAGAATAAAAAATACAACCTGTCGTAAGAACAGCGCGCCAACTCCCAGGCTGAGCAGTTATTTTGAGCCCGGCAAGCTTTTCCTTGCACATAAATTAACTTTCTTTCCTTCTGACCCAGATCCTGCAGATTAGGTTTCCATGATTTCCTTACGGAAGAAGTACACAGGCGTGCAAGAATGCGCCTTCACAGAGCAGTTATGGTTAGTGGTCTGTGACCGATCCAGGCTGGGTGGACAAGAGTTCGCGTGAGCTGCCTGGGCTCTAGAGGTCAAGTCAAAGTGGATAGGTCAAAGCCTGTGATAAGAGAGGTCTGCCCCATGGGAAGGTGCCACATTTGGTAAGTTACAATTTATCCACAGTGACTGGCCAAACCGTTGGCCTGGAACAGTTCCCAAATTTCTTCCTGTTAGAAACTGCACATGCATCCTGGATCGTCTTGTAGCTGTAGCTGGGGCCTTAGTTTTCCAAGAAAATTAGCTGCTGTATTTTCATATACTCTTGAAGCAGCTATCACAAGAAGTTTTGAGTCACGTGGCCTAGTTTCTTTGCCTGCAGGCATCAACATTTTAGAGAGATTTTAAAGCAGGTTGTTGTGTTGGTGGAAACCTTCTGAAATGATGTGCTTTTCAGTATCTTGCATTCCCGTAACTAAATGTCCTGCCTACCGTAGTTCGCAGCTTTGAAGCTTCTAAATTGCATTTCTGTCTAGAAACCAGAGGAACGGAGAAAGTGTGGCCAATTTCTGAGACCGCAAGTTTGGGCAAATCCTGATCCCTCCCATCTCAGTTGCAGAATTTCCATTTGTTTTGGCAAGAGCAGATTTCACCCCTAGTTCTTCAGGTTTCCAAGACCATAAAAAAAAGGATCCCTTCCACTACCACACTCACAGGCTCGTAAACATGCTTGCCTGCAGTAACAGGGGGTTAGACCCACAAGGAAATCTTTCCAAGTCTTCATGTTCCTATAAAACAGTGAAAACCCCAGAATAGGGGCCTGATTCTCATGTCCGGAGTAGGTGTGGAGTGTCGGGCTAAATGGTCGAGTTTGAACCAAGAAAGCAGCTCCCTACCATGCATTGGAGGGGCTGGAGGAGTAACTGCTTAAATGCTGTGGCTGTGTACAAGAGTGTAACGTCTCAAACATCAGTTTTGCAAAATTTAAGCTCCTGGTTTTCAGGGTCAAATCTTGGTGATGTCCAGTCAGCCTTTACGCTCTGCGAGGGTTGTGCCGTGTGTAGGTGAGACCTTCTCGGGGTGAAATTGTAGAAATACGTGCAGAGATCAAGTAATTCATGGCAGTTTCAGTAGTCGTGGAGATCGGCCGTAATGTTCTGGAGGTGAAAAAAAGTCTTCCACAAGCGTGGCAAGTACCTGCTGGCTCACAGAGAGGAGGTGTCTGCCTCTGGGGCTTTTTCTGGTTCAGGTCTAGTTAATGAAGTAGTGACGTGCCCTCTACGGGTACAAAGCACCGTTACTAAATGCATATCCAAATGAAAGGCCTGTTGTTAACATCGATGAGGGCAGATTTGTAGCTATGTGGCAAAACTTACTGAACCAAAGACCTATGTCAGTTAACAAAGAGCAGAAGGGTTGTGAGTAGCAGCAGGACTGAAGAGCAGTCGTAGGTAATCATAGCATGGTGAAATTTCCTCTCTGAAGTGGTATGATGTCTCTAAGCTGACTTGGTAAAGACAAACTGGGCATCATTAATGGTATGTCTGCGGTCAGCAGCAAAAAAACCCCCTATGGCATCAGAAAGGGAGTAGCACAGATAGTGGCTTTCATCTAGGCACTTCAGGGATTCCCACAGCTCTGAGCCAGCCATTAGCTGGGTTTGCGACCTAGGACAAGTTTTTGGCAGAGCAGTGAGTAGGAGTAGGAGCGTCGGGCAGGAGAAAGCTCAAGATACCTACTAGTTTTGGACAGAGAAACCCATCTTAACTGTCTTGATGCTACCATGTATGCTGCCTAATTTCCCTTGCCTGGTCTGGCAGTGGAACTAGCCTGCCACAGACCCCCGGTACAGGCACTTTCCTGCTTAGACCCATGGTTGATTGTGAGGTTGTGAGGATCCCTCTGCATGAGGGTGAGGGGTCTCCACCAGCCTCTCCACAAAGGCCCTCCCATTCCCTGTCCCATGGAGGTAAGGTGGCTCTGCTTGGGTCTGCAGGTCCTTACTGCACATCATCAGCCAAGACTTGTCCTGGAGATGCATCTTTCTGATGAGTGGGATTAGTCCATGCCAACCGGTACTGCAATTTCTCTCTCCACAGTCCAGTCCTTTGCAGAAGCCTTGTTTTTCAAAACTCAAAAATAAGCATCTCTTTTTCTTTCTAGGTATCGTGCACAGAGTAGTCGTGACCATTTCACTCTGAAATGAGTTATTTTAAAAGTCAGGTAAGTAGTTAGGTTATTCACACAAACCAGATTTCTGTTCCCACCTCGATCTTTTCCATTTACCATACTTTCTCAGGAACTCCTTCATCAGAATAGATATTATCTCCTTTAATAAATAAACAAGGAAGATTTTAGCAAAACAAGCCACCTTTCTCAGACTTTTATTCTTATTTTTTCTTTTTTTTTGGTATTTTCCCTGTACAAAGGGTTAGCACTGGTGCCAGTAAGCTCACTTTAGCTTACTTGATTTGCAGATGTTCATAAATTGTTCAGTCTCACTAAATTTTGATTTAGAACATAAAAGACACCTCAACACCCAGCGGTAGTAGCCAAAACAGTGTCACATTTGTATACTTCAAAAGAGATGCACACGGAAAGGATCAAGAGACTTTGAGCAAGTGTACTGAGGCTGTTTTCTACAGAGAAGAAAAATTCCCATAAGCAATATATTTTGGGTTTACAGGTATTGGCCAGTATTTCATTCTTGGTGTAATCTCCTTTGAGGTTAAAAAAAGTGCTGAAAGCATCAATAACAGAAATAAATGACTGCACCTAATCAGTATGATGGTATAGGAGCAAACAAGACTTTTCTCAATGGATACAGAGTAGACATGTGAAATCAGGGTCATACTCTGAAAAGAGACTGAATTGACAAATGGGAGTAGATAAAATAGTGCCGTTTTACTGAAATTGCTGACAGAGAGCAAGCGCCATATTCCACTCCATGGCTGTCAAAAAGCATGAGAGAGAGCTAGTGGGAAGAGGTTGTGAATCATTTGGGGATCTTCCTGTCTGAAATATTTGATACAAATACCCTGTATTATAAACATTCTATTTAGGTACTTTTATGGAAGCATAGGATGAAAAAGAAAGAATTAGATGAAAACAGTTGAAAACTCACACTCAGACCTCTGCAGTTCTCCTGCACAACTTTAAAATGTTCATTCAAGTCCAATTTCAAGCTGATCAAATAGAACTACCCATAACCAAGAAATAAAAATAAAACATCCTTTGTGGGAGACAAAATAGAGTACTTTGACCAGTTTATTTTATTGCTAGTTATTACTGTCACCTCTCCAGATAACAGGTTGCTGCTCACCCAGCTACTTAAGATGACTAAAAACTCACATCTGGGCTCCAGTTAGTTATCTTTCAAAAATACCCTCTCAGAAGAGAGACGATTTCCTCATCCGCTCCCTCTGCAGTCCCCATCTGTGGTTTCCACTGGTGCCGCAGTGGGCTTTCGCCTCCCATCCCCTGTTATTAAAGTCCCTAGGCGAGTGCCCGGGAACATCTGCAACTGCAGCTCTCCTCTCCTCAATGGCTTTGGCTGAAACTCAGAAAGCAAGAGATGAAGTGACTTTGGTTCCTCACCCCACTCCCTCTAAGTAGATTTGGTCCTACAAGTCACTTACAATTTTTCCTAAGTAGTGTTATATGAATCCTTCCAATTTTTAAGACAATAAAAGCTGGGTTTCCCGAAGCATCTTTCCCTGTCCTTAATGTGGAATAATGGCAAGCAGGCTGTTCTCGTTGCAGTTGGTCAATGAAGTTTGCCAGGGAAAAGTGGTTTAATCAGAAAATGTGAGTGCCTCAGCTCAGAAATGATTTGTGGCAACTGGCTGAATGCAGACTCTTGCAAGGCCCCAAGTATTTTTCAAGTCCTGGGAGCTTCGATTCCAGAGCAGCACATTCAAAGCTTTTGCAGCTACTGAGGGAAAATTGGTGGCATTTGTTACCTTCACTGCTGCTGTTCAGAAGTGGGTAGGTGATGAAGTTAAAGGAAATTACATCAATTTCACATAGTTATTGCTGAGATGACAGGCAGTGCATGGATTTTCCAAGGGAATATCATGCGTCTGAAAAATATCCGTTTTGTGGGAAGTTGCAAAACACATAATTATCCACAACCTGGAAATTTTTCCAGTTCTCCATGAGTGTTTATTGCAAAGAAGTTGTTAGCATTTCTTCCAGGCGTTTCTTAACAAAAAAAGGAAACACAACATGTAATCTGTGAGCTGTTACTCATTCTTTGAATAATGGATGCTATTTTTTGCAAAGGCCCCAAGCAACGCACGGGCAAGTTTTCTCAGCATCTGTAGGAAGGTGGTATAGCAACAGTTGTTGAAGGAGAAGGGATGGAGGAGTCTTCATATCGCTTTTGTGGTGTTTACTTTTCAAAAACTGGATTGAGTTTCCAAACATTCAGTGGGGAAGCATTTGTCATCCCTGGGATTTGTCTCCTGCATTGAGGGGAGCGACAGGCAGGGGATTGGTCTCCTGCTATCACCAACTATATGTAAACGCCTGGGTTTGGGGATTTATAATGAGATCTCAGGAGATCGGTTCTGCTATTACTAATTGCTATTACTCATTTGAATGGGAAGATTGATTTAGACATCTGTGGTAGGGGAACTGCAAAGCACTGCAGAGCTGTACGTGAAATTAAGGGAAGTGTTGTTGTGTGCAGTCCCTTCTGCTCAAGTGAGTTTGAACGCTAACAATCAAAGGTGAGGGCCCTGACTCCAGCAAAGCATGAGCGTGATGTTCACCTTGTGCTGAAACCTGTTCCCGCCACCCCAGACCTTGTTTCCCAGTACTGGGACCAGGGCAGTGGCGGCTGCAGCAGAGGCACAGGGTTCCTCCAGCCTCCTGGGCACAGCCAGTGCAGCAGGCTTACCTGCCCCTTCCCAGTCACAAGGTAAAGCCCTGCATGGTGAAAACGGTCAGTTATTCCATATTCCATGTCTGAAGACATCGCCCATGTTTGTAATAATTGCATACGCCCTCCGCTGTAAGCAGCAGGGCAGGCTGAGTTCAGCGGTTGCTGTTCTCCCACCATCCTCGCTCTTACAAACAGATGGGCCTCATGTACAAGCCATGTCTCAGTTGCATTTAGCTAACAAAAGCAACAATCAAAATCACCACTGAGTCCACAAAGAATAATGAGGATTAGAGTCTCGTCCAGTGTGCTGAGAGGCTCATTTGCATTCCCTGATCTGGCTGTTCCCCATTTTTCCCGGTTATGAAAGGACCACCCCTACATCTTTCTGTCCCCAAGACAAGAGAGCTAAAAAGCTTTCGTTGATGGAGGGGAGTGGAAGATCATGTTCATCACATCTCCTTTATACATAATTCTCACACATTATACACTTCTGCAACAATTACAATTTATTTTATGCCTCTCCAGAAAAATGCACCAGTCGTCTCCGTGGTCGCCCTGTTTACCATCTCCGGCTGTGGGAGCCGGTACCGGCCAGGTGCAAGGACAATAGCTGGCTATTCATTTCTCCGCACCAGCTGTTCCCCTCAGCATGCACCGAGTCTGGGTCCTGCCGATGACAACCCTGTTATAGCTGCTGCTGCTGTGAGTTTAATTTTATTTTAAGAGCTAATCCAGACTCATCATTCTGAGAGCGTGCATAAGTATAGCAAGCGGTAAGTATATTTTGCAGAAAAGCATATTCCAGGTTTTAAATCTGTTACAGAATAGCTTATAGGTCTGTGTGAGCTTTTGGGTGTTTTTTCCCCAGACTCACGGGAGGTGTGGACTGGTATGATTAGGTAACACCAGGTAGCAAATCGCTAACCTGGTATCGGCGTCCACCAATTCTGTGTTCCAGCATATGGGTCAAATACACCTGATAAAAATGAGTGGATGCTGAAGAAGAGCCCACAGTACATCTCAGCCCTGCAAAGACCCCAGAGCCAGCAGATCCTGTTTCTTGGATTTGCTTGTGAGCACAGGAGTCGGTCTGCACCAGGCAGCCTAGAGGTCCTAGGACAACACTGCTGCTGGGTTTTTGCTACATGGACCCCCAAATGAGAGGAGAGGAGAGGATGCTGCTATTAAGGAGTTCATAACAAATGGATGCCACAGGAAAGAACAGAAAATTTGCTTACAAAATGTCATGAGGTCTTTGAAGCCCAGGTTGAGGATCCAGGCCCTAGTCATTTGCTTTCAGGAGCATGAAATCCATAGTTTCCCATTTAAAAAGCAAGTAAGACTATCTGGGTTTTCAGGGAAATTCTGGTTCTGGTTTCAAGTTCTGCTGTTCACCAAAACATTATCTGCAAGGTTTTAAAAATTGCTTTGAACAAGACATTTGTAACAGAGGGGGAGATATAAATTGCAGCTGTATGAAAACAATGCAAAAAATGAGAAATTAAACTCGGAGAATCTTTTCTTAGCCTCGATGATGTCATTCACAGATCTCTTCCAACTAATTGTTTTAAAATTAATTTTTCAACTAATTGCTTTACTTCCAAATGTTTTTCATTAATATTAAATGGAGACAAAACTGACTGTCTTATAGCTATGGCAGTTACATTTAACTTGCATCAATGGAGATTTTCCTTCCCCCGTTTCTTCTCCCAGCTCAGTCTATTACAGTATCAGTCAAAATTCCCCACCGAAGAATGTACTTCTGCCTCTAACATTTCTGCTCGCTTCCCTCCAGCTGGGAGGAGGAATTTGCCAGTACTTTGACCTTTCTCTCTCTACTAATCTAACTTGAGTCAGTAGATGCCAAAGGTAGCCTAGTTATTTCATATTTTTCCAGTTTTATCTGCTGATAGTCTGTCATTCTTTGTGTAGACTCAGGTGTCTGAAGAATAGTACATTCTTTTCTTCTACAGGCCAGCAAAACGAGACAAATGGGATGCTGTAAATACAGTAATAAAACCCCGGAATAAATGAAACTTTGAGAGAGGTCACTCAGAAATAGCTTCAATTCCAATAGACCTTGTATTAGTGACTCAAAATCATGCACATAGACAATTAAACCGGTAGTTCATGCTGAGATACAGAGATGGGGACTGCTGGCTATTTTTTATGAATATTGACTTTCCTTCCAGGAGATCTGCCTTCTCTTCCCAGCCATTCCACATGTTTACAGTGTGATGTTGAGCACATCATCCTCTCTCTTTAGTTTAAAATTTCCCACTCATCAGAATAAGGACCATGATATGGCCATCCTTTGTAAAACGCCTTGAAATCCATGGATGAAGTCAAGACTTACACTGATAAATCACCAGTTGTATGCATTTACAGAGCAACTTCTAAGACCCTCAGAATGCTATCCTGAAATTATACAAAAATGCATGCATTAATTCAGGAGTATTCTAGTTAAAGTTGTCTGAAAAGGCCGTATTCCTGGTTCATGGACAATTAGCCTTTTTTTTTTTAATTCAGTTTTGGCCCAAATCATACCAAAATCAGAAATGATTAATATTTCCTGCAAATGGGAAGTTCCAAGGGAAAAAAAATAAGATAATCAGAAATACCAAGGAAGGGTGGCTTCCAAAAGAAATTACATTCCCGAGTGAATCCTGCATTATAGACAATGGGTGCCTCAGAGTGGGGGTAAGGAGGAAAAGAAAATTAGTCTTGCAGGATGCCTGAAGAGAACCAGACACACCTTGTGTATTTAAATTCCTTTTCCTCTTCTTTTTGTGTTTTAACCTTAACGCTTAGCCAAAATCCAAGGTTCTGTAGTCATTTTCTTTTAGAAAGAGAAATTAACGATAAGAGAGGCAGGTGTCTTTGACACAGCTCCACTCGTTTACAAATACCGTACAAAATCTTGCTTCCTTGAACAAGGCAGAAACCAGCAAGCTGGAGACAGTTTCTCAGAAGGGGGTCTGACATGGCCAGCCACCAGTGCTCAGCCCAGCAAGACCCCAGGAGATTTTCCCAACACCATCTTCCCTGTGCTTATTCATGCCATAACTTACACTTGGCTTCCCCTCCTCCCTCTCAGGTACACAGGTCCTCCGGGGCAGCTTGCGTGAAGGCACTGTCCAGGCAGCGAGTGTTGCACCATGAAGTCTCTCTCAAAGCCCCTGCTGCTGGGCACAGCATCGAATTAACAGAGTCCATCTCAGAAAATTTCAGAGAAAAGTTGAATAAAAGCTCTCAGGGCAGTCTGGAAGCTCAAAAAGGAGAAGATAAGAGAACCCCAATGTACTTTCTTCACTACCAAAAAATACCATTAATGTGAGGGCATTTATTACTCTGGGCCCGGCTGATGCTGTAAATGTCTGAGATAGATAGATTGGTGATTTTCAGGAGCAGACTCCATTAAGTAACAATTCAGGACACTTCTGCCACAAGAAATAGTCAGGATGACATGGGCAGCATGGGGATGGGTAAAGGTGATAAATAACACAAAGGTGGTACACAGATGCCAACAGCATCTCAGCTTGGCACAGCCATCACTGCCAGACTCAACCTCCTTGCCATTCCTGTCACAGGCTGAAAGGTCTGTCTTGCTGTAAGAAGTAGAAGTCTTTTCAACTCCCAAAGGAAAAGTGGATTGTGTTATCACAGACTCTCACACCAGTAAACGTGCATCAGCTCAGTGTAAACGATAATAATGAAATTGTAGTGTATATGTAATCTCCAGCAGCAAAAAAACTGCTACCAGTCAGGAAGGAGGAACTAGAAAAAAAATTGAGAGGTCTTTTTCATTATCTAATTTGCAACCGTTCCTTGATTTCTCCAAGTGAGGCTGTGGGCTCTGGGATAGATCATTAAGGCTCCTTCCCTCTTTTCTGTAGTATAGACCTCTGCACTATAGAAAAGAGAAGCTGGCATTGGAACCTGCAGGGATACCATGAGCTCTAGCAATTCTAGTGAATCTATGGAGATTTTATGGATGATAGTCCCAGGTACATGATCAAAAGAGCTGAGTTTTTTTATTAAGTTCCCTCATCTCTAAGAGCAAGAGTACTTCTGTCAGGTATTGAGTTTAGATTTAGGTTGCAGTGTTGTTCACCACTCTGTTACAAAAGTCAAATAGATTTAATGTCCAGACATGTAAATCCTCTGCAGTGAAACAGGATTGAAAATGAAGTTGCAGAATGAAGACCAGTTAATGGGAGTGTACACATGAATGGCCTGTAGGGTTTCCTCATTAACTGCTGTGCTGATTTATATTGTTGTCATTGCAATCTTTTTGTATAATGTTTCATTATATTTAAAGAATATTGTTATAATTAGATTGAAATTTGTCTTCATGGGAGGCATTGCCCTCAGTGAAGGACAAGTATGATATTCCTGGGCAACCTGTAATGCAATTTGCCACCTACAGCTGCCAGCTCATGTCCACCAGGTCTTCATCACCGTGCACGGATCTTCATCACCATGCACAGGGCCAGCCCAGAATCTGGGGAATGGATAACAAGGTGATTTCAAAACATCTACATCTACACTAAGCCTTCATGTAAAATACAACCAACCACCTTTGTGGGGGACTGAAGAAGGAAAAATCCAGGCACCTCCTTCCCTGGTTCAGGAAGGGTTGAAAGCAGCTCTTTCTTCTGGGGTTCGTGCTCACACTGCTGAGACCAGCCCGAAGACCACCTGCCCAGGGGGACGCATGCATGCACTGCAAGTAATCGCACTCTGTACATCAGACTGTAAAAACAAAGACCAATTAATCATCATTTCACCTTGTCAAGTAAGTAAGTACTACTACCCTCATCTTACAGGAAAACTGAGTCATCAAGCTATCACAGAAAGAGCTGGGGCCCGTGCCAGGACCAGGAAACAGGTATCCAAACTCTCCAGTTTGCTTTCACCCTGCTTCTCTCAGGCAACAAAACTGATTTCGCGCAGAGTCAGACTCGAGCTGGCTCCTCTGGAACAGGGGAAGGCAGCAGCCAACCTGTTCTGATGTCCCATGGACCATCATGGGCAGCAGGACCCTGCTCTTTCCCAGGAGGACGTTGCCCTTCCTAACTTTTGGCTTCTCATAACTTGTTCTTTGTTTGTTGAGAGGAATTGGAGTCTCAAGAAGCCCCACGCAGTAGTTCTAGGGGCTTCTGGTTGCTTCTATAGTAGCAGACACAAAAAATAACAGTGACAAGCTTTGAAAACCAGCTAATGTTTAATTTCCATTCAATTTTCAACATTTTGTATGTGTGCGTACAAACACAGGTGCAGATTAAAAGCTTCTCATTAAAACATAAAACCAATAGCCTGGGTTTTCCTTAAACTCCAAGGCATCACGGTAGATGCTTCACAGGTGCCATAGCTTACTCTTTTCTTTACAAAGGCAGACCAATACAAACTTCTTGCTCCTGTTGTTATAACTCCTGTTGTTATAACTAAGTTATAACAGTAACTATAGCCCAATCCTATAGACTCACACCTTGTAGGCCCATGAGGCTGCCTGTCTTGAAATAAGCATGCCGGTATTGTTCAGCCTGCAGCCCTCTCCTCTCACAACAGAACAAAGAAAGAAGATATAATAAATAAATTAAAAAATCCCCAACATAAAACTTAGCAGAGAAAACAAAATGCTTGGCCAAACCTAGCTCTCTCAGGGAGTTGACAGTTGATTTACCCTACTAAGCCATCAGTAATTCTCTGTGCTACAGAAGAACTATGTGGTTCAGCTTGTTCTCTCTCGACGTTGGTGCTGGAATCCCCTAACCACATACTCAGGAATGGATCCTTTTATCAAAAAGCTTTGCTCTTTGCACCACAAGTGTTCTATGTACCTGATATTGCCCTTCCATTATACCCTTGGATGGGATTGGCTGAAGTGATGTGGCAGCAATGTGCTGACAGCAGAATTTAGCCCCAGTTTGATGGGATAAGGCAAACATACAGATTTTGGCACTTACTTACATTCAGGAGGGCTAATATCAAGGAGTAGGTCTCTGTGGACATTACTAGCTCAGTGGCAAAACTCTGCTGATCCAAATTCAAGAGACCAGTCTCAAGGAGGACATTGTATTAGGATGCTGGGAGAAAAGGAAAGAATTGTTCAAAGGCTGAAGTCGCTGGCCCAGCAGCAGGAATTAGAGCTCACCATAGTTCTGAGGTTACATATACCAGCGGGGACTCCAGCTGTACGGGTAACCAAAGTGCAGTAGATCAAAAGGAGTATGAGGAAGAGACAAGGATTTGAACCTGGCTGGAGGAGTCCATCTCCAGACAGGTGCAGCCTGAGTGAAGGTGGTGTTTATGTGCGCAAGGGTAGAGGGGACAGATTTTGTGCTTGCAGCTGGTTAGGGAAGGAAATAAGCTCTGCCCTTTTCTTTCCAGAAAGTAAAAAGATAGCCTGTTCTGCACTTTAAAAAAAAGGAAAACAGGAAAATTTCCACACTGGACTGTTCCTACTCCACCTGTACAAATACCTTTGTATCCACTGGCAACAAATCTGGAAGGTCCATCTGCTTCCAACCAACACACCAAGACTCACTGATCCAACCTCACATGCTCTTATTCTATGTCCTGTCATTTTACCAGATCACAGAAAGGGAAGAGGAGGGAGAAATCCAGCGGATTTACTCTAATCCCTGAATGCAGCTTTGGATCTGCTTTATATGGTCTCAGAGCCACCCCCTTGTCTATATAAACAATACCCTGTGCTGAACAGGCGATTCTGTACAGCCCATGGAGAAGAAAAAGGAGAGAAGAAAGAGTAGTGAGAAACAGAGACAGTATATAGTTTAGGGAAGCATAATATAATAGTGGCAGAGTTTGCATTTTATGCCAAAAAATTCCCACCAGTTTTTTTGGCTTTTTTACTAGAACTTGCTGAAGTTAAGAGACAGAGAGTAATTTTACAGACTCTGACATGTTTAGCCAAATGATAGAGCAAAAAGCTTGGGAAATACCTTTCACATTCAAATGTACAAAATAATACATCTTGTGGTTTGTATCAGCCTGGCTTTCTACATGCCTAGGATTTAAATGTAAATCTTTGCCAAACATAAGGAGTTTATAAGGATGTTAATCACGTAGCCCTTTTTACAGTGTGCAAAGTGATTTGAAATCATTGGGGAGCATTTATACCTTACGGGGAGTGTTCCAGGTTAGAAGACTGCAGTTTGCAGCACTGCTAAGACATATAAATCACTTCAGCTATAGTGGAATGTGGTGATTTGAAACCATTGAGTTTGGAAATGGAAAAAAGACGTGATCTTGAAATATTCAAACTGCTTTGAATATGCTGAGTCCAATCCTACAGCCCTGATTGAGACATCTTCAACAAACATCAAAGTACAAGCTGCAAGATCAAATACTTTCTGCTGGAAAACTTACAGTAAAACTTACCCTTTCTAGCCCTGCATATATTTAGAAACACTGGGCCTAATTGTATAGCAGTTTGCACTTGGTGTAATCACCTGCCGTAGTGCAAACTTAGCACAAACACCTCTTCTGATCTAGTAATAACTGTACATGGTTTTGCCATTGTTGTGAGGTGCAAAGCTATGATGAATGCATGCTTTGTTCTGCAAGGAGAAAGAAGGTGGAGAGACAATTTCCTTGCTTCCACAAGATTGCTAGGCTATAATAGGCATTATAGTGGGGGGGGTCTGGTACAGGCCACCCAACCAGGAAGATCGAGCAGATGAGACCCTCTATAGATAGATAGGAGCAGCCTCACGTTCACAAGCCCTGGTCCTCATGGGGGACTTCAACCACCCCAATATCTGTTGGAGGGACAACATGGCAGGGCATAAGCAATCCAGGAGGTTCCAGGAATGCATTGTTGATAACTTCCTTTTCCAAGTGATAGAGGAGCCAATGAGGAGAGAGGCTATGCTGGACCTTGTTCTCACCAACATGGAAGAGCTGGTAGGGAATGTGAAGCTCAAGGGCAGCCTTGGCTGCAGTAACCACGAAATGGTGGAGTTCAAGATCCTTAGGGCAGCGAGGAGGGCACACAGCAAGCTCGCTACCCTGGACTTCAGGAGAACAGACTTTCGCCTCTTCAGGGATCTGCTTGGTAGAGTACCGTGGGATACAGCCCTGGAGGGAAGATGGGCCCAAAAAAGCTGGTTAATATTCAAGGATCACCTCCTCCAAGCTCAGGAGTCTTGCATCTCAACAGAGGAAGCCAGGCAAAACCACCAGAAGGCCTGCGTGGATGAACAAGGAGCTCCTGGAGAAACTCAAACACAAAAAGCAAGCCTATAGAAGGTGGAGGCAAGGACAGGTAGCCTGGGAGGAATACAGAGAAATTGTCCAAGCAGCCAGGGATCAGGTTAGGAAAGCTAAAGCCCTGATAGAATTAAATCTGATCAGGGACGTCAAGGGCAACAAGAAAAGCTTCTACATGTATGTCGATGATAAAAGGAAGACTAGGCAAAATGTGGGCCCTAGGACGTGGAGAAGGCTGAGGTACTCAATGACTTTTTTGCATGAGTCTTCACCTGCAAGTGCTCCAGCCACACCACCCAAGTCGCAGAAAGCAAAGGCAGGGACTGGGAGAATGAAGAACCACCCACTGTAGGAGAAGATCAGGTTTGAGACCATCTAAGGAACCTGAAGGTGCACAAGGCCATGGGACCTGGTGAGATGCATCCGTTGGTCCTGAGGGAACTGGCAGACGAAGTGGCTAAGCCACTATGCATCATCTTTGAGTTGTCGTGGCAGTCCAGGGGAGTGCCCACTGACTGGAAAAGGGGAAACATAACCCCTATTTTTAAAAAGGGAAAAAAGGAAGACCAGGGGAACTACAGGCCAGTCAGTCTCACCTCTGTGCCTGGCAAGATCATAGAGCAGATCCTCCTGGAAATGATACTAAGGCATATGGAAAATAAGGAGGTGACTGGTGACAGCCAACCTGGCTTCACTAAGGACAAATAGTGCCTGACAAATTTGGTGGCCTTCTGTGATGGGGTTACAGCATTGGTGGATAAGGGAAGAGTAATGGACATCATCTACCTGGACTTGTACAAAGCATTTGACGCTGTCCAGCATGACATCCTTGTCTCTAAATTGGAGAGACATGGATTTGATGGATGGACCACTGGGTGGATAAGGAATTGGCTGGATGGTCACACTCAAAGAGTTGCTGTAAACAGCTCGATGACCAAGTAGAGACCAGGGACGAGTGGCATTCCTCAGGGGTTGGTATTGGGACTGGTGCTGTTTAACATCTTTGTCGGTGACACGGACAGTGGGACTGAGCGCACCCTCAGCAAGTTTGCCGATGACACCAAGCTGTGTGGTGTGGTCAACACACTGGAGGGATGGCATGACATCCAGAAGGACCTTGACAGGCTTGGGAGGTGGGCCCGTGCAAACCTCATGAAGTTCAACAAGGCCCAGTGCAAGGTCCTGCACATGGGTCAGGGCAATCCCAAGCACAAACACAGGCTGGGCGATGAGCAGATTGAGAGCAGCCCTAAGGAGAAGGACTTGGGGGCGTTGGTTGACGAGAAGCTCAACATGACCCCACAATGTGTGCTCACAGCCCAGAAAGCCAACCGTACCCTGGGCCGCATCAAAAGTGTGACCAACAGGTTGAGGGAGGTGATTCTGTCCCTCTACTCCATTCTCGTGAGACCCCACGAGTACTGCGCTCAGCTCTGGGGCCCCCAACATAAGAAGGACATGGACTTGTTGGATGGATTCCAGAGGAGGGCCACAAAGATGATCAGAGGGCTGGAGCACCTCTCCTATGAAGACAGGCTGAGAGAGTTGGGGTTGTTCAGCCTGGAGAAGAGAAGGCTCTGGGGACACCTTACACCAGCCTTCTGGTACCTAAAGGGGGCCTACAAGAAAGCCGGAGAGGGACTTTTTACAAGGGCATGTAGTGATGGGACAAGGGATAATGGGTTTAAACTGAAAGAGGGTAGATTTACATTAGATGCAAGGAAGAAGTTCTTCACTGTGAGGGTGGTGAGGCACTGGAAGAGGTTGCCCAGAGAGGCTGTGGATGCCCCATCCCTTGCAGTGTTCAAGGCCAGGTTGGATGGGGCTTTAAGCAACCTGGTCTAGTGGAAGGTGTCCCTGCCCATGGCAGGGGGCTTGGAACTAGATGATCTTTAAGGCCCCTTCCAGCCGAAACCATTCTATGATTCTATAATAAGCAGAAAAAGATAGAAAGATGAAGAACACCTACAAAATTATAGCAGTTACATAAAAGGGAAGTAGAAAAAGAATGGAAGTGCAGCAGCTTCATTGCTACAAGCAACATCAGCCAGAGAGTAGGAAAACATTATCGTCTCTACCATCTTGCCCTCTAATCTTCGTCACAGGCAGTCTTGAGGACTGGAGGGAAAACAGGCCTTGAATCGTTTTATGTATTATTTATACTGGACCTGCACTGTCTGAGACCTAGTACTGTGCTAATAGGAAATGTTAAGAAAGGAAAGCTCTAAAAAAGATTTAGGAACAAACAGCTGCCAATTGGTGATGCTCAGTAAGATGTAATTACTGACACTGGATCAGACGGGATGTGTTTAAATATTACACTTGCTTCTAAAAGCTATTGTGTATCCACAAAGAAAAGAATAAAACACATTTCCAAGTTCACCCAATTTCTAAGCATACCAAAATCGTTCTTCTGAAGAAGAAGTTTCCCTGCCTTTTGCCATGACTTAGTTCAGCAGTAAGGATGACATGAGAGAGCAAACTGGACTTGTATGTGCAGGTTGTGAGGAGTTACATATTTAGCTTGATTAATATTTGCTATTGCAAAAGATACCTGACCTTTTTTGGAGGAGCTCAGTTGCTACCTCTGTCTCGTAGCAAGCCTTTGCAAGTCTGGAGGGGAGTGGTGACAAGTGCTGTGCCTGCCTTCCATGGAGCTCCCTTCAAGCTTGGACGACAAACAGCATTTTTCAGGTTGCTGCGGTCCTTCTGCCATCTGCATTTTGCCAAAATAGAGCACGAGCCCCTCCGAAGGGGGAGGACAGAGTGTGCTACCAGGAACAACTCATACCTGGATCCAGAGTGAGACCCTGCTTACTCATCTTCCTCACAGAGGACTTGTATGTATAAATTCTTATTGATGTGGAGATAATGCTTATCAATATGTATATATGATTGTAAATACAGCACTTAAATAATTTGCTCTAGACTGAGGCTAAACACTCCAGAATTATAAATGACACCTTCCACGCAGCCTTAATTTGGTTCCTTGTGTATATGCAATGAAAGATAACCTTTAATTAAATGTTGGGGGTTTTTTGGTTGTTTTTTTTTTTTTTCACAGGGATCTTGTCATATGGTGAGAACAGCGATAACATTGGGAATTAATGAGGCCCTTGGTTCATTTGCTCCACCATGCAGGAAATGAAACTTCTGCAAAGAGCAAAGGCAGGAGACTGCAGGAGAGAGCATGTCTTTTGGAATAAAGCAAGTGAATATTACAAAATAAAACTCAGTCATGTCCCTGCCACTGCTACAGACTTCCTCCCTGACCATAACCACAGTTCTGTCATCTGCTTCACGGACAGTGAATCGACAATTTAGACATGACAGGGTGGAAAAGAAGTGTGTGGGTCAGTATAATGTGGGCCGACGTTAGAGTGCCTGGCAGCTTTGAAAATCAGAAAACACCCAGTCTTTGTAAGAATAGGAAGGCACAGAAACAGGACATGACACCCAGTAGGATTAGATACCTATTAATATCCTAACTCTATGTGATGTGATATGATACAGTTCTTACATAACAGAAAATTTGCATTTGGCAAAATTCCCCTTGGGATAGTTTCTAAGCTCCATTCCAACATGTGAATCACCCAAGTTTCCTGAAAGACCAGTTACTCTACTTGAAAACAACAACAGAAAGTACTTCCCCAATTTTTCTTCCTGTTACCACCAGTACGTTAAATGACTTCATTTCGGAGATGAGCCAAGGAGTAGCTTAGCAGCTTGTTAGAAGGAATAAACTGAAGATTTGAAAGCATCCACATAATGATCCTGACCATCGAGGAGTCCATCATCCACATCACAGCGAACCTGAGCAGTCCCAGGCCTGTGCTGTGCCGTGCTGCACATCCAGCGTGGCCTTCAGCCTGTGTTGTGCTGCCCACGTCCCTTGGCCATGGGACAAACTTGGCCACCTCGTTATAAGAGAGGAGCCTGCGGGCAGCTCCTGCTTGGTACCAGTGATTATGTCACCCGCCTGGCCTTGCCTTTACCTGCAAGCGCAGCAAGAAGTTCTCCTGCAAACATCCTTTACGAACAGAGTTGTTTTCTTGTAAGGAAATTATTTAACGGCTCTAAGGACCAAAAAGGAGGAACGTCTCCTCGGAGGGATCTCCCATGGGAAAATCCATCTGGGCCCTCTCTGACGATATGCAAATGCAGGGTGCCCAGCATCGGAAGGGACATGAGAATTACTCACTATCTGTGTTCCTCTCTTTATTCTATCCTATTAAAAGAGCTATTTTACTAATCTATTTGGGCTTGGGCTTTTCTTACCGAGATCCAGAACGAGCCCTGTACCATCTTTCTCTCTTTCCATCTCTTTCTCACCTCACCACCATCCCTGGTGCAAAACAATGTCTTATATGGATGTTTTTAAAACTTTTTGCTGTATTTGTGGGAAACAAACTCTGACAAGAAAAAATTATTTGGAGAGCTACTAAATGTAAGTTTAGATGATACTATCATTTACACCATTACATCAGTAAAGCAGATGTTCCAGTCAGGACTAGGTCAGTGGTGCATAACATGCATGGACAAATTCAAAGAAACAATACTTACTCTGGAGACTTTCCACCAAAAAACCCTGGTGCTCTGGGAAAAGCCACAAGGATGGGCTCTGTGATCAGATGCCTTTACAAGAGTTTTTCCTAGGATTTTTTTTCTAGGATGGGCTAAGACATCTCAAAAGGCTATTTTGTCTACCCATTATGCAAAGGTGGAGATATTTTGCAGTGTAACAGGGAGGGTTATGCTGCTTGGGCTTTAGGGGATGGAAGAGAGCAAGGAGGGATATAATTCTGTTTAACTTACATGTTTAACCTATATATATAAACTAAAACAAAAAAAGAGAGACCTGTAAAACGGACTGCTGTTGTTAGAGGCACAAACTCACATTTTCTCCAACGAGGGCAGAGATACTCGGCCTTTTTGGATAGTCACCCAAAGAGCCACATCTCAGAGGGGCGGGAGGTGGAGGCAGCATGCCCACCCCTCATAGCACGGACCACCGAGTGAGGAGGAGCTGTGTGGGTGTTTCCCAGGCAGAGACAGCAGTGTCCCTGGCGTAGGGCCCCATCTCACAGGCAAGGGCAGGACTGGGCTGAGCACCCAGCGGGACCTCAGGCTCACTCAGGAGTTTCAGCCTGGGCTTCTTCCCCAGGATTGCTGCCTTCCCGCAGCCGGGGGGGGACCAGGTTCACCCAGCAGCCTTCACACCTGTACTACTCCAGTGAACCTTTAAACCTGAAACACATCTCGTGCCAGGTGTATTTTTTTAAACGGTAACGCTAATGGGTTAAAATGATAATATAAACCTCTCTCGTGAGACAAATGTATCTAGAATATGATTGTATGTCCAAGTTGTGGCCTTGGTACCATCTAGTCAATGGCATGGTATCACTAACTACTGCAGTCGTGAAGCCACAAGATCATGACGTTATGTCTGAATAGCTCACAAACTACCTGTGCTGGGGACGGGAACGTGCATGAATAGTGAGTGCAGTGATGAGACGTGTGATTTTCACACCGATTGCCCCCTTACTTCTATAGCCACAGCCATATACATGGCTTGACCGTGTGTGAACTGCCCCATTGAGTCCTAAACATTTGCAAAAATAAAAGTCCTATGAAATGCAGAAACATTCTTAGAAATTTGATGAAAAAAAATGCATTTGTCTTGTGGCCTACCTTAAGCATAGAATACCCTCAGATTTTAAATTTAATAAAAACCTTGCCCTTGTACTGGAGACAGTGGCTTGGAAATATGACCCATTCACAGCCAGAAAAAAAGGAAGGCAAAGAAAAAGCACCTCAAGCATTTTTTACAAAAGAACTTTCCAAAACCTCATCTTTACATCAGCCTCTCGATATTTTTGCAGCCTGACTCATAAAATGCTGAGTGTGTGTGGGAGAGGTAGAGTGGGAGTGAAGGGATGGCGCTGCCATTTTAAAAAAGATTATAAATAGATAAAATGCCAACTGTCTGCATTTTACCCTCAAGACATCATTAACTGCCCAAGATTATTGCCATCATCTATAACTAATAATGCAAAGATGATTAGTTTTGTTTCTTAAATTTGAAGAAGAGTGTCATAAGACTTGACAGCAACACATGCAGCTTGCAAGGTACAGCTCAAGTCAGGATTTTTCTAGACAGTCTCAGTCAAGTTTCTTTTTTTGTTTAAAATGGAGATTATCAACACAGCAATTTAAAAGATGTGCTTGCATGATCACTAGCAGTCTGAATTGCAAGAAAACAAAAATTTGCAGTATCATTTACTTTGCACTATTTATACCACTTACTTCCTCTTGCTTCTGCCGAAGTGAATTGGTTTCGTTTTCCTTTCTGCAGAAGCCCAGGGCGCATTTCAGCCCTGGCTGTCACCCACCGCCACGTCCTGCCAGCGCTTGGGCTGTGGAAGGTTTGACTTTTACATCCAAATGCAAAGCTTGCTGTCTTTGGCTGTTTTAAAGATGTAAGGGAAGCACGCTGGGCACAGGCCTAAACTTAGTGATGACAGTGGGACCGTGGTATTGCGGGTTTTTTTAACCGTTCATTTTCTGGGCTGCATGTTGTTACACTTTTAAGATGAGATGTGTTCAGTAATGTCAACAAAGCTGACAAGACCCTTACTAGGGTGCACGTCTATGAATGGGGTCCCAAGCATGATTGGGAGCTCTTTTTCTCACTGTGCAAGGTATTTGAGAGGGAAACAAGCTAACGTGCACTACAAACTTATGGGTCCCTTCCAACTTGAGATATTCTATGATTCTACAAACCACCAAATGTGTTTACAGAGAAGAAAACAATTCTGAGAAGTCGCTCCATGGCAGCTCCCCGCCATCGGGCCAGCTGGCTGGGCTTGCTTGAATGTAATACAACACAAACGTAAGCACGCAGAGTGGCATTGTTTCCCACAAGACAGAGTAAGACACAGGTTAGGGAATCCCACTCTTGGCTCTGAGCAAACCGTTCAGCCTCGGTGCTGCTAACGCAGAAGCGCAGACCAACTTCCCAAGGAGCCCGAGGCAGAGTGTTTTACGCAGCGGTTTCTCTTCACCTGCTGACGTGTTTTTCAGCGCACCACGTGCCGTGCAGGGGGTAAGCACGCAGGGCCGAGCAGCAACCTGTGCCCACCCGCTGCCAGTGCTCCCAACCCTTTCGAGCCGGAACCGTTCACCAAGATAATGAAAGGTCTCTTAGTGGACCCTTAAGAAGAACATTACAAGACATTTCTGTACAGGGCTGAGGACTACTCAGTGTCCATGCTTCTCAGCACAGGTCCTGGGGGAGTTTAGGCATGAGTGTGTGCTGATCCCCTGCGGACATAAGTCTGCGACATGCAATTTGGTCTTCAGTGCTGGCAATGACAAGCTGGCAATGCCTCTGGGTATACGGAGGCTCACATGATTTTAGGTTCCCAGCAAAGTTTTCCAGTCAAACCTTAGGTGCCTGGACTTGGAGCTACCGGAGTACCTTGCAAATATCACATACTCGAATTTAAGTAAGTAATCCAATGCCCCTGAAGATACCTATAATGCAATTACTTCTGTGTTTGGATCTTGGCTTCTGTGTCAGCCGCTACATAGTGCTGAACTGCTGAATGGTGGCGAGTGTCTTCAACTGCTGTTGCCTTTATGCCTTTTTTTTTTTTTTCCTAAGAAAACTGAAAGCAGATTTCCAAGAAAATCATACTGTGCTCCAAAATACAACTTTATAAAGGAAGCTTTTTAGAACATTAGCTGCAGAGACAGACCAAGGCTTCTTGACTAATAAAGACCTGGCAACAATATGTCTTCTATCACCAAAGCTTCACAAAAGACCTAATTCTGCAAGATACAAACTCTCAATTATTCTAATGCGATCTTCTGTGGTGTTTAGCAGACTTAGCAAAGACCAGAAAACGCAGCTCGCTATATTCCCATTCAAACATAATTGTCATTTACTGAGCGTTTCCCCACTGGGAAAAAATAGTCAGGTTTTGAGTACGTGTTATACCAATACATATGCATAATATGCATATACAAAGACATGGTACCTACTATTGTCCTCTCTGGAGAACAGCTTTAAGCATGGCACGGTGGCCGCAAGAGTCTTAGTGTCACTCAGCTTGTAGTGGTTGTACAGGAATAAGCTCCAAAAAGGAGCAAGGTAATGGACATAATGCTGCTATATTTGTGAAAACGCTGTACTGGAAAATGCTCAGGTCTGACTCTAAGCATTTCTCTGAAAAGAGGTTTGATCTGGATCTGATCTGACAAGAGTCTAGAGAGTGTTTGTGTATCACACTACTCCCTCCCCAGGTTACCAGCCTGGTATTTAACCTCCCCAAGTCGCTCAGGAGCTCTGGTGGAGATAAGCATAATCTGCGATGACATCTAGGCTACACCACAAGATAATGCATCTTCTATTCAAAATACCTGCCAGGAGACTCACTTCAGCTGCTTAAATATGCATCTACAGTGCATTTGTAGCTAAAGCTGTACTCGGAGTAGCAGAACTAAACTGAACTGCCACCCTCAGGAAAACTTTATTAGAACAACTTCACATTAAGCAGTTTACGTAACTAGATCTTAAATACACTGGCTTTCTAGAAACACTGTCAAGCACTTACACTTAACTAACCCATTCAGTCTTTTTTTTAAAAAAAGGAGTACCTGGAAATATTGACCATAAAGATTCCTTTAAATCATTGGACCGGAGCAACTCTTCAACCTGCTATTGATTTTCTTTGAGAATGCCATTTCAGATCAAAACACTGAAGATACCTTACCATGAAAATCAAATCCTTCAGAGACTGAAGTTGGTATGGGTGCTGGACCTTTGAGCATAGACAGACCATTGTTTTTTAGCCTCACCTGTAACATTAACAGTCTTGACTTGGATCCTGTCTGCATGTATTGGGGAGCACTAAGCAGTTCTTTTGTCCATGTCATTTTCTCTGGTACGTAATAAATGCACCAAAGGGGACAGTTTGGATCTTTTTCATAAGTTTATTGGACAGTTTCCAAAGTAAAAATTGACAGGTCTGTAGGGAAGCAGAAAGAAACCCAGAGTATTTCGGCATAAATCATCATCTTTTGGGTTGCAAAACAAAGTATGTCACACAGACTTTTGTCCTGAAAGGTATTCAGGCTTAAATATGTCACTGGGTCACCAAACTCATATTCTTCAACCTAGCCAGATCACCTGTTCCAAATCACTGTCAGAGCACTGAAACATATTGCTTGGTCTAAGGGTTTGTTTCCCTTCAAATTGCTTTGTTCATATTTAGTTCTACCCTTCATGGCTGGCTTTGGAATGAATCGCTTACAAATCAGAAAAAAAGATCCATTACAGACCAAACATCCCGTATTTGCTTGAGAAGGACATGAACAAGAACATGAATTGTGCAAAATTATTGACTTTGCCAGCTTCCAAAAGAAATGTACATTGGGCTTTTTTTCCTTTTGTAAGTCCTTGAAACCACAATTCCCATCATACAATTACCAGACAGAGGATTTTCAGGTAGTACCGAATACATGAGTTGTGCTGCAGGGTGTAGACCAAACTTTTAGGACTGTACTTTTATACTAAGTGGAGGTGATACAAAGATATTAATGGTGAGTGTTTTGATATGGAACCATAAGGCCAGTCCTGCGGCATTCATTGGTTCACACTGCGTCATCTTAGCAAAGGCTCTGCAACTACTTAAACATACTTAATAGTCACTTTGTGCTGCTGGAGTAGAAGAGAATCTCAGCCTATTTATGAAACATCCAACTATTTTAAAATAAAACTGCTAAGTATCAGTGGCAATATAATCAGTTTTCAGCATGTAAGAACTTCCTGCTCTTACTCTTGTTCTTTCCTTCAAGTGTTTTTTGTGACAAAGAAACTAAGTAAAGAAAACCAACTTTACACAGATATGAATGGCAAAAGCAACATTGCTGTCACTGACGAAATCCCTTGAAGTAGAAAGAACACCTCCAGCAAAGCTTTGGAAGGGAGATGAGAAGAGAGCAAAACACAACATGCAGTTTCAAAATTCATTCCAACATAAGAGGCATGTAAAAGATAATATTGCATACATTTCAACCCTTCCTTTGCTCAAGTTTCCAGCAAAAACCCGTGCTCACAAGAGAAACAGCTGTGAAGTTTAAGATGTTACCACCCCTCGCCAGAGGTTACGCAAATCTGCACCTCAGCGCCTTCACCGCTTAGTCAAAACCACTTTGAAAAGCACATTTATCTCCAGTCACTGGATTTTGCATGGTAACAGCTGAAGTGAGGTGAGGTGAGTGTGTACACTCCACTCCATCAGTTACTCTAACAATCCCTGCTGAAGACATAATGGTAACATCTTAAATTGTACCAGCTAGATTTGCCCTGGAGCTCACCTAACCTCTCTTCAAGGTTCTACCATGCTCTCAGATTTTATGCAGATGGAGACTGAATTTGCTAAGCTACTCTTTCACTAATTTCCCAGCATTGTCACAGGCAGGTAACAACCCTGCTGACAATTCTTTTCTGCTGTTGTCAAAGATCTCTGTACCTTCCTACTTCCCAGCAGTCAGGAGAATGACTTGATATTTTGGAATCACTGGTGCTCCTGGCTGACCTACAAACTTCCTTCAGACCCATCGCTGGCAAGGACATGAATCCATCACAGGAGACTGCTGACTGTGCTACTGTTTACAAGAATAAGTAAGGCCTTCCCCATAGTTAGCTCTTCTATTATTGTGTTAAGCGCTCCAGGAACTACATCTTGTGTCCACGCCATTTGCTGTGGTAATTATTTCCTTAACAGAGGTGTGGTCCCACATATGTGATTTTCTCTGAAAAAAAGTATTTAGAAATAAAGTCAACGGTGCTTGTATATAACCTGAAGTGAAGAAAGCCTACATGATTCTGGGGCCAGTAGACACATTAAGCATTTCACTGAGGGCAAGCTCTTGGATATACATCCTTGTTCCTATTGTTCCTGTTCTGCTTTCAGAAACAGAGGGAAAACGAATCTCAACTCCCCTGGGCAGTTATATTCTCCTCTGGTTGTTACAAATTTGTTTTAGTGCCAAGTTTCTCTGTCTCTTTCTACACTGTGTTCCCAGAAGCCCTGAATACATTTATTAGCATTGTTAAGAGAATAAGTCCAAAACAAGACAGACATAAAGGTCTCTTCACAGTCCCATCTCAGCTCTAACTCAGCACTGAGCCTTAAATTTACCAGGGTTTTTTGGTTTTTTTACTAAATTTTCAAGACTGAGGCCCCTTCAGTCCTTAAAACCGTCGTGAACATGCACAGAGAACTACATCCTGGCTGGGGCAGGCTGGTGCTCTCCCATACCAAAACCGGCATCTCAGACAATCACAAAGCACTTGGTATCTGTCAGCGTACTCAGGCTATCCTGAGAACCCAGACAACGCCTCAGGCTTTCGACAAAATAGAGAGAGGGAAAAAAACCTGTGGTTATTGGTTAATGCAGACCTGTCTAGTCTCACCCTTAATGCAGAAGGCTTGGCCTTGGTCCTTCTTTCCACCTGTGGGGTGCAGGGGGGGCAGGCACTTGTCAGCTCAGGTCTAGAATCAGAATAGCTGCATTGGAGTAAGAGGGCACTGGAGCCAGTAAGCTGTGCTGAGTTCCTGCTCTGCTTCTCCGCTCCAGCTGGCTTGGACCCAGACAGCTCAAGTTTCTTTGCATATCACTTCCCTGCTCTCCAGATTCTGGGGCCAGCACAGGCAGAGGCAGCCCAGATCTGTTTGCACACAGGATTTAAGTTGTTTTCCTGTTGTGCGAAGCAGAGCAAACAAAGATGAAAGGGGCAGCAGCTGGAATTACACAGCTTTGTAGAGATTCCATAACCATGTGTGCATTTCCTGTATCTGGAAATAAGGAGACACTTTTCAAGCTTTTTGCACTTGTAAAAAGCTGCTAAGTAAAGGGAAATTCACCCGTCCTGCAACTTTAAGAGCTGCAGCTGCAGAGTGGAAGCACATAGCAGTAAGCAGTTCGCTTACCCACTGCTGCTTTCCTCATGCAGCAACTCTTTCGCCCTACTGGAGGGAGCATTTTTACCTGCTAAGAAGAATTAGAGTAAGCTAGAACACAATCAAAAAGGCTTTTTTTTCCTCCCCTCCCACTTTCTGCCTGGAGTGATATAGAGAAAGTATGATTTCTGTGAGGAAAATAATCACAACCTGAAGCTGCTGTACCATCTTCTGGTTAACACTGCCTGAAAGCATTCAGGGATGTCCTCACCCACTTCCTTCAAGTCTAGATGACAAAAACAATGAAAGCATATTACACTACCAGAGATGAATGAGGTACATCCATCATTCATGGCTTTTTGTGCACAATCTGGTCACTCCGAAGGACGGTCATTCTTCAATTGAATCATGCTGCAAAATTATTTCTGTCTCACTGTCATGCCTTCTGTACAGTTACTTAACTATGTTCCTTACAGGAATTCAGTTTGCTTTCATTTCAGATTGCAAATAAAACCAGAAACAGCAGCACTAAGAATTACATAAATTTAAGTATGTGCTTTTATTTTATACGTTCATGGCACATTTTGATTTGTAAACATTAAATTACCAGTCCCCTTCTTCATATGTTGAAAATAACCACCAGACATTCAATGGCATTACCTGAGATTTAAAAAAAAAAAAAAAAAAAAAAAAAAAAGAGAGAGATCTGGCATCTTTTACCTTACTCACATACAGTACCATTTTAGGAAGAATTACAAAAGGGAATGTTTTCCAAAAAGGACAGTTTCATTTTGACTATAAAGATATAGAAAATACATCAAAACACCTTAGAATGATCAGCCTTATTCAGAGGATGTTGCAAGTCACTGTCTCAAATAATTCCATTAATGCATAGCCGAAATACTGCATCAGTCCTGCAGCAGCATGATATCAACGTTGTCATGAACACCTTGTAGAAGTAGCTCCCCTTGATAAGTGACAATCTTCCGTCGTTTTGCAGCCTTAAGAGTTCCCACTAGGGCTTCAAAGAGGTTGGCACACTTCTCATCAGCAAAGAGCACACCAAATTTCACGCTCACTTGTCCATCAGCATCTAAATCAAAGATACAACATGAAAACACATGTAGATTTTCTTTCAGTTAGGAGATTACTGGGGAAACAAAGTGACATGCAGTCAGAACGTTGAAAGTAAACCCCATGGTGATTCCCAATTTATTGGGGACATATTATGAATGCTGACAATAAATAGTAGGCAGAACTCCTGCCTGGTATGAATTTCCCTCTTTTCCAGAGACTCATATCAAGGACCACATATCTGATATGTTTATTTTTACTGATGACTTTCTGAAACCTATGACCAGCACAGGCTATTGAACCTCTTCAAAGCACAAGGAGGAAATTAGTTTTAAATAATTAAAGTGTTAAAATATTTTTTTTCAAATAATTTCTTTTCACTTATTAATATTAAGGTTCACATTGAAAAAGCTGCAACATAAATTCATTTCTCACACAAAGCAAGAATTTTAAAATATATGTCAAGGTTAGCTAGCTTATTCCTAAAAGGCAGATGCAGTCATACAAAACTCAAGAAACACATATCCGTTTAGGTTTTGAAAAACAAATGGAACTGAATGAAATTGCATCAGAACTGAAGTATATGAGCAGGTAGCACATCCACAGATTGCACAAATATTTGTAACGAAAGAGGAGTTTTAACAATTAAAAACAATCTTAAGAGAAAAGGCTACCTTCTAAGCAAGTTTGGGACTACACCTACAACTCCTGGATTAGTTTTAGGCATACAGATCAATTCCTTCCAAATAATACTATGATGAATAGAATTGAAGTGTATGAATTCTGAAGTTCAGAAGTTACCTAGGAAGGAGGTGGAAGGAAAAGGTGCAACTTTCTTCTTTGATGGCTGTAGCAAGTATTGGAAGTCTAAAGAAAAGGGTTATTTTGCAGTTGATTTTAGTGGGAGCAGGATTTCAGGCCTACATTCTCTGTGCTGTACAGGCTTAAAGCTTTAACCTCGTAACAGAACTACTTGAAAGGATGGGATGCAGGGAGTACTATACAGTCCAACATTAAGTATATATGCAAATTTTCAGGTTACCTGAGCTTGCTTAATTATATGTGCCAAGTTCATAGGTTGATATAATATGACTACATCTGTATGACATGTATGTCATACATGTATGTATAACATGGCTACATTTGTATGGTCAGAGGTATTACAATACTTACTTTTGGTTCCCAACCGCCGAATCTCCTCAACTAAGAGGCTAATTTCATGTTCCACATTCATTGTGATCTAAAAAGTAAAATAAATTTTGACAAAGTTATTGGGACACCTGTAAATCCTTTGCGCCATCTTGGCCTGCTCTCAGTTCATCAGGAATGTCACAGCACTTTGTAAATCCCAGTAGCCTGGAGACACACGGCTCCAGGATAATCTGCAATTTCAGTCTTGAATGGATAGAGCCTCCACACCTCCACTTTTGAGAGGAAGTGAACAGAAACTACAACGTCAGTACATTCTAAACACAAATATAAGGAGCTAATCTCGAAATATGAAAAATGTGGGAAGGTCAGGGCCAGGGGGTGGGGGCCAGGGGAGTTCTTTGTTTCAAAGAATGAGCCTAGGCTGCCACAGAATCAGAGCATCCTGGTAACGTGACAGGTCTTCAGGGGCTTTGCACTTTATATCAACGCCTTCAATAAAAATGGAACATCTTCCTTCAAATTCCTCTCTGGGATATGCGGTAGATCTGGTTTTTTAAACCACACCACAGCTTTCCACTTGTCCTGGCAAGATACCGCAGACATGCAGCTGGTTACAGGAGCTCTACGCACACAGAGCCTGACAGGACAGCAGCTACTGCACGCCTGCTACTGAGCATGGAACTGAACCAGAGACAAACTATGCGAGTGTCCTAAGGCGGCCAACATTTATTTCCATTCATAGTGATCCCAAGGAACCACTACACTGCCAAACATATCCCTTCCACCTCTTAGCTGTGAAACATGGCTATTTTCACCAATGCACACCAATGTCTTGCAACGGTTTAGCCATACGCAGCTGAGTAGATGGCAACACTACAGTCACACAAAACACTATTTGGCTACAAAGCGTCTATGGTTAATAACTGCAGGCACTTCTGAAAGGTGTTTTGGGATCTATGCTCTGCAAAGCAGTATCAACACAATTAAACCTTTAGACATGGAACTCCTTAAGCAAAAACTGGCATCAAGGTAAGCACAAGAAACCGGGCCCCACAGACAAAGCAAAGCGTCAAATGCAGCTTCCATAGGTGCTAACAATGCAGTCTGGAACAAAAGCTATAGAGAGCTTCTGGAGCTGAGCACTGTCCAAAAGGGGCTCAGTGAGCTCTGAGACCCTCTCTGTCGTTCAAGAAACCAGGATTTCTGCACAGACCCGGCAAGTAAGCAGAGTTAAAAAATCGACATCTGGATGCATCACAAACTCTTCCTAGGAGAAAAGCTTCCCCTCCTTTCTTTATTGAATTAAAATAGGTGAGAGTGACATAGTTCCACCCCCTGACCCCTCATGATTTATCCAAGAGACAAAAAACCTTTGTAACAGAGTCTGATTTTCAGATCCTGAATTCACTTGCAAAAATCTGTCTTTTCAACATGCAAAATGGAGCAAGCTTAGTATCAGCACAGTTTTCAGGCAAAGCCCCATCCAATCTACAGTTTCATCCCTAACGCGTGGTAACAACAAACGCGTAACATTGCAACAGGATGCGCTGCGGTGGTAGCGCCACTGCAAAGCTGCCTTAAAAGGGCATGGCAGCAGGGCTGCAGAATTTTAATTGCCTTAGGTGAACTCTGCAAACTTTCAGATTTTGTTTAACTGAGCACTAAATATATTGTTACCAGTCACCGAGGAAAATACGACCCATCTACCAAAAAGCTTACCCTATCACCATTAATTCGTCAAACTGCCAGTTTTAATATTGGTCATTACAATGGCATAATTAGCTTCTTTTAACTCTAAAGACTTTTCAACTCTTTAAATTCACGTTAATTTAAAATTCTTTTCCCTCATACACATACACTGCCAGTTTAAATAGCGACATTTAGAACTTTTAAAAAGTACATTTTTATGCAACACTTTTGAGACCGGAGAACCGCGGCTGTGTAAGGAGTAAGGAAGAAGGGATTCCAGGTGTTTTAAGCAGACTTAAATATTTACTTTATATTGTCATATACTCGACGCACCAACTGTCAAAAGTGCACGCCAACTGTTAAACTCTTAGTATTTCTGAAGCCGATACACCGCGGAAGGCCAGCATGATTTTTCAGTACGCAGTACGAAAACTAAACTTCTCTTTATTTGCCGGAAATTCCCCCGACCGTCATTTAGCTCCAATACGTCTTTGTAACCAACCGCACCGGGCTCTCCCGTTGCAGATGCTGCAAATACCCGAGAAGATGGCTCCTCGGCGGGCCCGCGTTCGGAGGCAGCGCGCTGTCCCCTCCCCAGCGAGGACACCCCCCGACCCGCGGCTCCCCGGGCTCCCCCGGCACGGCACGGCACGGCACGGCACGGCACGGCCGGGGCTCCCGCC
>NW_010972886.1:2003803-2021853 GCF_000737465.1 Haliaeetus leucocephalus
GGGGTCCCTCTCCCCGTGGCACGCGAGGGCTGCCGGGCGGCAGCGTCCCGCCGGCACCCCGCCTCTCCCTCGGCGCCTCGCAGGAGGCGAGCGCGCAGGCCAGGCGCTGGCCCTGCCTTGGCAGTTGGAGGGCTGTGTCCTTCTCCCCGCCCTGAGGACCTCGCTCCTTTCCACCTCAGTGACTCCCGGCTTTGCGCCGTCTACAGATGTCACCAGCACACCTCGTTCTTCTCCTGACAAAGGCCTTGGTGCGTGTGTTCGGTACGAGGCCTGCCAAGGCCAGCCCTTCAGGAACTCCCAGTAGGTCTGCTCTCAGCGTAGTGCGGGTGTTGCTTTGGTCACTTTCTGTCACCGTACCGTGCCTCGTACTCTCCACCTCCATTGGCCTCCCTGGGTGACGTTATGCCACATTTCTTATGCCCCCGACATTTGTTTTCTCCTGGAAAAAACAGTTCTCTTTCCAGTGAAAGGGAATGAACTACGTTAACACAGTTTATCTTCAGTAAAGTCATGTTGCGGTTTATCTAATTTCTCATTCAACACCACGCCCTTGCACTGTACACCGCGGAGAGAAGGCAATTTAATTTCTTCCATCTTGTACCTTGGTATTCGCTACTGCTCTTGTCTCTCTTGCTTCCTCTTCACCTCACGGAAATGTTTACATCTTCTCTCAAGGACACAGGCACTAAACCCGAGAGCTGCATTTAACTCCTACAAAGCAAGGAGGCTGCCGCCAACCCACTAGTCAGAGGCAAGGCTCACACCAAATGTCTCCGGAAAATTCTCACCGGCACAGCTCAAGGCGTTGCTGTTCCTGGCTGTCTCTCCCACCTCCTTCTCATGCGTGACTGCCCCTAAAGCAGTTGGTATGCAAAGCTATTTCCATCCCTTGCAATTCACGTTTTCATCCATTAGCTTCTGAGGGTGAGGCTAAGATACTTTCTCAGACTGTGAGCTGTGCCAGTTAGGTCTGGTCCCTTACTACATTCTCCCATCCCTGGTGTAAGGATGAATAAATAGCTAACGGCACCTTAAACACTACAGCAAGCTCTGCTAGGGCTCATTTGGCAGAACCTGCAGCTAGATAAATTGATTTGGGCAGTGGAAATGATGCCAAGAAGATCACATTTTTATCACTCCAGGGATGTAGAACTGGAGTCCAGGCCATTTCCTTTTCTGAGGGACTTTTTGATGTTAGTGTTTTTATTAAAAGTTTAACTCTTCCTTAGAATAATCACTGTTTATCAGTAACAGAATCTTTGATTAGTCAAAAAAACCCCATGCTGCTTTCTGCTCAAGGAGCTATCTATTCAGCAGGTGATAGCACATGAAAACATTTTCCCAAACACATTAGCTGTATTTAACATTAGTAAGGGGCACTCTTTTCAAAAAACAAACCCTGATAGCTGGAAAACAAGTTAAAATTGAAAGGCCTACCTTCCTAAGTTGACAAGGAAATTAATGACATTGAAATCTGTCTGAATTCAATTGAAAGACAGTGGAGAATTCTCAGAAAAGCGCGGTATCTGAAGAGCATTGATGCTCTGTGCATGTGAAGGCATATGTGCTTATATTAAGGCATACTGCTTTCCTAAGATCTTTGTTTTGTTGGCCAACACAATGCTAAATACTACAGTAAAAAGGATAGACTTTTAAGGAAAATCTGAGATAAACCTTTTAAAAGAGAATCTAATTAGTATGTTAGCAAATATTCCAATTATTTAGCAGTATAGAATGAATGTGTTTATTTTCTGGTTTTATTGTTAAGAACATGCTTGCAGTTGTATCACACACGTACTCTAGATTTCTTAATCATCGGAACACCATTACTTTTGCACAAATCATGTAGGCCTTTGCTCTGCATAATGTGATTGTTATTATGGATAATTTATGTTTGATCGAGTAACAGTTTGGGACTTTTCAGACCAAAGGTATTATTATTATGATGAAATCTATGTTAGAAATTCTTTTCTAAGTCTGTTTTGAATCATAACCCCTAGTTTATAAGAAGCAGACCAACTATACATCTGAGAAAGATGAACAAAAATCTGTAATTCCTTATCTTATTTTCTTTTAACCCTTTTTTTGAGGAAGTACAATTTTTTTTTTTATTTCTGTCTTTTGAAAAGAAAGTGTCATGCACCCAAGTATTGGTCCCCAGGAACACATCAGAAGGTTATCAAAATACAGTACGCTTTC
Source organism: Haliaeetus leucocephalus (assembly GCF_000737465.1). Lineage (NCBI taxonomy): Eukaryota > Metazoa > Chordata > Aves > Accipitriformes > Accipitridae > Haliaeetus > Haliaeetus leucocephalus. Next base: position 2,006,003 of record NW_010972886.1, read on the forward strand.
ATTTCTCTTTCTTTCATGGCACTTCCTTGTCACGAAATGTTAAAATAATTCTAGGTAAATCAGTACACAAACCCATCTGTTACCATGACAATTAAGGGAAGTGATGCTGCCGAAGTATGAAAATGAGCTGGGCAGCATTAGGACTAAGTGACTGAATATGTCCTTACAGGGGCAGCAGCAGAGAGCAGGGAATGTGAAAATTACGAAGACGGTGATTTTTGGTCATTCTGCTTCCACAAAATGATACCTTAAAAAAAAAAAAAAAAAAGAAGCGCAAATAGTCCTTTACAAGCACAGAGGATAGACATGGAAATATTGCTCATGCATATTTCCTATCACTGGTTAAGGTCATCATCGGACTCACAATTCATATTCTCCTTTCTGCATTTACTGAGAGTGCTCCCCAAAAGTCATGACATTCTGCCTTAAAACAGACTATTCTAATTTGACCTTCCTTGCCATCTCCCTGTACTGTTACTGTCCCCACAGATGCACAGTTTTACATCGAGGCAGCCAAAGAGGAATTATGCAACACAAGAATTAAAAAACATAGCTTGAGAACACCACAGTAGACATACTGGATCTGATCAAGCAATCAGTTTAACCCAACATTTTGCCTTCAGCAGTGACCAAAAGCAGGCATTTGGAAAACAGTATAATCAACGAAAACTATGGGTTGATCCCCTGGTTTCTCTCCTGGCTTCTGGCACTTATTGGAGCAAGTAATTATTCCATCTTCTCTTTCTCCATCACGTGCATGCCTGTAGCTCTCCCATTGCTCATTTTATTTTCAAGCTGAAGAGCCCTAGTTTTATTTAATCTCATGTAGAATGAATGCCTTTTCATGTGGCTGATCCTTCTTGTCATTCTTTACAATTTTTCAAATAATTCCACATTCTTTTGGGGGGATTGAATTAGTAGAACTGTCAGCATTATTCAACACATGGGTATAGTATATACAATGACACAATGATGTTTTCTGTTTTGTTCCCACTCCTAATAATTCCCAACATTTTACTTCCCTTTCTGAAAAGTGCTGAGCACTATCCACACTGCTTTCAAAAACTATTTCCAGAGTGGTAGTAATTAATTGTTCTGTTACAGATAATTAGGATTATATCCCCACCAGTATATTACTTGGTATTTTTCAGTACTATTGGCTGTCTTACTGTGTGATTTGAAATAGGATCACATAAATTTGTCCCCTCTTTTCCTGTGTCGTCAATGACAGCTTTGAACAACACAGGTCCAAACAGAGATGGTACTAAGAGCACTCTAGTAACCTCTCTCCCTCATGGAAGTTGACCATCAGCTCTACCTCTTTGTCTCCTCCTACCTTTCAGCTCTTTATTGATTCTGAATGGAGCTTGTCTTCCTACCCCATGAGAAATTAGTTTTGTAGAAGTATTTAATGTTTACAGTAAACATGTTGTAAACATATCTGTTGTAACAGGTTTCTCCAGAGACAGGTGTGTAGCAGCACAGGCCAAGCCTGAAAAATGTAGGAGAAAGTTACAAGGTCATTTGCTAGGTAATGGCCATTTTTCTCTGTTTTCCAGCTTATATTAACTAAATATTCTCACTTTACTAGTATTTCTTGACAACCCATGCCGTTCTTGTTTTGTACAATACCGTTCTCTTGAATTTTTGTTCCATTATATGTGCTTGTGAATAGGCAGACATATGCACCACACATGCATACACACAGTTTTCTGTTGAGATCCTCCCCAGCTAAAGACCATTAGAACTGCTAGAAGAGATCATCTTGTCCATCTTACACAGTCCGGGTCTTACTTTGTTCTTTCAAGACACTTTTGTTTGATTTGTTGATTTAGTAGAGACATGAGTTCCTGCCGCACGTGCCTGTGTCCCATCCCTTTGCTTTAACACCAGCAACTTCTAACTGTGCAAAGTGCCAGAGATTCTCCTTACTGTCTTCAAACTTGGACAGAAACTACAGTGCTGTGATTCAACCAGGAGTGTGTGTATGTCTTGTCTTAGCCCAGCCCCATCATGTATCTGTGCTGTTGGCCTGCCGTGAGTCACTTCTCAACACGGGTGTGTCATATTATGCAACTCACTGTAGGGTTATGACTCAACACGAAGTCGTAAAGCCACTTCAGCCCAGGCTAAAACAAGTCTTTAAAAATATGTCTTCGCATGATTTAAAGATTTCAGGTGGTAGAGGATCTACTACATTCCTTATTCCTGTGGACTTCGTGACACCACAGAAAAAGTAAGATATCTTTTCCTAGAACAGGACAGTGTCCTTGGCTGCAATGAGAAACTAAAAACCACAGCAAGTCAATGCTGTTATAGAAATCTGAAGGGAGTAAGCAATATGCAGAGAGTATGGTTGTTAGAGATAGTCAGAAGAACAACTATATTGTTTGAGACAAGCCAATCAACCAGGAAAATAGCACTCTATTCTTTTACGAACTCCATAATCAAAGCATCTCCATCATTTTTGGTCCAATCATTAGTCTTACTTGGCCGCTCTCTCTGTGTTAAGTCAGCAGTTGTTTCAAGGGAGAAAATTATTTTACCAAAATGAAAAGCATAGTGATGCTCTGGAAAACTTTCCAAGAATTTTCCTGTAAAGCCTTGTTTTAAAACATTAATTGTATGGTTTCTTAGCTTTACTTTTCCTATAATGACCAAAAAAGCCCAAACAAAAACCAAAACAGAACAACAAACCCCCCTACTTTCTCTTCTTTCACTTTCAGTGAGTTGAAAAAGTAACCTAGCAAAACATAAGCAGTTCTTTTAATGTAAAAGCAAGCATGACGGACCAGTCTCAGAACAAGAGAGACTATAAATACAAACACAGTGACTGCTGACAGTCTTAGCACTGGAACAAGCACTTCCATTGAGGTAAATGGAATGATTCACTTGATGCTGTTACTCACTTGTGTCTGTGCAGGAGAGGGGACTTATTTCAGAAATGGCCTCAGGGCATGATACCCTTCTTGTTATCTACTAGGTGCCTCAAACAATGTAATGCTCCTTCTTCCTAAATCAAGCATGTAAATCTTTACTACAGTTTAACAGAGGAGTACTTAAAATCTTGATGTAAATCACTGAAATTACTTGCTCTACTCCTAACCTAAGAGTAAACCTCTGTAGGGAATGACAGAAAGATGCTGTATCAGTACAGGCTAAAAGACTGGGCCCATAATGTCAGTTATATAGCACACACTGTAAAAACAACTATGAGATGACCCTAATCATATGTCTGAGAGTCGTCACTTGAAAACTGTAAGACTGAACTCAAAACCTCCCTAAATATGCACAGTCAGAATTAGTAGGGGGTTTATTTTGAGCTTCGGTGATGCTTTTCTGCACAAGAAGATGTGAAGTAAAGAGGATGTGCAGTAATGTCTTGAGGGAGCAGAGTATCAAAAAGTGTTTGGAGACAGTTTACATAGAGAAAAATAAATATATAAATAGCTGATTGTGTTTAATGTGTTTTATGGTGTTCTTTGCTATAACAGCTGAATATTTGAGAGAGAGGAACATGAAGACTAATTTATTTCTCAGATTCCTGGTATCAAAACATCTCTTGTAGCAAGGAAACAGCAGTACATCTCCGGATCTCCAGACAGCATGGTAACAGCTGAATCATCCAGTCCCTCTGTCCTCTTGTTTGGTATGTATCACGAAAAAAAAATACCTCCCCTTCTCCCTTTCCCTCTACACATATACATACACATACTGACATTCTGGGGACTCTTCCAGAAAACCAAAAATACTGGCTTTGCATAAAGATGTCAAATAATGGTAGCAGAGATGACAGTTACATTAATATAGAATTACTATTCACATCCACATCAAATACAGCTCTAGGTGTAATATCTTTATTTATTAGTTTCATATAAATTTCATTCCTAAAGCTCAGGCATTTATAATGACTTACGACAGAAGTACATCAAATCTTTTCCTGAAGGAAATCTTATTGAAATGGAACTGTGGATTGACATTTGTCAGAATGCATTTACTTAACATATGAAATCTTGTCATGGCAAAAGTCATTACATGAAATTTTTTTTAGTGAAATGTCAAGACCTCCTGCTGGCCATGCAAGCGTGGTTCACAGAAGTTTATAGTTGGCTAAAGACGCATAAGAAAACTTTCTTTATCACTGAGTTAATGACAGTTAATAAACATTTAATGCAAAAATCCTGTTTATAAGCATTTTTAGGGGTAAATCTGTAATTTTGCTATTCTACATTCCAGGTTCTTAGCTCAAAACCTGTACTTAAGGTGTACATTGGATCATTTGAATCTGATAATCTTTGCAATTATACTGAATTTATACTATATTTTGAAGTCAAGTACAGGAGCACTTTATTAGTTCCTGCATATGGGGAAGTGTATTTTTAGGGTCAAATTTATATATAAACTGCCTTTTAAGAATTCTTTTCTGGTTTCAAGATACAGTGCCAGCTCTGAAATCCAAATGAGGTTCAAATTCATAGCTGATCAAACTTTATTAATTTCACTGACACTGCAGCCACAAGTCTTTTGATCCTAAATAATTTGATTTCATGCTGTTTGAAACTGCAAAACAGAACAACAATCAGACTCCCAATGCAGCTTCCCATAGAGCACTGCTAATGGTCTCACCTATTGACCTAACAGCCTAGGAGGAATTTCTGTCACAGTGTAGAAGGTCAAACTGTATGCTGATTTCAAATAGTAGACAAACATTTGCAGGGAAGTACTATGAGAATATCAAATTAATTTATGCATTTAAACATACCACATGGCTTGATTACAAATGATGTGCCAGTTCTCTCCTTTATCTAACACTGAAGTTTTGTGAATTTTCATGAATTTTACATCTGCAAAGTTAATTGTAATTGTGAATCCCAAACTTCTGGGATAAGTCTTACCCTTTTTTATTTTTCCTCAAGGAAATTTTTTCCAAGCATCTCTGATGTGTTGGAGAAACTTAGATTTAAAAACATAGTTAAGCAAATTAAGTGTAACCATCTTCTTGTTCGGTTCTAGTTATCCTATGTAATTGTGTTACATGTAAATAAACAATATTTGCTTCTCAAGGCATTGTGACATAATATTTTGAAGCAAATATTATTTGTTCTCTGTCACACGAATAGCACAAATGAATCTCACTTCCATTATGTGTACTGAAGGAAACACAAAAGCTGTCTTGCACACAGACAAGTGTTCTCTTTGTGAACTGTTACAGAAACTTCCCAATGCGCTTCCTCTGAATCCAAGTCTTCCTTACATAAATTTAGACGAGCTTCAACTTCCTTCCACTACTAGGAACCAGCATATTACTCAATTTTAAAAAGTTCATCTCCATTTTGAATTTAATGGAAGCTTATAAAATAATATTACATGACATGAAAGTATGCTTCTGATGGTCTGCAAATTTGGCAGAAACAATGGGTGGGGTGGGGCTTATGATTCCAGAATTTATATATGTATTTCTGCTCTAAAAACCATAAATTATTGTAATTACAGTGCTAACAGGAAACAGAAATGGGAGGGGTAGTTTTATTTTTTCTTTAGACAATCAGTTGCATCATAGACTAAGCAAAGTAAATCAGTGTAGGATGAGGAACTTCCCAGCTACATAAATACATACATGTCCATCAGAGGGAAAGGATACATGTGGGCACAGGTACAGTATTAGGGATAAGTACATTCAGGAGAGGTGGTGTCTTAAAATGGAAATAAAAAAAAAGAACAGGGACTTATTCTCAGTTATTTTACAGAGTCACATAGCTGGAGCTGTAAGAGGACAATTGACAGAAGTCCTCTGGGTGGAGAAAAACTGGAGAGACAGTTTCTAGAACAGAGGCAACTGATCATTAGGTCAATCAGTGGATCAGTTCTGTCTAGTACTAAGGAGGCATGCAAAGCCAAAGACTCCAGCCAGCCAACTTTCCCTCTTTCCTCCTATTGAATTACTTCACTTGTGAGTGGAAGCAAAGGAGAAAGGACATCTGATAGGAAAATGTAGTGAGAGACTAACCTCTTGGTTTTTCTTAAATGGGTGGGTTCTGGCCTTTCATGCTCTAATCCTTTAGAAGACTTCCCTTGACCTCAGCTGGCATTTTCTCAGTGCACCTTTCAGAAAAAAGACTGACCATGATGCACACTGTTTAAAATGGCTGGTGTTGCACTAGGATGTAAGTCAGCCATGGAAAACTGTTTATCTGCAGATGCTAGCAATGTAGGACTGCTGTGAACTGCATAGAGAACAATTAACAATCTCCCTGAAAAGTCAGCAGGCATTTAAGAAATCATTAGGTAAATGCAGTGGCTAAGATTTTGGGTAGGAGTTGAAAGATCCCTAATTTTCAGTCAGGCTTTTAAATTGTATTACCTGTGCATATACCTTACATCAGTATTCATCTCACCAGACTTTAGCTACCTGAAAGTTAGGTGTCTGTTTTAAGTTACTTCACTAACTCTCTCCATGTATATATAGTTATGTCTCTGTAGTAAAGAAGAGAGATAAATACCTTGCCTTCAAAAAAGCACCACTGTAGAGAGAGCTTCAGTAAGTAGGTCAGAGATCAAACTTTTAGATGGCTAAAGACACATGGAACAAATAATAGTTCTTTGGTCACAGCTGTAGGCTAAGAGACATATAAACTAAAGTACCAAGGCTGTACTGTTGACCCCATTCTATCAACTAACCAAAGATTCTCTAAGCAAACACACAAATTATCCTTGGTATTAAAAGCTTCTCACAGTAGCAAATAGTCACCAATAAAGACTTGGTACATTGGTTAAGTGGTTACTACAGAACAGAATGTTTCCATCACAGAGGCAAACAGAAGATGGAAAGACTAGAATCTCACACCAGAAGAAATGCAGGCATTTTTTCATTCACTTACTTTCTAAGGAATACACATCCTTTATTTCATTACTGGGAAATAGAGTTTGTATGTGTTCCCAAGCTAAAAACTGACTGCAAGGCTATTTTTCTCACAGGTCAGATGTGAGGAAACAGAGCCATTTCACTTCCTTCAAAATCTCTATATAAAGAGAAGAGGAAAATGGGACCAGACCTATTGTTCTTACAGTTTCCTGCCTCCTTTTTCACTATGCCTTATTCAAAAAAGCAAGGGTCTGCCACTTCAAGTGCATCATCTCTATTTAGTGTATTTGGATATCTAACAATATATAAATGGCTCTTGTATTACGCAGACAATATCAGAAAAGCCTTCACTGATAAAAAGGTTGTACATCAAAGGTAGCTGCTGCCTCTGTTTTTCCTTCACATAAAATATAGTAGCTCTTAATTCAAAGTGTTCTCTCTCTTCCAAGATAGTAAGATCAAATTATACAAATAAATAACCTGCCCACAAAATCTCACTAAACTATTTTTTGGTTTCTTTTTCTCAGCTGTTTTTCCTAAGTCTTCAGTCATTTGAATGGCTGGAATATGATGATCAAATATAAACAGGAGAAAGGTCTGAGTTATGAAGTACATTTGGCCCAATCTTGGCTACCCTAGTCCCAGTTTTTTTGCCAGGGTTGCAACAGTTCTCATTGGAATGAAGTGGGAAGTGGTACAAGAAGTTTCTGCTCTCACTCGGTGATGAGCTGTAACTGGAGACCTGGGGAAGCAAGCATGAGCCCACTGTACGCTCCCAGCAAGCCCTGCTTTGCTGTCCGGTGCTATTTCTTCTATCCGTGTGAGATCCTTCGCAAAGGAATTGCAGGGATCGTGCCTGAGGCATGTCCTCTCTGTCTCTCAGCCATTTGTAAATACCTATAAAAACAAGCGCTACCCAGGCATCTCCCAAAGCTGGCCATGAAGAAACCTACTAGTACATCTCTTTCTGGGTCGGAAGAGGAAGATGAGATAGCCTGCTACTTCCTAGCACCTGTTCAAGCTAGGAGATCTAAGCTGCCACCTTAGCCAGGTAACAGCAGTGCTTGGATTCCTGCAAAGAATCAGCATTGCCTTTTATCATAACTGTCGTTTGATCTGTTGGGGAGTACAGAAGAGATACCAATTCGGGACACAACTTTTCAGTCAGAGGGGTGACTATACATTCTAATCCCCTTGTAATGAAATTACCTTCTCTATAAAAGAGCCAAACTATTCTTAGCCTGAAAGAAAAGGCGCATGGGAAGAGTAATGATGCAAAGAGCTGCTTTTCTTCATCTTTTATTTCACCCTCCAGTAAAAGAGAGATATGCGCCTCACACCCTCAGAGTATTCTCTCTCCTGTCACAGACACAAATCCTGGCAAAGGACTTTGGTGGGAAGAACACACAAGGGCACACACAAGTTAACAGTTAACATGAAAAAATGCGTGGATAGCAGAAGATGCAACTGTCTCTCTGTATTTATGCACTTATATTCATTCCATCCTGACAGTTTCTAATACGCTCATTTTATGATTAATTTAAAGAACTGTTAAGATCTGCACCTTTTTCTAGAAGGAACAGGGAGAAATAAAGCACTTGGCAATGATTCCACTTAAATTCAGAGAGCTGTAGCAGTATGTAGGCTTAGCCCCAATTCTACCAAATATAGTGCCTCTGAAATGACTGGAACAGAACATGATGTTTCAAAAATAAAGAAATGTGATTTCTTTAGAACATTTGAATATGTGTTAATTAAGTATATTTCCACTCTGCTCGAATAATAGGTTTAGTTCAAATAACATTTATTGATTTTACACTACAGGACTGTCATTAGCATTTGCTAACTGAGTTAAGTTTAGCAGGAAGTTATGATGGTAAGAGCTTTGCTTCAGGAATTATTTATACACTAACAGGAAAACTACATCTTTCTTCTCTGACATCTTGAGTCTCTTAATGCGAATAGAAGATGTTTCAGTTCTATGTATGTTGTATATATCTTACTGTCAAACTCAAAAAATGGGGTTTCTGTGAATAGGAATGGTAGTGCAATGAAAATGCTACCGTATTTCAAAATCAAATCCTGCTCCCAAGCACACTAGTGTAAATGCAAAGTTATACCCCTCACTGTGATGGAATTATTCTAGCTTTTACAACAATATATGTAAGCTGGGGACATGGAGGCGAGGTCAATGGCCCCAAAGTAAGTGGGGGTTTGGCTGTGGGGGTCAGGGCCAGCTGTGAGCCAGCTGCCGGAGGGGCAGCCACAGCCAGCGCCGACCTCATCCCACGGGAGCTGTCTTCAGTTGCGGCTCTGCCGCGGGGCCTGGCCAGAGCTGCGGCCCCATGGCATCGCAGCCCTGTCCCTGGCCACGGGCCACAGGTCCAGACCTCCTGGCCCTGCCTGGTACCCTGGCTGGGGGTGGCGGGATGGGACTTCTGTCGGCAAAGATAGCCACTGCCTGTCTTGTCATTACGCTCAGCTCCTGGCTTCCCTTGCTAATCCCTGACAGTCAATGTGGATAAAGAGATGTATTTAGAAATAGATCTTCAAAATTAGTCAAGATGTTTGGAAGAAAAAAAAAAGAAAAAGATAAGACAGGGGACAGAAAAAAATAACATAAAAGTTAGAAAGTGTGAAGAAATGAGAGTCTGTGAAACATTAAAGCAAAGCTAGAGAGAGAGAGAGAGACCTTTAATTATTAGACTCCTTCCTACAGCCACCACAGATGGAGCATACAGCATTCTTAATATCCCTCCTATACCTGACTCAAACATCAGAGAAATTTCATAACAGTGTTGTTTTTAACAAAAGAAGCAGATTTGAAAGCACGCTGGGGTGTTTTTGATCTAGAGGACTTTAAGAAAAAGAAATAAACTAGATTATTGCTATCTTAAGCAAGCATAAGACACAGAGGGAGTTTTACATTTTACTTATCTTAACATATCAAGAGCAGCCCACATCACCATGGAGAAAAAGGAAGGGATTAAAATCCTTGGGAAACCGATCTTAATGGAAAACAGCTAAAAGAACAGGCTGAGTCAAATTCTGACCAAGAGGGACAATCACACCATGAAATAACAAACTGGTGAATGCAGAATATAGAAGGTATCAAAGCACAAGGAAAAGGTGAGTTGGAGTACGAATCCCAAGACTATCAATATTGTGGAGGATTGTATTGCTAGTGTGAGGAAGAAATATGTAGAAAGAAAGGTTAAAGAGGGGAATTAAAATCCCTGAGTAACTGATTATAACTGAAAATTGTTAAGGAAAAAATAGTAAGATGGAAACTAAAATACAAGTGAAATGGAAAAGGAAAGATACAATTATACATACACTTAAAAGCAGAGAGTAGGAAAAGGAAGGAGGGGTGAGTATGTGTGTAATATGGGAAACAGAGAAGTGAAATTTTGCTTTCAGGACTTCTTCCCACCTCATAACCAATTTCTGACAAATTCAGTAACGTGCCAGAAGTTTCCTGAAGTAGCCATTAACCCTCCCAGATGGAAATCATTATTCAGTGGAATAATGATCCATTAGGAAGGGATAACATCCTCTTCCATCAGCAAGCTACAGTGCACTTCCACATTCAGGGAGCAAGAGGAAAGAGTAAAAAGTACAAGAACAATGAGAACTGCTCAAGAATCCAGGGAGACAGGAGCTAAGTAAATAAAGGTAGTGAAGGAGGTATAAGACTGTTTTCAGACTAGTTGGGGCTTCAGTAATGTAAATTTTAGGGCTTCAAAACAGAAAGATATTGAGGGACTACAAAGATAACCCAAATCATTAAGAAAAAGTAATTTGAATATAACCTTATCATACTTCAAGGCAGTTGTTATCAATCTATAAATAATTTTAGGAAGAATTATGTATTTTAGTGCCAAAAAGTACATGGAAAAGTTCAACTATTTTACCCCTCCTGACTCTACAAAATTATAGAGAATATATTTGTAAAAGAGGATGTAGACACTGTCATGAATAATCTGTAAATAAATAATGGCAGCAAGACCAGATGGATTTGCAGTTAAATGTTGAAAGGCTCTAAAAGGATTTTTAATTTCTATAAGAAGAGACTTATTTGATAGTATCATGCAAGCAGGAGACATCCTCTCCTTTTGGAAGAAACAAGGATAGTTTTAAACTCTAAAGAGTGGTGGGATTTGACCAACTGCTCAGGCTTTTGAGGTGCTGAGGTAAATATGAAAAGCCACTCTCCCTTCAATTCATTCTATAAAGGAATTCCTCTCTGGAACCTACCAAACACAGAGCTATGCTGGAGTGAGGGTAGGTGCCTCCCACCTTTTGAGATGCGGAGATGAAATCTCCTGTAGAAATCTGCCAAAATCATAAAGGAGTAAAGGTTTCTCTTTTCCAGTATCTTCCACTTTGATTTTTTTAATCAAAAAAGTTTTCCTTTAGAGGCTTTCATTTGACTGCTTACTCCTTTCAATCAATTGACATATTTGGATCAAAGAGAAAAGGGGGCAGTTTTTGAAATATGTGCAACTTTTACAAGGCCCATGATAGATACATACAAATTAAAGGAGAGGCTGGGGAAAACTAAGCAGGCACAATGGTGAATGATACGGAAAAGGTATTATCCATTCTCCACTGAAGAAATTCACACAGAGAAATATTATTAAATACTCCACAGATAGTAGATGTCTCCAGCTAGGTTCCCATACATATTTCAGTGGTGACACAACAGGCTAGGGAGGCTGCTGAGAAAGAAGTTATTCTTTTCCCTTACAGGATGTGCCTGCACAGAGGTGCAGGAGGGACCAGAATGACCACATTGTGGTGAGTAACAACATTGGTTTAGATCCACCTTTTGCTTGCTGAATGCTCCTTGCAAAGGCGCTCTCCTTGTACAGAAACAAAAAACAATACCCCTCCCCCCCGTTGTTACTGCTTGCTACATGTCTCTGTGTGGAAAGGATTTTTTCATCCACCATGGAAAATCTCATAGCCTTAAATGTGGGATGCCCTTCTGATGGAGAAACAATCGCAGCAGGACTGGTAGAACAGAGGGTAGGTTCTTTGAAATATGGATGCCATTTTGTAGAAGGTAAAATCAGCAGCAGGTGAAACCTGACCATATGACAAAACTGGTGTTTTTTGAAACTGAAAGAATGTAAACATCAAGGTTGGGAGGTTGTAAACTGTAACACACAGAACATACATGCAGAAATTTACAAAAGTATGGGTACAAACATCTGTAAAGTGGCTATATTTGCATTAAAAGGTTGCTTCTATACAAAGGAGATAAGGATGCTTTTAGAAAAGCAGAACAGCGATTTCTTTCATTTGGTAGCGTTAACACCATTCTAAACATATTCTTCCCTCAGGGAATAAAGTACCCTACCTCCAAAAGTATCTTCTTTTTTGAAAAGATCAGGCAGTAACAATAAAACAGCTCTGAAGTCTAAGACAGAAGGGTTTTTTTAAACATCTCCCATTTGTTTCTAGCCTTACTCTACTTGTCTTTCCACTAAAGAATCAGGATAGAACCAGTTCCTGTAACTCCTCATGAGCTGCAAGTAAAGGAGTATATTGACAGAGATTGTAAAACCTGCTCCACAGCATTATGTATGCAGAAGAATTTAGAAAGGCAATGACAAATAACCTCAGGGCCATTTTTCTAAACTTGGGGAACAAGGCGCAAGATGGAAAGTGGACCCAAATACATACTTAATAAGGTTGAAAATTATTTGAAGGTGTTTTAATAAAAAAAAAAAAAAAATCCAAGCATATAGCTTACTTTAGTACAAATAAGGCAGTACGTAAGACCCACTAACTGTAATAAGAACTCAGAGATCCAGAGGCCCATCAAAAGCAGGTAGACCCTAGACATGGCACTCCCACTACACTTCATGAAGAACAGACCATGCATATGTGTATGAGTTATGTTTATTTTTAGAAATGAGTCTCAGCATGTGTAAAAACTAGTTTTTAGAAACCAATAGTAATTTCACAGCTGATAAAAGATACTGAAACCTGAGCAGTGTTTTAACTGGCATGTCCCTTAAATGAATAAAACATTATTTTTCTTTTTTTTTTTTTTAGTAGCAATAGACATACATATTTCTGGTCACATATCAAGTTGTAAAAGTATTTGTTTTCTAAAAAAAGTAATTTTTTATTGATGTATAATTTGGCTCTGATTCTAAGAGTTGTTATGGCCAGCAAAACAACCTTGCACTTCCTTCCATCTGGGTCATTAGACTTGGCCTTACTATGACAATGATGATTTTCTCTGACTTTGATCTCATAATAGGATGACTGCCTTGATATCAATATGTCATCTAAGAGTTGCTTCACAGAAAATAAAATACAGTAAAATTGGCACCATGTGGAGAATAGCTTAACTCTTAGCTATTCAGAGCTCTGAATTCTAAGAAGATACATTAAGAAGAGAGAATAAAAGGTACAATACCTAAAAAGCCAAGAAAAGTTCCTCTTCTTGCTCTGTTTAAATCATAATTCAAGGCAGATAAATCAAGTTTTTCAGGTACCAAAGGCCAAATCTACTATATAAAAAATGTATCACTAACGATACATTTTGGTGGGTATTTTGCCATAAACCACCTTCTTTGTGTATCTAATATGAGCTCTGGGAAATGCCATGATACAGATCTTTCCAAACCAAAAGAAATAAAAATAGAAATATGGTTTCATTGTTTGGGTCAGTTGCACTGAAAAGTGCAAATACGGAGAAGTTAATTTATCTTACAAACATGCAGGAATACTGTTTTCCTCAGTTCATCCTGTAGCAAACAGCATATTCTCCAGCCAAACAAAACAAATCCTCATTGAGAATCCACTGAAAAGGTTTGTTGTTTGTTTTTTTTTTTTCTTTATCTCAGTGGATGCTAAGTTTGCCCTGATGGGGACAGGTAATATTCTGAACAGCAGATCCCTCCTCGGCCCAGAGGTTTGCAAGGGGCCTGTTGGAGGGGAAGGGAGATCCTGTAGCCAAACACAGAAACATTGTACTGGAACTGTCTGAAGCAAAGGTGCTTCCCTCACATGTAGATCTGGGAATTAGAAATGACTTTGCTACACATCATGTCATTCCTATTCTTTCTGCTCAGTCTTTCAACTAGCACAAAGCAAGAAGGTAAGTTTATGGTACAGGAGTTGGAAATGAGACTCAATGACCTGTTTTCCAAAATAGCTACCTAAACCACTTCAGAGTGTGAAAAGCCCAGCATATTCCCCCAAAGCATACAACTCTTCAGTAAGCAATGACGTGAGATTTTCATATGACACATCACAGTTTTAGTGAAATATACAGTTATTAAACTTACTTCAGAATTGTTTGGCATTTGGACATGTGGGAATAGTCCCTTCTAGGGAACCTCTTCCCTGTATTATTCTTCGTGTTTTGCACAAACTGTTGCAGCCAAGTGATCCCCATTAATTTCAAAAGAGTGCACCCACTGCAAAAATGCAAATAATAAAATAGCAACTCAAATAAAATAATAAGATGTTCAGATTACTTTTAGACATAAAACCATTTTGACAATAAAAGTATTTTGGGGTCCTTACACTAATTTATGAAGAACATTATAGTTACAGGTATATACGTATATTAATCTTTCAAAATCCAGTGCCCGAACTAGCATACCATCACTGAACCTGGAAGAAGCAAAGGCACTTGAACCCAGTCATCTGCTAGTAAGTGATTTAAAATCCTCTTCTACAAATGGCTCTGTATAACTAATAGAATTGTAGTATGCAATTTAGCGGTGGAGGAAAGGTTACATTTGTTTTACTTGAAGAGATACTGGTGTGACAATAGCTCCAATTAAGTGACCTATGATGCTAAGTTGGCCTTATCTAAGTCTGTAAAATCATAACTAGACATAATATTAAAAAGTTAATTATTTCTTCAGTATAGCTCATTTTGAGGAATTTTAACTAACTGAGAAATGTGATCAATCTGTGTGGTTTCATCATTACTATCATTTGGGGTTGAAAAACTTGATAATGGTACATTTCTGGGAAGCTCCTTTTGTCTATTATTTTAACTTTAAGCTAACATATCAGTGCTTTCCAGAAACTTTAGTTAGCAGCAAAAGGATATACTGTATATTTCAGATGGCAAGAAAAATTAATCTCTGCTTTAAGTTCAGAACATAACTTATGAGGCAGAAAGGATGAGGTGCTTAAGGGAAGTAGAGCAGTTGGCAACAGCAATCTGGAAAGAGAAAAATTGGAAAGAGTTGTGAAGGAAGGTGAAGTGGAAAAAGGGGAGGATAGTTAAAAATGAGAGGATGCCTCTAAGTACGAGGTACTGGACTGCCACCTTAGCGGGATTTAACTCAGATCAGGTAGTCAAAAGGGTCTAGTGGGAGGAGACCATGGCATTCTGCATAGGCCCTTTACTCTGTCAGGGATGACAGACTCCCTCCAGAAACCCAAGTAGCCTGGAGGGAACCAACTTTGCTAGCGCGCTGCAGCGAGAGCAGAGAGCCACCCAGAGAAACGCACAAAATCCAAGAAAACGCAGCCAAGGCATGTGCAGAGCGAGAGCTCTGGCTGCAGAGGTTAAGCGAGCTCTCGTCTGTCCTTCCTCGGCGGACGGATGTGCGGAGTCATTATCCCGGCCACTTCTCCTCGCGTGGAACGCGGTGTTGGTGCACGAGGTGCCGATGGTGGAGAGAGACAGCGTACTGAGGAAAGTAACCGTTTACAGCAGGATGGGTGACTCCTCACCAGTTACCGGGAGGATCGCCTGTACTCGGGACGGTCCTGGGTGCCCGAGCCCCTGGGGAGGCAGGCTCGGGAAGCCGCGCAACCCCGCCTCAGCCCCTCAGGCTGCTGCTGCTGCTGCTGCTGCTGAGGCCGGCGGCTTGCTCTCGCCTGCTTCCCAGGCTGCTCCGCAAGAGGCGAGCGTTGTGGAGCTTGCCAGCAAGGCCGGTGACCCACAGAGCCCCGCGGGACCGGGAGGGCTGGGCGGGCAGCGCTGCCGCGCGCCCCCGCC
>NW_010972886.1:2022355-2022559 GCF_000737465.1 Haliaeetus leucocephalus
AAGATGGAGGGCCTGACGCTGAGCGAGGCGGAGCAGCGCTACTACTGCGACCTCTTCTCCTACTGCGACACCGAGAGCACCAAGAAGGTGGCGTCCAACGGGCGGGTCCTGGAGCTCTTCCGCGCCGCGCAGCTGCCCAACGACGTGGTCATGCAGGTAGCCGTGGCGGGGCCCCCCGGGGGGGGGGGGGCGCGGGCGCCCCCC
>NW_010972886.1:2022569-2112582 GCF_000737465.1 Haliaeetus leucocephalus
AGGCCGGGGCGGCGGCCGGCGGGAGACTCGGGAGCTGTCGTCCGGGCCAGCAGCCGGCCACCTGAGCCCCGGCAGGAGGGGAAGGCTGAGCCTCTCCGGCGGAGAGGGAGGGGCGGGGGGCGCAGCGAGTTGCTGCGCCGAGCGTGCCTGCAGCAGGCCCCCGCTTGGGTACTCGTGGGGCCTCCGACTACGAGGCGGGGAAGGGGCTGTTGATCGTCTCTGCTGGCGACGTCCAGCAACTGGTAGGAGAGTGCCTGGTTTGCTTTGTGTCGGCAGAGGCCGTCCAAAGCGTGAGAACCCCGGAGCGGTTGGGGGATGCGGGGGAGATTCATCCCACAGTCAGCTGACGAAGAGCGACACAGAAGGAAAGCTGGGTTTGTATCGTCGGGCGCTGCTGACGCTGATCCACTTCGCCTAAGCCGTGCAGTCTTTTTTGGACATCGGTTCCCGGCAGGTGTTACCTTACCTGTAGTCATCAAGACGTTTCTAACAATGAAAAACGCAGCGCTAAGAATGACACGGGCCCCTACTTGCAATACGTATGTGCCCGGTTTTAGCACTGGCTTCCTTGGCCAGGTTACGTCTCAAAAGGTGTAGCAGCACTGCAGAGCTACCGACATAAAAAAGGGACGGTCTGCTCTGATGTGCCCTGTGTAATTATTTGAGGAAAGTATTCCCAGCGAACCATTCTTATGAACAGCTGTTTGTAATAATTTGCTGCTTCTGCAGTTCCCTCTGTCATTGTTCAGTGCTTTAAAGTTTGTGTAGTGTTTGGAGCTGCTGTGGGTAGAACTGTATCTAAAAAGCCATGCTGCTTTTTGTGCAGTTTCATCCTCAGCCTAGTGAGATAAGCAGACCTTCTAACAAAGCATTAAAGCTACTGCAGCCGGAAATACGGTACGCAATTTTCAGTGTTCTGCAATTTAGTACCAGATTTCAGGAGAATACTTAGGCTTAACTAGGGTTACTGTTGATGTGTTCTGGGCTCCTAAGAGCAATGTGGTTAGTTAAAATGAGTTTAATGTGGAAGAGGGCTGAATAAGAAATGCTTCTTACTAGTAAAACTAGTAATCCCTTATTTGATGACTTGTTAGACTGGACTTAATGGTAAGAGAGTCTGCATGCTCAGTATTGTGAGTGAGGTGTCTCAAGGGCCACCTGCTGCTTCTTTTTGTGTGTGGCCAACCCATTTCAGAAAAATCATCCCAGGAAAGTGAATGCTTACATGTTTGTTGTATTTAAAATCTATTTTCTCTAAAACTTGTCTGGACCACTGTATAGATGAAGTAGGCTTGTGCTAGAGATTTTGTTTCATGCAGGGATTTAGTGCAAGAACCTGGAAAGGCTTGGAAGTACTTGGAATTTGGAATACACGTGGTCACAGGTTATATCCTTGTCTGTTGCAGAGGAGGTTGGATGTTTTCTTGTAAAGTAGGTTGCGTCTGAAGAAGAGAAACTACTCAGGCATCATGCCATGGGTTCTACGTAAATTAACTCAAGAAGTAGACCTGTCTTATCACTGTAGTGATCTCAAGGAAAACCTTGCAGTTAAAATGGCAAACAAGTATTAGATTGCCTGAGGAATGAGACTGTAAATAATAGAAAGAAAGTCAAAATGCCCTTAGCAGTTTGACCTGTTACGAATGTCTTGTCTAATCACTGTTGGTCACCTGTAAAGTACCTTGTACTTGTGAGGGACAGAATCTAGTTGTCTAGTTATTTTGTGTTTTTCTTGAAGTATGGCTGTAACTCAAATTAACACAGGCATGAATACATGGGATGGGGGTTCTTTGAAAGGAAATTGCATTTGATGCTTTGGAAGCTGTGACTATGTTACTAAAACCTCAAGGTGATATAGCTTAAGGAATAGGGAAACCCTGTGAAAGAGATGGAATTTTCTTTTGACCACGTGGTACTGTGTTCTTACCTGCTCATCTGAAGCACCTGATGCTTGTGGGGAAAGGAACTTGATTCAGTTACCCAATTCTTATGTAATCCTGCAATGCAAGTGTAGTACTAGTCACGTGAATGCTAAGTACCTTCATAGGTGTGCAAAACATAGTACAAAATCACCGCTCTTCAAACTCACGGGGACCAAGTAGTCCCAAGGAATTACCTCAGAGTTTTTCCTCTTCAGTAGTGGAGGTCTGTAGATACTTTTGAATAATTCAGAATTGATTCTGTTGGAAACGAAAATGTGTGACAGTTGCATTTTTAGACCCATAACTTGTTTTGCTTGCAAATCTGTTGTTTAAAGTCTGGATAAACATGCAAGCTTTCCTGCAAAGAGTTATGTTTGAGATACATCTTGCAGCAGGAAAAGTTAATGCATGTGGCCAATTGTTCCTAATCATTCTCATTTCTGCCTCTAAGGTACACTGTCAGCTGCCTATTAAATGGGAATAAATGAACATATAGAAGACTGAACAGTTATGGTTGTTGTATACAAATCACATGCTCACAAAGCAACAAAACCCTGGAAAAGAAAAGCTGTATGTCCACTTAGTACATGTCTGCAAAAGGGCAGCCTTATTACCAGAACGAAAATACCACACCTAAGGTGTTACAACCTTAACTGCGCATGTGAGAACACCAGCCTTTATTAACCCATATTTCTGCCTTTTTGTGCACATCCTTGAAATCAGCATTAAGGTAAAAGATTTGCATAAAACAGTAAATAAAAGTGTGTGTGTGTTGGGATAACAAGTCCAGCTACTTCCCAACAGTTACATGAGTCTTTTAAATTGCTCTCAGGTTGTGGTTTCACATTGCAGCTAAAGTAATGTAAGGGTGAGTTGCCACTGAAGGAGGTGGTTCAGTCTTCCCCCTTCCCCCAGCCATGTGCTCCTGCTGCTGCTTCTTGCAAAGATGCTAGTGCCTGTTGGATGCTGTTATATGCTGGCATCAGGGGCTATGCAGGCAGAAAGTTAATTACAATTTTTTGTTGATTTTAACTCTGTATCAGCCAATGGGGTTGAATGAATGTCAGTGCTGGCACAAGGAAGGAGGCAGGAAAACCATTTGCTGATGGAGGAGAAGAGGAGAACTTTCCTTTTTCTAGAGCAGTTGGGTTTTTCAGTTGTGACCTAGCATGGGTTTCATGGTATCTTAAACCACTAGGAGCTGGAGCTACCTGATGCTGGCACTGACATTCATTTGAACAGACAGTGAGCTGGTTCAGGGAGCTTGTTCAGCCAAAAGTTAGGGTTTTTTTGTGAAGTTATTTTTCACTTGACTCAGCTGCCTGAGCTCGTGGCTCAGTTGCATTTTTATCGGTGATTGTATTAGCAAGTAGTATGACACAACACAAGTGCTGCTGAGGAGCTGCCATCCACCCTGTGTACGTATTTCAGAAGCTTTCCTTTGATAAAGTTCTGGCCTGGTCCCGTAGACTGAGTGTTAGCTGGGATTCATTAGGTGAACTCCTAGAGTGTATCTTCTAGGTTAGCTTCATACAAAAGAAATCTAGTTGTCTATTCTGGAGCAGCTGCACAGTATGAACCAGAGCAGTGAGGGTGACCAGGAAATTGGCTTCAAAAGTACATTTCACATCTGACCTAAAATGCTAATGTAGGTATGCTATTAAAGTCAGTTCTTGGTGCCTCTGGTGTTGGAGTTGCTTGTAAAAGCTGCAGTCATGCAAAAAATGTGTTGTGAAGTTCGTTACTTGTGCAGGGGATTTCATATAATAGCTGTCCCATTTGTTCAGTTTGTAGAGTTCTTATTTAGGTGATTTAATCACAATGTTTTACGAACTTGCGCTCTTCTCTTTGATTATGAATTGTAGAAACTTCACAAGACAAGAAGCAAATCAGTTGTGCATATGATAGTCACCTGAAATTAATGAGTCAAGGGATCTTGCTTTAAAATACAACATTACTATGAAACAACAAATATGCCAGTATTTATGTGTACTTTCTCTAAAACGAATGAATTGTCATCTTCAGTGTTGGCATTGTATGGCAATGTTACCTGACTGCTAATTTGGTGTTACAAAGTCTTTGAAATGACAGGTGAATCATACAATTACACCCAGTTTCTTCAATTACAATATGATTGCATTAGCCCGTTAAAAACCTAGTATAAAGCCTATTTTTGGCTCTCGTTAGCCAATTTCAAGCTTTTTCTTTGATTTCTAAGGAGTCTTTACAGACAGATTAGTTTTGATTGTTCTTGTCATTGATGGAAAAAATTACTGTCTCTGGTTGTCTACCTCAACTCTCTGTCAGAGTTTGCTGCCTTCACATCAGAAGCTGTAAGAAGGTGCATACCTGTGATGTAGCTGCTTCATTGCAAAGTCTAGAGTCTTAGCGTAAAGCCTCATTCATCAGCTACAATTTCGGCACTGTGCAGAAAAACAGCTAAGGTGCAGGCATATGCTGCCTTCTGTTGTTCTTGGGGTGATAGCTTTTGGCAAACATGGGGAACAGAGAACACGGAATGGTAGCCTCCTTAGATGCGAGAACTCATCTGCTAGCATGTGGTGCCATTATAACTGGAATTATAAGCCATAGTCAAAACATGGGAAAACAAAATTGCGGATTCGTGGTTTAAAATGTTGGCCACTTTGTTGGAGAATGGATGTAGAAAGTGATCTAAGAAGAATAAAAACTTGTTCACAGTGATTTTATTGTTGCAGTTGGTGTTTCAGTGAATTTTCCTGCACGAAGACTACCTGTTTATCAAATCAGTAGAGTTTACTAAATGCTAACTGCAAATGGAAGCTGAGCCAGGGCACGCTTAGGGTTACCTGTGTGGTCGAGACATGCAGAAGACTCAACCTTGTTCTGGTTAATTTGCTGGATTTATTATCTCTTCAGAGCTGGTGGGGTAAGAAGTTAGAACTCCTTATATGCAGCAAATCCCATGCCTTCCTTTCAGCAATTTGGTTTTGGAGTAGATTTAAAAATACACAGAACTTTCAGATCTTTTTAAAAAAAAAAAAGTATGCTGTGTAAAAAGCTTTCCTTTCCTAATACTGACCTTTACCTAATCTGCAAACAAGCCCAAATTTTAAAAAGAAATCACTTAATTGAATCCAACCCCTACATTTTGGGTTTATATTTTTTATTTTAAAGCTTACAGCTTTTCTATGTGACATTTTAAAATAAAATTAGTTTAGATTTCTTCTGAGGCAATATTCACAACCGGTCATTATTAAGGCATTTTTCCAGTGCAGAAATGTATAACTGTAGCATTTTTCTTACTTATAATATTTTGTTAGTCTGAGCACCATAAAGTTGACAAGTCTGTAGCCTTTTATGATTATAATCATACGCAATTTATATATAATATTTAAAGGATGTTTGTACGTACATTATGCTGTATCTCAGTTCTCATTTAGGGAATGAGTTGTTAGAAATTTGTTGTAAATACAAACAGTGCCTGGATCCGCAGTTTAGAGTATCCAGTTTGTGAATTATGGAGGGTTTTTTTCCCCTCAGATGTTAATGTAATAGAGTATTTTTCTTTCCTCTCAGCTGAGCAGTAGGTTAGTTTTGTTCCTCTGTAATGATGAGATGTATAAGCAGTCTACTCTCTGTTAGTGCCAGAAATGGCTCTTAGTCTGCTCTAACCTGTGAATTGTGCTTTGAGTTTTCTGCAGTGTTCTGGTAAAAATGTTTACTTTAATGATGTTACCTTCACAGAGGCTATAGTGAGCTGCAAATTGTTTACAGTTTTTCAGTTTGAGTAATCTCATGTCTCAGCAGAATTTAGTCAGAGAATAATCATTGGTTTTGAAGTGAAAGACAGGAAGTTAATAGCAAAACTTTAGGAGTGTAGATTAAGTCTATTGGACTTACATTTGTTTTCAGCTGATTTCTCAGTGTAATTGTTTTTCAGCCTTTGAAATTGACTGGCATTCATACTGTATAGTCACTTATATAGTAAATAATTCCTTCATAATTCTGAATGCCAGCACAGCACTCAGCTAATTTCAAGTATCACAGCTCAGCTTTGTTTGAAAACAGTATATTTTTTTCTTTTTAAACATGCTGTCGGATGACAGCAGGGATGATTAATACCCATTCTGGCATGGCTGGATAGAATTCTAAAATCTATTCAGAAATATCAGGGCCTTTGGCAAACACAGCTGTCTTAGAATCAAGTTAGCTGTACAAAATTATGGATTGTAAACTTGATCTCTTTCCTGTAAAGGTGATTCTTTTGTATTAGAAGTTTTGAGCACTTCACCCACTGTCTGTGAAAAATGGCAAGTGTGTCTTCATCTGAGTCTGATCTTCAATAAATATTACTGCAGATACTGTGAAATGATAGGACTTTGCCGGCAGTCTCTATGACTTTTCAATTATATTTGCTAGCTTTCAAAATATTAGTCCTTACAGACAAGTTTCACACCTATTGGGTCATAAATATTTGCCGTTTAGATCAGCCCTTCTCATAGAATTCCTAGACTTCAAATTGGAGTTCTGCTCTGTGCTTAAATGAGTTTGAAGTCAGAAGTGAGTGTAGGAGCAATATGTTGACTATCAAATTTTTCTCACTGGAGTTCCAGTAATGATTAGTGTAAGAACGTATTTCCCACTTATTCTTTTTCCTTTAGCATTTCTTTAGACCATGGGGCTATTATTAAGCCAGTGGTGTCATTCTTTCTGAACTAACTTACTGAGTTGGTGATAATGTTTGTGACTTGCTTGTTTTTCCAGTTGGGTTTCGTATCTAAAGAGTTAAATTATCCCCCGCACTTCTTATACAAAAAAATACATTATGACTTAGGTGTGCCTGTCTGTGTATAGGAACTGTGTTTTGATAGGTTAAAGGACTTGGAAAAGATGACAGTCTGACCTGAATTTCTGAAATGATTGACTTCTGACATCTAAAATGCTCCTGAAGTATAGTAACAGCAATGAGTAGGCTCAGTTTCAAATATATTTTTCAAGTTCAGTAATCCCAGAAAAGGGTGACCAGGACTGAGCTGTGTAAAATTTAGCATTAGGTGCTGACTTACTCCAGCTTCAGACTATTAGTTGTGAATTTTGTAGAAAAGTCTGTTCTTACCGCAATAGTGCGTATGACTTTGTTTTTTCTGAATTAAAATGTCTTAAATCATTTAAGACCTAGTGTTAGCAGCTCTGTTCTGAGTCTCAAATGTAGCTCTGTGAAGCTGCAGTTTTTAGAACTTTAAACTGAGGTGTGTTTAAACTTTGATAGACACATTGTTAAGACTTGTTAAAACAGATGGAGATGGGAAAGCAGCATAAAGTAATGGGCACAGTAGCTTCAGGTAAACTTGTACGGAAGTGCTCGGGAATAACAAGACCAGATCTGAGCAGTCCTATTTGGCCAGGCCACAGCACAACCACTAAATCTCAGATCAGAGAATGCCTTAATCTTCATTTTACATTAGCAAAAAGCCAGAAGCTTGTGTTCATTCTTCGAGGCTTTTCTGTCTTACGTTTGTTCTGGCATAGTGATGAAAGGTGATGTGTGGAGAAAATATTGAAATCAAAAAAGTAAGAAAATGAGTATTAACAAGGAACATCAATCACTGGAATGCTTCCATTACAGAGGAGGTCTGAAAGGAATCAAAATGTCTATATAAATGCTGCTCTCTTCAGCATTTAGCACTTAAGTAGAAATTTTGCAGGAAAAATACTCAACTTAGTGCTGCATGGCAGGAGCATCCACAATTAGAACGTCCATGTGACCTCCCTCCCACTATTGGTTATTGGAGTAATAATTTGAAATACTAACTGTATTATTGCTGTCAGATACCTCTCCAATGCCTGCTGAAGCTAGATGCTGTCTTGGTGCTTATGTGTATACTTTGGCTGCTACTGGTTGTTCCAGAAGAGACAATCACTTGAAAGTTATAGAATCATCCTGGAGTCTCAAATTGTCGCAGACTGACTCAGGCATTGAGAGTTCCTGCTACAGTGTGTTTTTTCATCTCCTATTGCTTGAACTCTTCATGGCACCATCGGGAAAAAGGAGACACCCTTGTTTTGAGGGCAGTTCTTGGCAGCCTGGTATGTGAATATGTCTTTCCCTTCTAAGGAGGGTTTCTTTGGGCAAGGCACAGAAGTTGGAGTTGCAAGTGCTCTTAATGCAACATTCTGTTCAGTTGCTCCATCTCTACCTTTTCTGCCTCTCTTAAATGCAAAGCATGCAACTTTCTTGAGGCTGCAGCCTTACAAGAACTTTAGAGTCAAATGAACAAACTATTGCTATCAGCCACATATTCCCATGTGCCTTGTAGCTGCTGAGGTGTTTGTTGGTTGTACAGTAGACAGATTCAGTTTAATAAAAGAGTAGCACAGTAACTTTTAGCTGGCTTACTGAGTGGAGTAATCATACTGTGTGATCAGATAGATGAGCAACAAACAGTTAGTGCTCAGGAATGGGGAACTGTGTAGCTGAGAGCAGAGGAGGGAGGAGCTGTTTAGGTTAAGTAGTAATGTGAAATTGCATGGGAAGAAGAGACAGGTATGTGGAATATCTCCTTCTTTTAAAAGAACCTCTCTTTGTGCATCAAGAATTAGAAATGGTTCTTGTAGGTCCCCAGGCTGTCTTTTGCTGCTTCAGATTTTTTTTATTTCCAGTTCTTCTTGCTGCTTTATTACCATTACTGCTTGTAAGGTACCTTTCTCATGAGTACCTTCTCTGCCAGAACAGCAGTAGAGAGAATCTTAATGCAAGCAAAGAGCAACTCTGCCTTGAGGTCTTCCAGCTGTGACTTTTTACTTGAGAGGATAGTAGTTGCTTTCTAAGTGAGTCTTCATCTGGCTGTTTGGATTTTCCTTTGTTGGTGCTATTGAACGCGTCAGAAAGGAATGTGCTTCTTTATGCTGTCCTCTTTTTGAGAGTATTTGGCAATGACTTGTTTATGAGTTATAGTCAAGTAGGACAGTGTATGGCTCTAGATCTTTGGAGAAGTGGCTGCTTTAAATCAGTATCTTGAACTTTTTGTAGTTGCTGTGCAGCTGCCTCATCTTTGTGGATTGACTCATGGTGGTTACCATGTACTACCAAATCAAGAAGGGAACCACTGACCTCTAGAGAGCTGTGGAGCTCTGCATAAGAGTCTCTGCAGGTAAGATTCATGTGTATGGCTTTTAACAGCTTTTGCAGGAGCTGTTAGGAAGACCACAGACTTTGATTGAAAATGGAAAAATCAAAGCTACTGCATTAGGAAGTGTCTTTGATAAGTGAGGCTAATCCACCATAAACATATGTGCTAGCAGGAACAACAGGAGATGCTGCAGACTGCTTTTGGAATAGGTTGAAGTCAGGAATGACCTAAAATACAACTGGTTCAAAAAGTACTACAGTAGGTGAAAATTCTACGTGTGGGGTTTTTTTGTGTGTGTGTGGTGTTCAACATATTTGCTTGTTAAGATACATATTTATTATGTGCATCTGTCATAAATAGGAGTTTGAAATTTTCAGTGCTTTTTGTTTGTTGCTTTTCTATTAACAGTGTGAAAGCATGACTCCAAATCTGCCAACCCCTGCCAACTCAGGGAATGGACACTTGTAAAACATCCCAAAGTACAGGGGCAGAATGATTCCTCTGAGGCTTAAAATACTGGGTCATTTTTTTGAACAGCTAATTCTTTATTTCTGATGTGATTAATTCTGAAATTTCATTTGATTGAAACATGTTTGGACCTGAAATGACCTGTGGAATGGGAAAGTTTTGTTCTAAGTATCTATAGAGAATTAATTGTCAGAGCTGATGAGTAGCTTTTTCTTCCTGTTGGTATTCTAGCAGTCTGCTTCCACTGTGGATGCGTGCGGTGTGAAAATCAAGGGTGGAGAAATATTAGGAGAGGCTCAGACAGTAGGAGACTCTAAGTAGTTCATTGCCAGAGAGCGTGTGTCATCTTGGAAGTCCTCCAATACTATTGGTTTTATTTCTTTAAAGGCCTGTGTTCTCAAGCCAGGTTTGTGGCATTGACTGAGATCCATCTTCATGGAACAGTCAGTAAGACTTAAAAGGAAGACCTTACTAGTTCTTATGCAACAAAGTACCACAATGTCCCAAATATACTCTGTGCCTGGGAATTCTTAGTATCAACTAATTAACTATTATTTACTACTATGCTTCTTAAGTACCTAATAAGATAAATGTATGTATTAGAGGTAAGGCTATACTTGCTGTTCAGCACATACACATTTCCTACTTCACGCTTATTGAATTAAATACAGCAGTTCTTTATATCCTTCATAAATGCATTTTGCAAATGATCTTCAGATAGGTGTAAGACTGTTTAAATATTTATCATGTACTGCTATTAATGCTGAAACATAGAATTCAGAGCAATACCTGAACTGTTTCTTTTCGTGGTGTTTTTTTGTCCTGTCTCCAATTTTTTTTTTCTTCTTATGTGCCACCATGTGCCAAGGTTTGTGGAGCCTAGCAGAGAACTGGGTCAGTGACTTGACTTGGTTAAAAATAACTCATCAAGAGAAGGATCTTTGTCAGTTCTCCTGTCTTGTTCCTGCTACGCAGTGCTGTCAACAACTGTTGCATCTGAGAAGCTACATGTCAAGTGAGATTTTTCTGAAGAAAAGTTAAAAATTCTAGATGAATAACTAATCAGTATTGCTTTGTCCAGTTGATGATAGGTGAAAGACTGTAGTTAGAAAACTGTGTCAGGCTGTGGTCTGCAATTAGTGAGACAGATTGAGATAAATGAAGTGACAGGAATTGATGCATTGAACAGTGGTTGCAGAATAACAAGATTACAGTGTAATGAATTGTGAGGAAAGAAAGTTACTCAACCTGGGAAAAAAGCACGAAGGAGTTTTTCATATGTTTTTGGTATGTAGTGACGGTCAGGTTTTTCTTCTGCTATAATAGCAATGATTAGGAAATATTTTTTCTCAGCTTCCCTTATACATCTCCAGATTACACTGCACTGTAGAGGTATGGTTAATTTTTGTTGTAGCTGAGGTGAGCAGATTACATGACTTCAGAAGAGCACTTTTGTAGGACAGCATATTCTAGTACACAATTTGAGGCTGTATGGCAATAAACTTTTAATTTGGAAAACATCCTGTCGTATCTGTTTAATGCTTAAGTTTGCAAAGGGCTTTAGAATTCTTATCAATGAATTGCTGCATATGAGATACAGAAATAACATTTTTGACATGATAATGTTTTTCATTTTAAACTGTGAAACAAAATCAGTCTGTATTCAGTTACGTTTTCATTAAATAACCTAAAACTGAATACAGGTTATTCTTTTTTAAAATTTTAGCTTTTTTTAAATCTGAGGTAAAACATTAGTGGTTTTTTTTTTTAATGCATTGCTTGCTTTTCATTAAATGTTATTGTCAATATGCACAGTAAAACTCAAAAATCATGTACTAAATACTGAAGCACAAGTATATTCATATGTTCTGGTTTAACTCAAGCTTGTATCATATATTGTAAAATGAATGTGAAAACTTGTTTTGCACCTCTGGTGCATGGTTTATATTGTTCATGGTGATTGTTTCATTTAAACATAAGAGAAGGGTTTTGTACTGTAAGGGTGATCAAACACTGAAAGAGGTTGCTCAGAGAGGTTGTAGTCTTCCTCCTTGGATATACTCAAAATCCAACTGGACATGGTCCTAAGTAACCTGCTGTAGCTGAACCTACTTTGAGCAGTGTCAGTGGAGTGGGTGATCTCCAGAGGACCTTTCCTAGCTCAATTATACTGTGCTTCTACATAGGGTTTCTTTGTGTTTATTAATTAAAAAAAAAAAAAAAAAGTCTTACACCAACAATGCAAACGTGAAAATTCCTGCCAAGTCACAGTAGGACTACTAGAATACCTCAAATTAAGAATGTGTTAATAAAATTAGGACCAAAATGTATATTCTGAATCCCAGTTCTTCTTTCTTGCTTTGTATCAATACGTTTGTTTTGGTTTTTGTTTTGTTTTTTTTTTTTGTGGGTAGGTCTCTGTGTTTATGTCCTAGTTTGGATGAGGTGATACAAAAGGTCCTCCTTTGAGCTTGTTCATTCCTCCCTCCCATCAGCATATACCATGTGTGTTGTAGCTTCCAGCCTTTGAAAGGTGCCTTGAAGTCTTGCCTCTTACCACCCTCTGGTATGGAACAGTAGGTACTTTAGTAAAGTCTCTCCAAGTAGATGAAAATATTTTTATCTTTACTATGTAGGTGACATGCATGTTGCTTCATTTATTGTTTTACCATTGAAGTCATCCCTGTTTAAATACTGTTGTACTTTTGCATGAATAATATTTACAGATAATGGGCTTGATTTGTCTTGTAGAAGAACCTGGGGGCAGGTGGACTGTGATATTCTGGAAGACTCTCCCAGAGAGGTTTTCTGAGTTCTGGAAAGTGTGTTTCATTTGATACAGATGTGATTTGTTCCACTTCACCTGGAATTTTTAAAGGTTCTCAAGTCTTAGGTTTTTTTGTTCACAAACGTTTCCAAGTTCAAGGACCTCTTATTTGAGACCTGTAAGAGTTCTAGAAGGTATGTGCTTGAAACAGTGCCCTTTGTCAACATACTGCTTCCTGTGCAAGTCCAGTCTGCGCCAATTCCTGATATTGTTGATGCTGCTGTTACTTCTTTGCAGTATGATGACTGAGTGTGCAATTTCATAATTTACAGCTACCGCACTGAGGTTGTTTTTTGTATCGACAGGTTCCAGCAGTTCTAGAGCTTCAAAAAGTTGTTGGCCTTAATCTGGTTAATTGCAGTAGTGTGACCTCAGGATCTTCATATTTAAGGAGATGAAAACAGTCATGGAGCATTTTGTCTTGAAGATGGCTCTGCATTCCTTGAAGAGTTTAAGGAATTCCTTATCCTCTCTTTTCCTAAGAAGATGAAAGCCCTAACCATAAATCTTGGAAGCTATCCCTTGATTATTTTGTTATTATCCACCACCCCACCCCCTTTCCCCCCTGGTCACTATAGCTTATTACCTGTTGAATATTTAAATCCTCTTTCAAGGAGATTATAGCTAGGCTGTTTTGAGTGTG
The DNA here is from genome assembly GCF_000737465.1 of Haliaeetus leucocephalus. Lineage (NCBI taxonomy): Eukaryota > Metazoa > Chordata > Aves > Accipitriformes > Accipitridae > Haliaeetus > Haliaeetus leucocephalus. Next base: position 2,035,542 of record NW_010972886.1, read on the forward strand.
TTCAAGCATGCTGTCAGTCCACAGAGGAGTTTCCACTAGAAGTTTGCATTTAATGATTTTACTCCACCTTCAGTCATGTTTCTGATTGGGTTATATTCTGTGTTTGAAATAGAGGACTCCTTTAGCTATCTATGGGTGGGTTTGACAGCTACTTGTTCAGCAGCAAAAGGGTATTCTTTTCTGTTGGTTGTTTTGTGGTTGGTTTTTTTTGTATCCTTTTTCCTTTTTGTGATACACTAGATGTAAGTATTTTCTACATTTATATCTATTTACTTTGAATCCGTGCTTGTCTTTCCTTTCTTATACTTACTTGCCGTGGTAGCTTAATTATTAATTCAGTTTTTAACTGAAACTTTTTTCAATCTGGCAGTACTGACTAGCTCTAAACAAGATAATTTCTAGTCCAGCATTGGCTTTGAAATTGCCCAAAGCCATTACTGCCTAATGATTCCATAGCCTCCAAATACCTGCATCATTGCTTCCTTTCATAAGAAGCTTTTCCAGAGTCTGCTCAGTTATTCATCTGTCAATGCTAGGCCATTGGATCCACAAGCTTTTTCTGTGTTGGGTGTAGTCAAGTATGTGGATGTTCATCAGTCTTCCAGGATACAGTGCTTTAAAAAAGGAATTGTTCTTGCTGTTGCACTGGTTTTGATTGCTACCTGTCTCTTGAATCTCCACTGCTTTAGTTCTGCCAGTTATTTAAACTTAGTGTAAGTATTTTAGTTGGCTACAGGCAATTTATTTTAGATGTTGATGCCTCAGTGTTTTTATTGAGTTGTCACCTGTCAATTTACACTGTCACTTCTTTCCTCGTGGCACTTTTTGTAGTCCAACCAACCTATTGAAACTAATTTATTGTAGTCAACTGAACTGAATTATTTCCTTTTAGTTACTGTACTTTATAAAATGCCCTGTTATCCCCTGACTTCTGTCCATACATCATGCTGCAGAAATACGATAATGGGAAAATACAAATGACACAGGTGCTGTAGGACAACGTGAGAAGTATAATGCAGACATAGTCAAGTGATTTAATGCAGCTAGCTTCTGTCCAGCAGGATCTGAGCTGCATGCACAGCCCTAGACCTGCTGATCCTCTTGGGTCTTGCTGATCCTCTTGGGTCTTCCTTGGGACTAAGTATTTGTCAACTTCCCACACCTTCCTGTGACAGGTTTTACAACAGCTTATTTTCAAGAGGTCCTAGAATCCTGGTGCATGGTAAGGAAATACCCAAGCAGCTTTTTGGTGAGCCGTATCTAGCTCAGCTGTAGTTAATAAACCCATCTGTTTGATTGTACAGAGTTACCAAAGTCTGTTTCCTGTTTCAGCAGTGCTGAAGCACACAGACTAACTCTTTGTGGATCATGTACTTCAGTTGCTGCTGTGTGAAAATGTAGCTGGCTTTTTCCACTTGGAACTTGCTTGCAAGCAGGGCTCCTCTGCCCTTTAGAACTGTGTCCTCTGAAAGCTGGGAAATCTTTCAGGATGGCTTTCTCTAAGCCCAGTAACAGTCCGTCCCAGTAGTTAGAAAAATGAGCAGATGTGTCAAGAGCCCAGATTTGCCAAACAGGGAACTTATGACTGAGCTCTGGTGGGAATGGTGAGGAGAGAAGTTAGCGCCCATGAATGTAGATGAAGTTGAGATTCTCAGTGCCTTCTCTGCATTGATCTTCACAGATAAGGTCTCATGGGCCTTTGTGCCTGGAGATGGGATTGAAGGAGGAGAGAAACTAGTCGCACTACAAGAAGATTGATGGATCTCTTGAGAAATCTCAAGTTCATGGGATTAGATGGGATGCTTCTGAGGGTGCTGAGAGAGCTAGCTAATGTCATTGCAAGCTGGCTTTCTCTCTGAATAGTTGTGGAGATCAGGGGTGGGCCTCAATGACTGGAGAAAGACACGTTGCAGCCATCTTCAGGAAGGGCAGGAAGGTTGATTTGGGGAACTGCAGGCTGGTCAGCTGCACTTTGGTCCCTGAGAAATGGTGGAGCAGGTCTGCTTGGAAGCCATTTCTGGGCATATGAAGGTGAAAACAGTAATTAGGATTAGCAAGCATGGATTTACCAAGAGTACTTGTCAACCACATCGTCTGCTGTGATGGAAAGACTAGAACTGTGGTTGAGGAGAGAAAAGCAGTGATGTCATCTACCTTGACTTCAACAAGGCTTTCACCATGGTGTCCAAGAGCATCCTTGTGTCTCATTTGGAACATTACAGTCTAGATGAGACTGCTAGATAGATAAAAAGTCTGGATCATGGAGCTCAGGGAGTCTGATTTGGGATGTGTCATGCTTCATATCTTACCAGTGACCTGGCACAAGCAGGAATGCACCCTCAAGTTTGCAGGTCTTCAGTGTGGAGGGGTGTGCAGTCAGTATGTTTGTATACATGGCTGCTGTCTGGAGGGACCAGAATTCATAACAAAAGACAAAACCACCTTTCTGTTATATTGAATACCAGGGGAAGAAAAGGGAATAACACCACTTCTTTGTTGTATTTCTTAAATGAAATGGCATCTGTTTGGCATTGTTTGAAGAACCTGAAGTTCTGCATTCTCCTTCAATGCTGAAATCCATGCATGTGTGTGGATACTTCTTTGTGCTCTGAATGAATGCTTTATAGGTTTGTTTTATAAGTTAAAAGTTGAGCTATAGCAAGCTTGTATCAGAAGAGGCTGGAAGGTACTATTTGCTATTGTCTAGCTTTTTCACTTTTTATAAATTCTAACCTCGTTACTGAAATTCTTCAGGGAGAAATCTGGGTGCAGAACATTCCTCTAACTTGATCAGTAACACACTATTCAATTTTGTCTGAGAATGATTTGAAAGTCTTCATTTTGTGTTTCTGGATTACATCTGAATATAATACTAAAAATGTTGAATGCTATTCCTTTTCTGTTGGAGTTACTGAGGCTGAACAATAGAGCTGTTATTGGAATAGCTAATAATGGCATAGGATGTTTATTACGTGCTTTCTTGTTATTTGGGGGGGGGGGGGTTTGGTTGTTTTTTTTTAAACAGGAACATGACCCCAATTACTCTCTCTTACTGTGTCTCACATCAACTCTGTAGAACCTCTAAAACCTAGGTGAAAGAAAAGGTCGATAATTGGGAAAAACTTAAGTTTTAGACTTGTTGTTTTTGCTGGTTGTGAGGAATCACATACTCTGACTCATGTCACGTAATATTTAGAGATTGCACATGAAGTTGTTACTGAAAGGTTGTACATAGGAAGTTGTTACAAGCATTTAATGCAAGGCGTGCTGCTCTTAAATGTATGAAATTGCCTCTGTAGAGCAGTTTGCATTTTAAGTTTCTTTGTACAAGTAACTATGTGTTTTGTTTCAGATTATGGAGCTCTGTGGTGCAACAAGACTTGGCTATTTTGGAAGAAGTCAATTTTACATTGCTTTGAAACTTGTTGCTGTGGCCCAGTCTGGTCTCCCTCTAAGAGTGGAAAGCTTAAATACAGGTAAATCGCAGGACTGGGGGGGGTGGAATTAAGTTGTTAAGCGGAATTATTGTCCTTGGTTCACAGATTCTTGTAGAGTGACCTTGTAAATTAGTGTAGTATGTCTTTTTATATATGTTGCTAACTTAAAAAAACAAAGTGGAGAAACTGTGAGGGGGTGTATTCTTACTATGCAATAAATAGGAGGTGAAATACCTTACTCTTATTGAATAAGTATTATGTTCATCACAGGGTAAATGAACAACTACTGCTGACTTGTGTAGGTTCAAGTTCATTCTATAGATTACTAATGTGAGAACTTGTGTGCTATCTCCTCTGAATAAAGTACTAATAGGACTAATGTGAATTGGAACAAAAAGAAGAATGCAACATTTGCGGGATTTTGTAATTGCTGAGTTTATGAAGCCTTGATTGCAACAAATGAAAGGTCATCTTTTCTAAAGTCATATTCCTTTGCATTTGGCTTGGCAGTTTTCTCCCTTCTTAGTGCAAATATGTAGATTAGTGGTTTAAGGTTTTTCTAGTGAAAAACCTGACCTGTAAAAGATCTTTCAAGTCTGTTATCAGCCAAAACACCTGTTATCCTACTTTTCAAAGGTCAGCTGTGGTGTGGGTAGTGAAATAGGAACAGGAGAAAGACTCTTTCTGGGAAGATGGTTCAGAACAGCAAACAGCAGAAAGAGTTTTGATATGAGGCTTTACTGTAGCCTTCTGAGTGACATAAGCGGATCCATGTCAGTGTTGCTCTGTAAGATGAAAAGAGACCTAGGAAGATGAAGTAGTGAGTTTAAGCCACTGTAGCCCTTTGCAGTGTAGTACATGACTTGCAACTTAAAAATATCTGGAGCACAGCTTTGCATTAAGGCGACTTCCCTAGTAGATTTTGTCTAGAATACATGTTATGATAATATATATGCGCTAGTAGTTAAAAGAAAGCTCTAGGAGTTTTTTGTGTCTAAATTATACAGATTAAACACAGTAGTTAAGAAGACTATATTAAAAACAATCTGATAGGTCTGAGGTATTTGACAAAGCTATAAAAAAGAAAGGAATCATCTTGTATACTTTTACAGTTATGTTTATTCTAGGCTCGTACAAACACTATATACTGTTTTCACGGGTTTTTGTAGCTTTTTGGAAAAGTACATCGTTTCAGTTAACTTTTTGCTACTGTACAAGTTCCTTTCTGCTCACAAGCCACCCTATGTTTATAAACCATTTCCCTAGTTTTCCTGATGAGTGTTCCCAAATCTAAAGCTTCAGCAAGAATGCCCTAGAATCAGAAAGTTGGAAAAGGGACCTTTGACTCTTAATATCTGATAGAACTGGAACTTGATGTAACAATTGTGGGATTTCTCATCAAATGCCTGTTGAAGAAGGCAAAGACTAAAATCTGTGTATGTACCTTTTTCCAGGGGTTTCATATGCTTGGTTTTATTTTAATGCAAGATACCTTAACTGGAAGGAGCTTTTCTAATTAAAAAAAAAAAAGTCAGAAGAAATTTGAGGGAAGGAACTGAAATAAAGGTACAGGATTCATTCCAAAATATCAAATGTTGCTGTAAAATTAGCAGCCATTGGGACTTCTGTAATGGAGTACATCTCCTTGATTCATGACAATACTAGAGATACTTGTAATGGTTTCTGGACTTCTAGGAATAATTTTCTGTAACTGGCTCCAGACCTACTAAATACAACAAGTACAATTGACAGAACATTTATTTTTACCCTAACTGTTTTTAGCTTTGGTTGTCTGTTGCCTTGGTTGCAGTGGTTCCAGTCCTGTCTGTGAAGTTCCTGCTCCTAGGATGATTCAAGTGTTGTTGTAGCAGCTAACTAAACAGCTAAAATACGGCAGGCTGAAGACTTACAAAATGATTCTGAGCTTGGGTTACCTTCCTTTGAAAACTGGGGTTTAGCAGCCTGGCCAGCTGTGTTCTGCCCACAGTCCATCTCCACGAGGTCTTGAAAAGGAACTGTTAGAGCCATCCCTAACTAAACAATATACTTTTTCTCTCTTCAAAGTAAAACATCTAAAATTAGTTAAAGCTTATATTTTAGGATGTCTACTTTTTAGTTCTGCATTCTATGCATGTTTTAATCAGTGATTTTTCTTAATGTTGTTCACTCTTTTATCATGGTATTTTCTCCCCCCCTTCTTGTTTCTTTTGTTCTTTTGTTCACTGTGTGTCTCTTCAGTAGACAGAAAGCTTGCTTCATGTGAGTTGAGTGGAAACTGCAGTCAAATTTTGAGTACTAAGTCCGTCCAACACGAGTGCCATCCAATTGATTCTTAGTTAACAACATGCTTTTTTGATTACTCAGATGTCCAGTGTAGTAAAAACACTGGCTTTAGTTATTACACTACCAACCTCTAAATCTGTTGTTCCTTTGCTGTCCCAGAAAATTTTCCTTCCTGGAAGGAAAAAGTTGAGAAATTAATGAGCAGCGTCTCTTTCAAAGTAATGTTTATTTTCTAAGCATGGAATACAGTTTTTGGTGAAGAAAATGCTAACAAGGATGTGGGCCTAAAAAGTACAGAGAACCTTCTAATTTATTCAATATCAAGATTCAATTCCATTCAGAACAGCTATCACATTTATAATTGAGGGATTTCTGAATGGTAACAAATGTTGTAGTGTAGACAGACAGGACGGAGGTAAAAATGACAGATTTCAATTTTCCATGTAGTAAATTAGTACAGCAAAACAAACCTATATTTATCTAGTCTTATTTTTAAAGAAGACAATAGAATATTTTGTGTTCCTTCTGAGCCCTCTATACTATTTTGTGAAATAGTGCTAGATATCTCATGCCAAAGCCTCGTGTTGGAACAACCGATTGCATAGACTTCCCCTCTGTCAGTTGGCTGTTCTAGTGTCTGTGTTATCCCGTTTTGCAAGCATACAAATTTTCACTTGTATGAATGACTTTCTCACTTTTTGGCTGGCTGTAGTTCAGTGTTTAGCTATGTGAAAACTTTGCTAGTGCAACATGGGATACAATGCTAATGTGAAAATTGGCATCTAGGAACAAGGAGGGCATCAGGAATTGCTTTAACAGTGTTTCCACATGATGGGTAACCACAAATTTAGCAAAGAGGCTGTGTTGCATGCTCTTTCCCTGTGATGAAAGCTGTTTGGCATGTTGAATTGTGCTCAGTGACAGAGGCTTAAATCAAGAATTTATGTTCTTAGTGGAGTGTTGTTGTTTAGTACTGGATACATAAAGATGTCTATGGATACATAGTTGTTGAATACTATGGATTCAAATGACACTCTTCAGATACAAATCAGTTTAATGTTTAATTTTTTATGTAATAAACTGTATGCAATTTCATCTCATAGTTTAATACAGTTGGTAGTACCACTGACTCATTTTCAGTACCAAAAGGAATCGAAGTAAGCAGTCAGCAAGAGAAATTAGATTTGAGCCATACTTGTAAATTTGTTTTGTGTTGGAAAAATAATTTCGAAGTAAGCTGTACAGCAAATTTGCAATTTATTTTTATTCACAGTGGACCATTAAGAAAGTTGTGGTTGGGATTCAGAAAAATGTTAGAAATCTTGCAGTGAAAAACTGAAGACTTACATAGCCTCATTTTTGTATCAGACTACTCTGAACCATGGTACATAAAGCTAAGGACTTCCTAGCATCTTGTAGAAACTTTGCTTTATAGGTGTTTGTAACAAAGGGAGGTCATACTGGAATTTTCCCAGTTGTATTCCAGTAAAACAGCTAACTTCTATTTTAGAAAGATGTACACAGCTGTGTTTAAGCAATAGTTGCAATTTTTGCAAGATGACTAGATTATATTATCTGTTGTAAATATAAACATGACGTCAGCTCACTAAAAGATGTTAAATATACTGCCGTATTGTAGTATTTGTTTTGCCGATGAACCATTCTGTATGAAGAATCTAATTTTATGTATTTGCTAGAAATGGTAGATAAATTTTGAAAATCACACTTCAGTAATTAAATGTTGGCAAAATTAAAAAAAAAAATGAGCTAAATCCAGATTATCTGATTGCTACTGCATTTAATGCAGAGTTGTAGTGCAAAACTGTTATGAAGCTCTGTGAAGTCCTCGTTGTATACCAAAAGCAGAACTTGGGTAGCAGAATTGTGAAGTATAATGCAGAAAGGGTATTTGCTTTTTTTCCAGCTGGCAGATGTTGGCTTGACTATAGCAGCAATCTCAGTGTTTCAGTAACTGAGGAACATGTGAAATTTTAACTACAAAATAGAACTGCATTTTTATTTTTAAGCATCGTACTTCTGTATAGTAAATGGCCTGCTCAATTATTTTTTTTTAACAGTAAAGGACCTCCCTCTTCCCAGATTTGTTGTGTCAAAGAATGAACAAGAATCAAGACACACAGCCTTGTATTCTTCAGATGCTGATAACCCCGCTTCATACTCAGGTGTGATTCCTCCTCCACCTGGCAGGATACAAGTCAAAAAAGGCTCTGTGAGCCATGATGCAGTTCAGCAACGTACATCAACTGATCAACAGGTAAGTTAACTTAAAAGATTAAATGGAACTCCTAACAACTACTTTGCTGCATAAGTGTCAGTTTGATAGGACTTCTAAGCTTTGTTGCTTTCAATATAGTTTCTTTAAAAAAAAACCACTGATATATATTCTACATGAAGACCACATGTGCTTCTGAAATACTTGCATGTCGGATGCCTTTTTTATGAAGTTTTATAATCTGTGTTTAAAATATTGATGGTAATGGACAAAGAATTGAGACAGAAAAGAAATTCAATGTGTAAGACATGATAGCAAATACCAAGTTGTAATCATTATGATATTAATACCTTGTTTATTAGATAGTTCACATCGGCTTCCTGGTCATTGGAACAGTGGTACTGAATGCCATGGAAGACTGGATTTCTAGTCCTTCAACATGCTCCCATACCTTTAAATCTGAAATACTTTATTTAGAAAGCTTTTTTTTAAAATCTCACATTTACTTTTCTCTGCTTTACATTTTATTGTTCAGCTATTTAATTGTTAAGTAGAGACAAGAAGAACCAGAAATAATAGAAGTTTTCACAGAGCTTTTTATTGTGTTCTAATAATGAGAAAACTGATTTCTTTTTGCTCACTGGTTCTTTCATCTTCAGCTACAGGATATCTGAATAAATGAAAACTGTAAAGGCTTACAACTCTGTGCCTCCATAATTCCTTGTTTTTCATAGTCTTTACATTCTCTTTCCATGGGGAAGTCTTTTCTGATTATTTTCTACAAGCAAGAACACCGAGTAGAAATACTAAATTTTGCTGGGTGTATGTGTGTCGGTGCATAACTGATGAATGACCTGTTTTATTCCCCATGGTATGCTCTTTTTGGGACATGTTTTGTAAGGAATTGAGGAACTTGCAAACATTCCTTAATCTCTCTGGGAATCAAGGCATCGCTCATAAACATTTATTAATCTCTCTGGGAATAGCCCAGACTGATCCAATGTAAAGAAAAAGCAAATTAGCAGAGGCCATCCATAATCAATGTTTGGCTGCCACTTCCTTTCTCCCAAACTGAAGATGAGGACTGTAATGAAAGGAGGGCTGGCAGCAGATCTGAAGATAGCTTGTTGTTGTCTAGTTTTGCGTAGGTGTGTTTGAGAGAGTCCTAAGCGCTTCATGACAAAATCAACAATTGCAGATCTCCTTGATCTGATGATGGGGTTTTAGTTTGGTTGAAATAGTGTTTTGTAGGCTTCCATCATGGTGTTGAGTTTATTTAGTGAACAGCTATAATCTGATACAGGAATCTGTACTGGTGTAACTTTAACAAAAAAAACCCTGGTGTTTGAGGTCTTCAAGTTCTGGATAAAGAAGCCACATATTCACAAAGATGTATAAGCATCCAAATTTCATTTCTTCATCTTGGCTGATAGAAGCAGCTTGGTATCTCTCTTTTGCACAAGTCTGTATGGGATCATCAGAATAAACTCTGTGCATAAGTCCTTTGAGAGATCTGGCCCAGAAAACAGACTTGGAGCAAATGTAATGGACAACACAGCAGTGAGTCCAGCAGTTTTAAGCTGTATTCATGGTCTAGGACATCAGGGAAGTACTGCCTGATTTTGCACCCTATTGTAAAATTGCATTTTCTGTGGCTGATTCTACATTTCTGACTCTACAGTGAATCCATTCAAGCAGCCTTCTTGTCCCAGTCTAATATTTATTGGTATGGACACCATGTTAGAAATAATTTGAGAAAGGGGCTTGAGCCCAGGTTTCTCGCTTAACCACATAAATACTCTAATTGGGTTATTTTCCAAAAGGCAGATACAGCTTTTATCCATGTTTTTTGTAGAAATTGCTGATCCAGTTGTCTTTACCTGGAGATACCACTCAGATTTATAAAACATAGAAGGAGGTTCAGATTGTGAATTCTCATTATGTGCCACCTCTTTTGGTGATGAGGATAAGAAGAGCTGAAGTCTGAGAAGTAAATTACAGCATGTCATTTTCCTAGGGATCATTGTTCTTTCTGGAGGAATTTAAGTGTCAAAGTTAAGCTTGGATGTTTCACTCTTAGAGCCTGTCATGTAGCTGTTACCAAACTCACTAATGGAGTATCTGTTGGGGGTTTTTTTGGGTTTGGGGTTTTTTTTGTTTGTTTTTTTTCTTAAACTGTTGACTGGCTTTGATAATATGCCTGGCACTTCAAAATACATTGATTTCATAAAATACTCTGGCTGAAATATCTTATGATTTCATACAAATAATATCTTAATCGTCATCTTTAAAAACTGGGTTCATTCCTGTGCAGCTTTCCATACTGGTGAGATTTGTCATGCATAGGTTAATATCTTATAATTACAAATAATTTATGTAAAAGAATTTCACTTAGAGTATTGTCTACTGAAATGTCCTAGCTAAAACTATATCAACGCATTATTGTGGCACTTCCCCTCAATGAGCTTCACTTGGAGGCAGGGCATCAGGAAATGGCAATCAGGTTGTGTTTCCAAAGAGTAGCTGTAAATGAGGTTGTCTTTTAAAGCAAGCTTGAGCTAAGTTCAGCAATACCCTTTTTCTATCTCTAGCCATTTTTGTGGTTGCATTTTTAGTTTATAATGGCTAAGTGTTATGTAAATGCAGCATTGGCCAGAAATTTATATCTTTTTAATATTGTTAGTGTTAATAGAAGGTGACTGAAGTCACACCTAGCTGTCATGGAAGCTGCAGAACTGATTCTAGGAGTCAAGCCAAATAATAAAAGATGCCTTTACTCACTAGATGGCATGTTGACTGCACATCCTAGTAGAGATAAAACATTGGGGGAAAATACTTTTTTTCTGCTGGCATAATTTCTTCTTCCTGAATAATAGAGGCCAAGCAGATTTGAACACTTCTGCTGATAATGTGACATATACAAGCACTTTTGTTGACACAGGTGTGTTAACCACGGTGTATATACATACCTCTATAACTTGGTAGTAGCAGCTATGCTACCAAAAAATATTAATTTAGGCCAATCTTGAGAATCTAGCTTCTGTTGTGTTCTTGTGCTTTTTTAAAAATAAATCCACCTAGTAGAATTAGGAGCTGTCATTGTAGATGGAAGTTTTCTTGGCTTTACTTTTGTTTTTTTTTTAAGGAGTAAGACAAATGTACTGAAAACAACTTCTTAGAAACAGCAGCAGTATTGAGGTTAGGAAGTATTTTCTATCTTTGAAAGTAGCTTACAAGTAACTAAATGTTCTCAATATCAGTCTGTTACATATTGCCTTTGGATGTTTTGTGTTTTGTTGTTAAAGCCAAAAAGCAAATACTTTTTCCAATGTCTTTAAGTGTGATCCAGGGGTTGATCAGGTATTGCTTTATGATACTTCCACCTGGCTTGCCACCCCTTTCAGGAAGGGGGGGGGTAGCTAGATTCAGTAGATGTTGAGGATCTAACAGCTGAAAAACATGCATCTGGCAAATACTCATAGGCTGAACCTTGCTATATCCAGGTGAAAATAAAAGATAAAACTGAAGGTACTTATCTACTTAGGTGTGCATTAAGCATAATACTGGCACTCTAGATTATATTGATTTATTGCCATATCAGTGCAGCTTTAGGAGGGGACAGTTCAAATTTGGCACCTGTAGCTGTCAAAATTTGATCATTTCAAGTTTTTTTAAGTATGTGAAAAGTTGTGTGACTTTCTCTTAAGATTTTGCCAGCAGTCCGTTTCTGTTTGCTTCTGTTCTGTAGATTAAACAGGTAATTCCAGGTAAAATATATCTGGTATTAAATAAATTGTTTAGGAGCACAGAAAAGACCTCTTGTGTCATTGAGTCTAACCCTCTGTTACCATGAGAAATTGTACTAGATAATGAGTTATTAAAAAGTAACCAGTGTTGTGTCTTGAAATCACAACCCTTTATCCACACTGGCCATGTTGGGGAAAACTATTCCAGAGCCTTCATAGGAATATAATGGAATATTTGTGGAAATATGGTGGGAATTCCCACTTAACTTTGCTCAGATCAGGTAATAGTTGTTCTTTTAACAGCTTTGTCCTTAGTATTTGCTGCAGAATGCTGCAAGTATTTACTAGAAAACCACTGTATCCCACCTTAGCTTTGTTTTGCTTGGCAAAACAATCAGTAGTCTCAGTTTCATCTCATGAAGTAGTTATCAGTAATCCTTATAAACCTTCTCTGCCTTTGATCCAATTTGAATTTGTTTTTATTGAAAATATTTTACTAGATTTGTATTTCTTCTTCCAAATGAGATCTCACCAGTATTAATACTATTTTGTAGTAGGGTACTCCCCTACTTCTGCTTGATATATCTCATCTCATATACCTTAGAAGCTGTGAATAAAGCAAATCTGTCATATTTTATGTATTGTAGTGTCTGATAGTTGACCTCTGCATCCAGTCTTCTGTTTTCAGCTGATTGGTTCTCATTATGCACTTTGGTATTAATTTCCACTATGCAAAAAACTGTATTTTATATTTTAAAACTTGATAGTGTACTGTTATCTATGTCCTGAAAGGAATCCATCCATCTGCCTCTTTACATTTGTTGTCAGAAATCATCAGCATGCTATTTAGTGTGCATAATCAGTTACCTAAAGTATCAAATTAGGTCATTGCCAAATCAGTCATTCCAGGAGCATTATTAGAAACTTCCCTTCAATCCCATAGTTCCCATTCTAATACAGTCCAGGTTTGCTCCTTCTGTAGCCCATTCTTTTGTACCTTAGATTCTATTAATCTCCACATTGTTGGAATTATCTTGTATGGCACCCCAGTGAAGTATGCTGAGGTTCAGACTAAATGTAGTGCAGTTCCTTTGTTCAGAAAAATCACAAAAATAGTAACAGCCAACTTAAGTAAAATTTCCCATTCTGATTGACCCCTTTTCCATTTGTCTCTGTTTTTAATTATTATTTTCTTCGAAACCTAGTCTAAAACCTTTCAAACTGTTGAGGTTAGCCTAATAAGTTTGTAATTGGCTGAACCACACACCCCCTCTCTAAAAAAGTGTAGTGCTGCATGTGGAGAAGTTCCCATTGAACCTTGAACTATTTTATTTTTCAGTATGAATGCTAGTTGATTACAAAAACATGGGTTCTGCAATGCAATTACCATCTCTAGTATAATCTTTCTTCATGATGGATCTGTTCCCTGACTCTTATGCAGGCTGTGTGGTATCAGGACCTGGATCACAACACCCTTAGAGCTACCCTTCGGATACCATGTCTGGCTTCATTGTCTCTGGAATTCTCCTTAGGAGGCTTTCTTCTGGCCTGAGGTGTGAGATCCAGGAAAAGGTTTATAATCTCATTTGACTCATGTATGCTTGCAATGCCCTTTTGAGGTTGAGATCCCTCCAGGGTTGCTTTAGCACAGTATTGTGTTGCCTAACGCCAGTTTGTTTGACTTATCTTCACTAAGGTTCTTCTTTTAGAGCCGTATATTATATCACCTTTTTTTTAATTAACATGCTATTTTTAGTAGCTGCTTGTCAGTCCTGAAAAAGTCCAAGTTCCGAGTCCTTCATAGTGTCTTGGTTTTGTAATCACAGTTTGACAAACATCATGCTTTTTTACAGCTTTTTTAATGTGATTTTTTTAAAAATTAAGGTGGATTACTTAATTTTTGCTTGTTAGCTATAACCTTATTTTTTATTAGTTATTGAGAATAATGTTCTCAACAGTTTGATTTAACATGAAAATGTTAAATAGTTATTAACTATTTATGTCAATATGCTTTTATTTAGATCTGTTTTCTGGATTAATGTTAAGAAGAAAAATAAATGTCTTAAGATAGTAAAAACCAGAACGTTGTAATTGCTGTCATTTTTATTGAGGTTTGTTTGGAGAGAAGTTAAAAGCTGGCGTGTTAAATGTTTAAATATAATTGCATTGAAAGTGCTAAAACAGTTTGTCAAAATAAGTTTTTAACAGTAGCTGATCTAATCAATGATACATCAGCTACAGTATGCAGATGATGAGTAAAATTGTCAAAGCTCCCAAAGAGATTAGGTGGGTAAAGTCTGTTAAAATTGGTGAAATTCAAAATCGCTGTTTGGCTAATTGCCAGATTAGGCAAACTGTTGTAGTTGTTGCATGTTAAGATTTTGAAGAGCAGTTAAGTTAGGTTCTGTACCCTAATACTCTCAGAAAAATCTGATCCTGGATATTTCAGGCTTTCAAAATTAGTTTCTTTTATTAATAGATTGGACAGATGAAAGTGAACAACCCTACTTCCTCAGCTGCAACATACACTCTCATAAACTGAGAGTGTTTTGAGAGTTTATGAAAGCGTATGTTGTTGAGAAACAGATGTGATTCTAATGAATATACTGCCTCTGTTTACTAAAGGGTGAAGCATAATGCAAAATTGAAGTGGAAACTTTGGACAACAAACCATGTTTTCTAGGCATGAGTACATGAAAATGACAACTTCTAACTCACTGCTGAGGCAGATACATGGTTGATGTTAACTTATCTATAAGGGGTAAATGAGCCTGTATGTAATTGCAGTTTCAGTAAATCCCTACTCACTGTGTTTTCCCATGACTACTTTTGTATGAGGGTCAATGTTTCTACAGTCCTGCCTCCTCCCTAGTCTTTCTGGCTTACATCTTCCTTCTTTACACTTGCAAAAAGAAAATCAGGGAGTTTAGCTCTCATAAGCTTCTAGTAAGCTAGGTCAATGAATGCCATGAATGGTATATGTGAGTGACAGGGATTGCACAAGGGAAAGATGGTGCCACAGTAAAGCCATCTAAATTTGGTTTAAACTGTTTTGGGAGTATGATTCTTGTAATGATAGTAAAGCTGAAGATGTGGCTTGTCCCTCTTTCAGAAGCTTTTTGACATCAGAGTTGGTGATGTGCTTTTGCTGTTTAATAATTTTGGAGTCTGTAAGCTGAAGCTCCAAATCAATTGTGGAAAATCTGTAAATGTTCAGCATTCTGATGTAACGTTGACTGAAACATTGAGAACAAAGTTATTTATTGTGCTTGTACTTCTGATGATCTGATTCCCATTATTACACGCTTTACAGAATCACATGAACCGCATGCAAAGTAAACATGTGGAAGAATTGAAGTTGAAGATCATAATTACAATCTTTTCCTATACCTTGAGCATAAGGCCAAACGTTAGACGGAGGCTTACTGAATAGTTACAGTTGTCAGCTTCATTAGGGCAAGGCTGCTTCATGAGGACTATGTGTCAAGAGTTTTAATGTTCACATGCAGTTACTAGAAGTAGTGAGTGGTTTCCTTTAGGTAGACTATTATACATTTGTCTGCCTCAGGTTTTCTTCTGTGTCTTTCTGGACCATCTGACTTACCAGAGTAAGAGTACTGGAGTAAATGAATAGTGTCTGTGACCAAGCATAGCTTTCCGTAGATTTACTCATGGTATTTTGTGTAAAAACTTAAACATCCTTCAAATCTTTTTTGATAAAAGATGACTTGCATAAAAGCCAATGGAAGAGGAAACTTGTCATTGATTTCAGTGATGCATCATCATGGTTCTCCTGTTGCATTATGCTAAGCAGACTTAACCATTCAACCTCAGTTCTAGCTTCCAGCCTGCAAGTGGCACTCTGGATACCCTGACTCTTTCCCCTCTTGCCCCCATGTACTTGTAAGGGTAAGAATGTATTGTTATCTAAAATAAATTTCTTGTCAAGTAAGATGCTAAGATGAGGAATCTTCAGGCAAACTTCAGAAAGGCATGTAACTGCAACAAAAAAATCTTGAACTAGTGGAGGTACTGTGGAAAAACAGTGACTTTGTGCAGTCAGCTGGTGCCTGAATTAAAACTTGAAGTGAATTGGTACTGCTCCCAGCCAGTACATATGGGCATCGTTTAAATGCTTTGAATGGAAAGTTCAAAATCTTGTGGCCTAGGAACTTGCTTAAGGAAATCTGACTCAATGGTCAGAACTTTCAGAAAACATCTCAGTTGCAGAATCAACCAGGCTGGCCCTCTATACTGGGAAGTAGGAAATTCAGATTGGAAAAAAGGTGGAAGTTTACATCAATACATTAAAAAGTAACCAGTCATGGCCATAAAACTTTTTTGTTGGGATGCATGTAGTTTTAGTATGTACCTTGCTTGGAGAAAAGGTTGTTTATGGCACTTCCTTACTGACTTTTAGAATTTTGCAGATGTAATATTGATTAAAAAGCATAATGACCTTTGGTATTTGGCAAAGTAAACCAGTTCAGTTTTGGGAATCATGTGGAAGCCTACAGTCAGTCTGGTTGTTGGTACTTGATAGTATGTTAAGTTGCTAACATAGAGTACCAAACTTCTGGGGTTTTTT
Organism: Haliaeetus leucocephalus; assembly: GCF_000737465.1. Taxonomy (NCBI): domain Eukaryota; kingdom Metazoa; phylum Chordata; class Aves; order Accipitriformes; family Accipitridae; genus Haliaeetus; species Haliaeetus leucocephalus. Next base: position 2,051,829 of record NW_010972886.1, read on the forward strand.
TGTCTATTGCTGAAACAGGTTTTGAGATTTTTAGCTTTGTTTTTACTTTTCAGGAAACTTGGAGTTCAAGCTTTGCTTTCTTGTACTTGTTTTCAGTAATACAATTTAGTTCAAATTGGGAGATCTGGCAAACAGGAATTTCAAAAGATCTAGATATAGGGAGGAAATTACTTTCTACTGTATAAATACTTCACTTTGTACAGTATAAATGATTTTTCCTTTGTATTTTATTTAAAATTGAATGAATCTGGCCATCTGAATGTCTCACGAGAACTGGTTCCAGGTGGAAATTGCACGTGTGATCCTCTGTTTTCCTACCTGTTCAGGGAGAACATAGTACAATATAGGATTAGAGAGAAGCTTGATCCTATACATCAGGGCAAAACTACCTTGTAATTTGTACAGCAGAGAAGTATATTCTAGATGGCATCATTCTTTGAAAAAATTACATCTATGTTTTTGCATACTAAAAAAAAAGTGGCCTGTCTAGTGATTTCTTTTTTTCCCAATGTTTAATTCTGGTTTGTTTTTTTAAATGAAAGTAACTGATTGTGAATCACTTGATGAAAATTAGGTATGATAATAACTTGTACATTAAGTAATCTTTTCTTTTGAGGCCTGGGTTCAAATGTAACTTTTATCACAAGTGAAAGTGAGTCTCATAATCTAGTTTCCTTTGTAGCCAAGTCGTTTAACTTGGCATTGCTGTTGTCCTAAGAATGCTGAGTTAAAAATATATTAGATGTTGTTTGAAGTGAACGTGTCCAGTCGCAGTCATACTGTATCTGAGTTCTCCTGTTCCCTCATTTTAATAAGTACGAAAATTTTCACTCTCTAAAATGAGACTTTAACTGCAGTGATGGTTGTTCCTAGAAATAATGGTTTTAGATAGGCTTTTGTGTATTTAGTCATTTAGTAAAAAACTTAAAAGGTTCCTTTGTTTTATTAGGAGTCCACATCTCCAGTTGTTTCACCACAGCAATCCCCACCAACCTCTCCACATACATGGAGGAAGCACAGCCGCCATCCCAGCGGAGGGAATAATGAACGACCTCTTGCTGGACCTGGGCCTTTTTGGGCTCCATTTAGTGAAGCACAACCAGGTATAAATATCTTATGTTATGCTTCAGCTGTAATTCAAAGTTGTGGGATTCTTAAGTATATTAAATGAGTTTAGGGCAGTTTATCTTTGTATTTTCCAGTCCTGGAAACTTTCTTGCAGATTCAAATGTTCATGTTGATGGCAGCACTGTGGAATCTGTGGTCTTGCATATGGCGGATCCATTTCTTAGTGTGGTATGGGAAATGCTTAGAGTTTGGAGGGAGGGAAAGAGTATGAAAGTTTCCCAGTGGAAGGTTTTCTAATACAAAACTGACATCCTGTTGAAATTATGCAGGAACTGTCAGTATACCCAAAAATGTGGGGAGCTCAAGGGAAAGCAGCAGACAATATATTGTTTGTTTGAATTATGTTTCTGATAGATTATATGAATTGTCAGAACAACTAATTCTCTTAACATCTTTTTTTGCTTTCTTTAAATTTTATGTAAACATAACTGAAGCTACTGTATCTCCAGTCTGTCAAGGTAGAACCACCTGTTTCAGTAAAGCTTTTCATCCTTTATTCTTCATTTAAAATGAAGACTCTCCCTGTTGTCGTATCGCTGTGCTCAGGTTTAAAAAGCCAATGCCCTTAATATCTCATATTTCAAAAAGTTCTGTTTTCTGATGTCTGATAGACTTAAATTTGGGAACCGCAGAGCAATTCTAATTCAGGTTCTGGTTTTGATGATACTGGTAAACAATATGTTGCATTTTGTAGGCTGTAGTTTCAGATTGAACTGTGGTTGGTTTATTTCAGTTGTAATATTCCAAAATTGATCTGTTACCTTTCAATTTATTGTCATTCTGTAGTTATAAGCATCCATGGTGGACCAGGGATTCTGTTGATAGAATTGGTTGGATAAGGAAATAAGTCTTATTTTAGAAGTGAAATGGGTTGTATGCAGAGGACTATGCCAGTGTACTGAATGTTGTTTGCTAATAAGTCCCAGTCAGTTCAGAATAAAAAAATAAAGATTATTAGTCTGCTCATTGTATATATAATCACTTCTGAGGGTTCAGTCCAGGCATTGTGATTTTTCAGCAGTCAATTTCTTGACTTTTTCTTGCATAGTTTAGTTGATTTGCTTTTCTTGCAAGGTGAAATACAAGTTTGTCTGGTAGCTGATTTCTAACTTGTGAAGTTTTTCTAACTTACGAAGTCAAGGACTGCAGGAAAGTATGCAAGCTATTCCTACTGTTGAAGAGTTCAATATTGTCCTCTTAAAGTTGTAATACCATGTTAATATTGTTAATATTTCAGTTTGGCAATGCTTTCCCAGTGATGTCCATGGATAAATTTTTCAGTAGTAGTCTGAAAATATTTCTGAACTAGCTCAATATTCACCAATTTTATGTTCCATACTGAAACGCATTCATAGTGTGTTTAAAGTAATTCAGAGATGCTGTTATAGAAGGATTGTCTGTTCTGCCAATGCTAAGAATAGAACGGATTTTCGTATGTTAGTTTAACAAAAATTGTCATTCTGATTCACTGGATGATTCTTTTGCACTGCAGATGATTAATTATTCCTTTGAATTTCAGCTGTTGTAGACAGTTTGTCATTCTTTTTCCCTCTCTTGATCCTACTTTTTACGGACAGTATTTTGTAGAGGAATGATGTTCTACTGACATTTAGGTAGAACCAGATAGACTGTTGGTTACCTTTCTTAAACTCAGCTCTGCAAGCTCATCTTGATTCCAATGCAAGATGCTTTTGAGAAATTTGCAAGTAATTTGCAAGTATGTGATACTATTTCAGTAGGATTTAAAGCAGGACTATGCCATTTCACTTGTGATCCAAGAAAAATAAGAACCCAGGTCTCTCTGCTTGTATTTCACGTAATGTGAAACATTGTTTGAGGGTAATGGGGCTGTCAACTGAAAGCATGGAACCTCAACTGTAAAAATGTTTCTGATGGGTCTAATAATAAACAGCATGTCGCCTTAAACCAGAAGGACAAAAATCAAACCATAATTTTTTTGTTCGGAGAAAGATGTGTTTAAACAAGAAGATTCTGACTTATACATAGTAAAGACACTCCATTGCATCATCATACTCCCAACATGAACAAAATTAAATAGTGCTTTCTGCATTGAATTGGGCTACAGAATGATTATTAGATGATGACTCAATTGTTTTTTGTAAAAAATCTTACACCTTGTCTTTTATCAGAAGTCTTAAGCATAATGTATAGCTGTAGTTCTCAATTTCTTGAGGAAGAAAACCTGTTGTCATCTCAACAAACCAAAAGAATTTGGATTTTATGAATTTTTTGTCACTGTGTTGTCCAGTAATTCAGTTAGGATAGTGTTAGTGATGCTTCGTAAGTAGCTGGACTCTGAGGGACTGTCATGACTAGCTCAATGTGCTTACACATATGAAATCAGAAGCCAAGTCTTGTTACCATCTTTCTTCAAGCCTTTTTGTAAAGGGAGACCCAAAGGGTGCATGTATTTTACTTTAATATCAGGAACTAAAAGTTCAGTGACAGACATTGATCACCTGTGTAGAATGAAGTTTGTAGTTAGTTCAGGTCTCATCCTTAAATGTTGGAGTCAGTTCTGTTAAAATCTGAGTCTTCTCAAGTCTTCCAGGTGTCCTTGATTTAACAGCTTAAGATAAAGCTGTTCAAAAATCATGTTGTTATGTCCCAGTTCTGGTTTGCATCTCTGATCTGGATCAGTCTTCACAGAATAATACAGTGGATGACAGAACCCCTTGTAGGAAACAGAATTGTATAGGAGATGAGAGCCTCCTGTTCTTACAGTTACAAGGGGGAGGAGGGGGAACCTTCATACTTTTACCTTTTCAGCTGGTTTTGCACTACAGCTTCAGCTGCTAGAAGGATGCTGATGGTGACAAACTTGGGAGAAAGAACCCCTTCCCCACTTCAAATGATAGTTGAGTGGCATGTCAGAATAGGGTCTAGAAATTATTTTTTATTACCTTGTAGTCTATTTGGACTGGAAGCAAAGCAGTGCATTTATGTTGGTAGTATCCAAATAATGATTTCAAGCTAGTAAAAAAATCTGAGGTCTTCTTTTCAGTCATAGGACCTTTGTTAGCTTGCTTTGGCATTACATCAAAGTTCTGTTTTGGTGTCTGAATATGTATAAGAACTTGCACCCCTAAGCCACACTTCTTTCTTTTCCTTGGGAGAGATTTTGCTGCAGTTCGTGAAATCAAGAACAAGAAAATTCATGGACAGAAGTGGAACATGTCTACTGTGCTAACAGTTCACTTGCATTTTTAGAGTCCTAAGATATTTACTGTGCTTGCAGGAGATTGGATAGTCCTTTGTCTCCTACTTACTGCTTCAATAACTGTTGATGATTGGCCTTGTTACAAGTTAAGGATTATTCTTACCTGGACATGGTTATTCAGGGAGGAAAGAGCTCTACAGCATTTTATCGTATTGCCAAAATTCTACTCAACCTTCTGGTTTTGTTTCATCACAAATTGGTGGTAAGGAAAGCTTTTGCTAGTTTACAAAGTTAGTTGAAAATTTAGTTCTCTGTGAGTAAACCCACATTTGTATAGTTATTGAAAAGTACAAGCTACTCGGGTGTTATCTAGATAAACCATTTCTTACATTTGTAGCTTCAAGTGAGGGGGTAACTTTTCTCCCACAGGAAACGAGATCATTTTCCGCAAGTTATCAATGTGTTGGTAAGATATTCAAGCTTGAGCAGAAGGATATAAACAGCCACAGGAATTCAAGTTAGGTCTTCATACTAAACATAGTGCATTAGACTTCAGCTAGTTCAAATTTGATAATTGGGCCTACTCTCTATTCAGAGTGCTGTTAATGGTGTTTCCCTGATGAAAATGCACAGAGACCATTGAAGGTTATTTCTTCATTGGGTTACAAATCATAAAATAAAAATACAATGATTGTTTCAAGTCTTCTCTGTGACCCAGTTTTCTTCCACCTTCCCTTCTACTTCAGTGTTCCCAGTCTAGTTTTGTAGATTGAGAAGAAAGTGAGGGGTGACTATTTCTAATTCAAATGTCGAATAGATGTAGTTTTATTGATTGAGTTACTGGTTGGTGGCAATCCATGAGTTTGTGCGTAGATCCAGGTGTCCACAATAATCTTTCTCCAGTGTTCTTCAGCTTTGCCATCCTGTGTCCTAAAACATTGCATCGCAGAGTGAATAACAGGAACAGTAAAGCAAGGGTATTCTTGTTGGGATTATTTGAACAGGGGAGAAAGGAAACAGTTCTTGTAATACTTGTAAAGAACTTGGAAGGTATGACAATTTGGTGCTGCTGGCATCTCCATCGCTGTCAAGCTACTGCTTTGGAAGAGGTGGTGTGCTAAGTGGGGTACAAATTGAACTGTACTAAGACAAGTTGTTGGGAGAAGTAAAGGTGGAGTAAACATATGTAAGGTTAGCGGTAATAATGTCAGTGTCTGAGGGGCAGAGAGCCATTGTATCAAAAGTAAAATTTGAGTGGCATATCCATAGGAGAGATGGGAAGGACTTGTCTGAATCTGTACTGCACGTAAGAGTATAGCAAACATAAACCAGTTGTAAGCATTTCTCTCATTACTTTCTCCTAGGAAAAAGGTCATTTATGGAATTAAAGAGTAATTGCATACAGTCAGATAGTAAATAGCAAATGCTGACAATGTTACTGTAACTTTAGATGTTAGCCCTCAGTGTGCCTCACTGATTCTCAGATTTCCTTCACTCTGTTTACTGCAGATTGTGTATTAGTAGTGTCACCAGTCTCCAAGAACCCCAAAATGTTGATATTTGTCCGATTCATCAATGGATTACCTATATATGAATGGACTTCTCATAGCAATATTTTTTAGTCAGCATCTTGACAATAAATTCTTGGGTTTTAGTGCTTCAATTTAGATCTTGGTGGCAGAATTAAAATTATGACAGTGATGTTGTGTTTGTTGTTTGTGGGTTGTGTGGAGGGCTTACAGAAACTCACAAGTTGACCTGCCTTTTGAAAGGAAATCTGTTTCTACATGTGGGGCAGAAATTCCTGCCTAAGTATGACTTTAACTTATTTCAAGAGAAAGCATTTAGTTGTGCAAGAAGAATAGATTAATCATTTTCACAACTGCTGTTTAGATTTAAGGAGTTCAACATTTCTTTTAGAAGGCAAGGAGTAGAATGGAGTCCTGGGATTCTTCTAGACTTGTTCTAGATGGTTTGTTTTCCCTCTGCTCCAAGTTTCTTAAATTTTTAATTTGCAAGTGCAATTTAAGAAATTTTGAGAGTTTTGTACATAGACCAGTGGGTGGCCAAATCTTTCTATAGTTGCTTCATCGTTATTTTAATATTAAGACATTGAACATTGGCAGTACTTCAGAAGTAGATTGTAAAAATGCACTGGGTGAATCTCAGTTATTGTGTTCCAGATAGTTAATACATAGATGTCAGCATTCTATATGGATGCCTTTTATTATTCTTGGCCTGTTTTTAAGTAAGTGAGTTAAATTAGTCTAGAAATAATTCAGAAGTATATTTGTGCCAAAAAGCCTGATTCTTAACAGGAATTTCCAAGGCTTTGTTCTTTGAATGGCAAACTACAACCTAAAAAAGAAAAAAGTTTAATAATAATGGTAATGAAGTTGCATGCTAATATTGTATGCCACTTTTAAATAGCTGTTTGTCCATACAAGTGTTGCTCATTTCAATTAAGCGAAAGTGTGGAGTATTAATTAACTCATTCAAAATCATTTAATGGGTAAAACCCTATTTACATTTTACACATGTTGCAATAAGCTAGTCTATCACATCTGTCTTTTTAGTGCAGATTTAAGCTGGCCTAACATAAAAATCTACAGGAGTTGTCAGGAGGTGAACTTTGTCACCTTGGTGCAGTTTGGTTTTCTTTTTTTCACCATTCGACAAGTGTGTATCTCCCTGACAGGACCATGTGTTTCAGGATTTTTAAAATATTTTTTTTTTTACTGCTTTCCACATCCATAGTTCTTACTCAATTTTCAAGGTTGTCTTTTGAAAAGGAAATGTTTCTTCTACTTTCAGGCTCATCTACTTCTAGTGATCCCATATGGTCTGGCCATTCACCACCACCCCATCAAGAAAATTGGGTCAGTTTTGCAGATACCCCACCAACCAGTGCTCTTTTAGCCATGCATCCTGCTTCTGTCCAGGTGTGACACTTAATTGATATTTGATTTGCTTCATTCAGATTAATGTTGCAAGCCTTTTTTTTTTTTTTAAATAAATTTCATTGCAGATGTTTACTGTGTATCTGTGCTGTAGTCTGTTCAGTGCTATTTACCCAACAGATACTTGTTTCATTGGGTGACTTCATTTGGAACGATTAACTGAAAGCTACTAATTTAAAAATGCCAGCAGTTATGATTTTAAAACATTTGTGTTTAGCTTTTTTGCATATGTGCCATACTTTTTTTTTTCTGCTTACATACCTGCAGTCATTCCTATCCATATGTATCAGTGTGCAAAAATACCCTGTCACTATCCTGTAGATGCAATCTGCTGATGGTTTCCTGCAGTTTTTAAACTACTGCGAGATTTAACTATGCTTTATTTTTTGAAGGGAAGAAGTTGAGAATTCATAGAAGCATTTTAGGTAGATAATACTGAGGAAAAATATTTCATTTCAGGACCAGACAACAGTACGAACTGTAGCATCAGCTACAACAACAAATGAAATTCGTAGGCAATCAAGTAGTTATGATGACCCCTGGAAAATAACTGATGAACAAAGGCAGTATTATGTTAATCAGTTTAAAACCATTCAACCTGATCTAAATGGATTTATACCAGGTAAGTTACTCTTTAAAAAATATAATTGTGGGTGCAGCAGTTCTGTTACAAAGACTTTGTTCTGTGCTTAGGTTTGCATACCATTTTGAAGAAAGCTCTGCATTTTACCAATAATGTTCTAGTAAACTCCAGTATAATTCAAGAAAGGACTTGAAACTAATTTGCCTTTTTCCTTTGTTTAACTGTAGTAATTAGTGCCATTTTTCTCAAAACCTTTGCTAAAGAGCTCATCTCCTTTACCATAATTCTAAGTCTTCTAGTGATTTAACTTGCTTTATATATTAAAAATGGTTGTTGTAATTTTTCAGGATCTGCAGCTAAAGAATTTTTCACTAAGTCAAAACTACCTATTCTTGAACTTTCTCATATTTGGTAAGTGTGATGTGTCTGTATTCTGGATAGTTATTTAGGAAGATGACAGATATCTGGTGGTCATCTAACAATCTACTTACTAGGAAGTGTTATGAAGTGAAATTTCACTAGTAATCTCGTATGTTCAGTTCTACTCATATTTATGCCAGTATTACTTTTGTGGGCTTTAATGAGTCTAGGCTGGCACTATTTACAAGGTATTTTGAGCTTTTGAAGAAATTTCAAACATTTCAGAGTAGAAGTAACTTATTTGAGGTTTTTATTGTTAAAAATGCATTTATATTTAAATAATTTCTTATCTATATATATTTATTCAAGGGTAAGTAAGTTTAAATGAAATGTACAGAATCAAATATTTTTAAATGTACTTAGTGGGGCTTGATGACAAATTTAGCTTTGACTTGGTGCAAAGCTTATATTTCATTGTATTCTGGAATTTGTACTGCATCACTGCATGCTATCATTGAATGGCTTACCTTGGCAGATTTGATCCTTCTTTCAGTGTAATGATTTCTAATTCAGGTATTTTCCCATTTAAAATAAATCATATTGCCTCAGCACTATTGCTTCTTTAGTATACTTTGCAAAAAATCTGAGGCCAATAATGTTGTGTAGTGCTATCTTAAATGAGTTAAAAACCTGGAGAGATAAAAGTGGGTTTAAGTGATCTTTAAGCTCTAAGAAATGTTACTAATGAAGGCTCATCTTTTTTGAAAAGTAAAGCATGTAGCACTCATGCAAAGTGCTTAATAGGGTAAAATGAACTATAAACTGCATTCTTTGATCTTCCAAGTAGCACAACAGAAGTATGTCTTTTGGAAATAAAATAACCTTAAGAAATTTTATTTATACTAAGTTTTCCTTTTTAGGGAACTGTCAGATTTTGATAAAGATGGTGCACTGACATTGGACGAGTTCTGTGCTGCATTTCATCTGGTAGTTGCTAGAAAGAACGGGTATGATTTGCCAGAAAAGTTACCTGAAAGTTTAATGCCCAAACTGATTGATTTGGAAGACTCAACGGGTAAGACATGCTTCAACACAAATGTCACTATTTTCAAATGACGGTATAGTTGTTACAGTATATCAGCAGATATTTACAGGTTTGTATGAGCATAACACATTAGTCATTGTGAAGTAAAGCAGTGTGCAATTTTTAGAAACTTAATCAGTGCTTAGAGCTAATCTGAACACATGTGTTTCTGTACAGGGAGATGTTTAGGAACAATACACATATTGACTGTTACATTTGGAAATACTGCCTGTGTCCTTTAAAGGTTAGGGAATACAAAATTGTCACAATATGGATTTTATTCATGATCAACTGTTGTATTCCAAATTCCTAATCCAGCTATACTTCAAACTTGCTTTCAAATGAATATGCTTTCTGTTCACCCTCATTTCTGAAAATAAGGCATGAGTTTCTAAGTCTTGAAGGTACTTAGAAAATACTCCCAGATTCAGTGCTAGAGTTAGGACTGTGTATTTTAAAAGTACAGGATTAGTAGCACAGAATTTTTCTTTTTTCTACTCCTGACTTGACAGCAGGATTTATCCTCCATTGCTTTGGCACCTAGTCTTTCTGTGCATGGTCCTTTACCTTTGGATGCTCCCAGATAAACCATTGAATGCATGAGTTCTGCTTGTTAATGTGTGCCAAAAACTCAGTCCCATAACTGAAAAGCAAAGTACTGTTCCTTGTAAAAGTGTCATTTAAAAACAGGATCTTTGTGGCCGTCTTGCATTTTTTTTTATTTTAAAACAGATAAAGGAAACTGAATATTTTAAAACTTTAGATTTAGATTACTCTTTCACAAGCAGTCTTTGCTTGGAAAGTCAGGTTATACTGTGGGTGCACAGGTACTATGATTTCCTAGAATTTTATTTCTTTTTACTAAATACTTCAAAGGAGGTCTCTTCATACTGTGTTTGTAGGATGTCAGAGACTTTCTTCTGACAATTATTGATGAGTTCTTAAACTAGGTACTGTGGCTCTTACTACCTCTGATTTAATAATTAAACCATTTTTTGTGGGAGTGGCTTGGCTCCTCAAAGAACATTTAAAAAAGCAGTCAGCCACAACTGAAGTGTTTTCAGTACGAGTGAGCATTTTGCTATGATGAAGACATTCGTAAGAAATAGCTACAATTAATCGGGCGAATACCTAGCAAGTATCTAAAACCTACCCATTCTATCTTTTTGTGGTAAGGTGGTGGCCAAGCAAAAATCTTGATAGGAAATGGAGTAACATTTATTTGTGTAAACCATTGTTATTTAAAAAAACCCAACAACTACTTTTAAAAGTAGTTAAAAAAACCCCAAACATTTTTTCCCTCTGGTATTACAGAGAAGTTACCCTGTTCTAGTGAATGTTAAAAGGTTACCATGCTGTATAAGCTGTACTTAAAAAAACCCCAAAAGTTCTGATTGATACTTGATTCTGCTGTTATTAATAGCTACAGTGAAAACTGACAGTTCTTGCAAACTTGTTGAATTTTATCCTGTTAACTAGAATTTTATTTTTTTTTATTTGGGCCACCAGTATTGGAAATGGCTAATCTTTTCTAGCACCTAACATGATTTATCACCAAAACTTGTATGTTGAATCAAAGATTTTAGGAGAAGTTATTGACATGGCTATAGTTTTACTTGTAGTTACAACAGTCCAAATCTCCAGTATACATTTACTATTTTAATCTAAATTAAAAGACTCATTAGTCTGTGTGCAGACTAATGTGCATGTTAAATTACATGGGTTCAACTTAAGGACTGTAAATCAGCCTAGAAAGATCAACCAGTTAAATTTCTGCAATAATTTTTTCTTTTTAGTTCCCATAAATGCTGTATTTCAGCAAAGCTTGCTTCCAGCAGCCTTCTCAGAAATAAGAACTGTAAAGTATAGCACCGGAGTGTCTTTTTGAGTGCACTTTTTCATGGGATACAGCTTTCTCAGAGAAAGAAATTGTTAATGACCTTCTGCTGACTGATGCCTCAGTGTGAATAACATACTTTTAAATTGTTCAAGAAGGTGAATTACTTGAATGTCTTTTTAAACCAATGTGCAAGATGGTAAACTTTATTTCAGAAGTGTTAACGATACCATTATTAATTCTGTCCTTTTGTTAGAAACTTTCCACTTGATCTTCCATGCTTCTGCTCTGCGCTTGAAACTTGCAGTCGCTTTCCATTTTGACTTTTGAACTAGTGGCCAGCAGAAAGAAAAGTAGCAGAAGGCTCCCTGCACCCTATGTCTCTGTTCAGACAGAGGGAGGGAAGATCTCTCATGGTCTACTCTGGCAGCGTCTTCCTTATCAGTACCTGTGAATCTGTTATGTGACCAACTGCAGGTGTCCCAAACCCGTTAACGTGTTGGTCTTCTCACATCTGATTTCATGACCAGGGATACATGTTTCTCTCACATGACGTAGATCTCGTGTATAATAAAGTGTTTATATAGTTGGTCATTTTTGTGGTGTAGCACTATGCCTTTACAGAATTTTAATAGGAAAAAATGCTAAATGAGGTGCTAATGTCTTTCTGCTGACTAGAGAGAGAAATGAGGTGTTTTAAGTTCTTAGAATAATGTAGTAATTTTACAACACATTTGAATAGTTTTAGTATTTTGAATTGGATCTTATACTGCAAAGAATTATTTGGATTGCAGCAGCTCTGCTTAACATTTAACATTGTGTTGTGGTATTTGTAGACAGATAATGTCAGCTCTTCAGAATGAGCAAGATCTGTCTGTGTAAGAACAGCCTGTAGAAGAAAACTGCAGTGAATAAAAACGGGAGCATGAAGTCAGGCAGTTGCACAAATACTCCTCTAAGTGCTTATACATTTATTTTATGAATCGAATACTGTTGATAGCATCTGCATCTGTCTTGGCAGAATTTATGATCTGCAGCTGAAAAGACTACTCATCTTATTTCCTGTTATGTAAATAAATGTGAATATTTTCCTTTAAACTCAATTTTATCTCAGTTAGTAAAAGCTACCAACCCTTTTCAAAACTCAAAGCAAGTTTTGCTTTTCTGTGATTTTGTTTTTTGTTTGAGCTGCTGCAACAATGCCATTTCTTTGTAGGGAAAAGAATCTGCCATGCTTTGTGTCTTACACAACTTCATTACTTTAACCCCTGAAGTTTTCCATAGGTGTCTTACGCATGTTTCGTGTAGATATTTGCAAAATTCCTTGAATTACAGGTAGCTGTGTGGTCTATTCACAGCGGTTTTCAACCTTGTCTTTTTGACCTTGTGTTTAACACTAGTAGTTAGTTCAGTTATCTAGCGTACCACCATTGAAATGAAATTTTGAGTGGGTTTTTTAACTCATTAGAATTTTTTATTCATATTACACTTCAGAGCAATTGATATGCAACATACATTCCCAAAACATTACCACTGGCATATTTTGAACTTAGTATATTATTTTGTGTGCAATGACCATAGCATGTCATCTTGACTACTTGGTGACATCATTGCGCCTGTAAATATCAGTTTGATGTAGCCTGTTTTATATTGCCAGATGCTTTTTGCCTGAAGCAGGTATTAGGTGCAGTTTCTGTCTGGAATCATTTGTAAAGCCATTTTCCCTAAAGGACAGTAGTACAAAGTGCTAGGTGCTGGGCACAATTTTGGGAACATTGAGTCTCAACCTGATGTCTGGCTACTTGCAGGAAGTTACAAGACCTTTGAAATTTTGGTGAGTTACTGTTTCATGTGTGGCTTTTTTTCATATCAGTAGCACCTCAGTCTCCCCTGGGCTCAAGATGGGACAATTAATTTCTTTCTGGACTTCAGTGTTCTGGCTGTTCTTTTTAGGTTGTGCCTCTTGCTGTCCCCAGCAGCACATGGAAGACAGTAATGGGTTGTTGTTGGTTTTCAAAAGTGCAGTTGGTCACCGTTGACTATTGAAGTGTTTCCAATTCCATTTGACACTGCATTTGTTACAAGTTTCTTCAGATTCAAAGACAGCAGACAGAATATTGAGCTGTCATAGCAGAACAGCAGGCTGCAGAGTTCAGCACTTCAGGAGCCTGAAGCCAATCGTTTTTATAAATTTTAATCAATTTTTGGTACAGTGTGTCACATTCTTGTGGCAGTAGTCTTCGATCACATATCTATCAAGCAGTCCTTTTAAATGGTAATTTAATTAATCCATCTTTTGTGCACTATTTTGTCTTCAGAGTTTTAATTCTTTGGACTACAAGCATCTTGTTAATATGTCTAGCTACTTATCAGTCACTCTTTCAACTGTTTCTATTGCTTACATTATACAGTTGTAATCTGACCCTCAGTTTTTTGAGGCTTTCAATGAATTGCTTTAGCTTGTATTGAGGTATCTAGCAAAATAGAAGACACTGTAAGCAGGATTTTACTGTGTTATGCAGAATGCTTAATCTGCTGTTCAGATTTACCCAATTCTCTTATAGTTTGAACAGAACAAGAATAAGTGTGCTGCATCATGAAAATTTGTACAACTCTGAAGGAGTGTATCTGCAAGGGACTGTACTTGCTGAAAGCTCAGAGAAAACTGAAATAACAGTAACAATGTACAGTTGCAATGCGACAGCTGCTAGGCTTGTTCAATTTGCAAAATGTAGTGAGGGGAAATACCATGGTTTTAGTAAGGAGGCTTAAAATTTAAAATATTATTTGGGGAATAATCAAAGGGAATGGTTTTCTTCATCTCTGGCTTCATATTTTTGGTTTGTGTTTGCATTGATACACTGGTTTTGCTTTAACCTTTCATATAAGGAAGTATTCTGTAAGATAAACTTCTCAGTGCTGGATTTGATGTAATAAACATTAGCGTGAAATTATTTTCTTGTCATTTAAGAAAGAATTATATTTATTTCTACATGTAATCAAAATCTAAAAACACTATTTAAAAGCCAAAGTACAGGGAGATAGTATGGTACAGAGCAATCTTCAAAGTCCAATTTTCAGAAAGATCCTCAAAATAAGAGTAACACCTGATAAATAGTATATTTGACTTGAATGAGTGGGGTTTTTTGTCTGCTGCGAAGTATTTACTTGAAAAAGATGAAACTGAAGGGTACTTTGCACTTTCTATGAGATGTGAGCAGCTCAAACTGAATGCAATTCATGATTTTGGTTTATAGTGATTCCTGTCATTTCAGAAGTTGGGGAACAGACTGGTGAGGTAGGTTACTCCAGCTCTCCAGCAGAAGCACCTCCAAGCAAGTCTCCATCAATGCCATCCCTAAACCAGACCTGGCCAGAATTGAATCAGAGCAGTGAGGTTAGCACTTTTATTTAAGAGTTATTTCGTTGCCAGTCAATAACTAAATTGTATACGCATCCGTAATTCATAAGTGGATTGTTGATCACAAATTGTGGAAAAAGTTAGCAGGACAATAGACACAGGAAGGTTCTACACATGTTAAATTGTAAAAAAGGTAATGTTTTCCTTCTGATTTTTCTGTCTCATTGTGAGATGACCTACTACTTAAAATGTTGTCATTAATGGTAATTAAGCTTTCTATTAATCACAAAATGATCTCATAGCATTTATTGGAAAAGTTGAATTAATTCCTGATTTTTTCATTTAGGGCAGGTTTTTTTGTTGAGTTTTTTTGTTACCTCTGAAGGGCTTTTATAGCCAACACTTTTGCAAAACTTCAAAATAAATTTCTGACAGATCTGGACGTTGAGACTTATTTCTGGAGGTGATTTTACACTGAAATATATAATATCTCACCAGCAACGTAGAGAAGTCATAGCTCTGGGTTTGTTTCAGAAGCGAAGACTCAAAGTTGAATCTGAAGCCAACTGTTGGCCAAACTTATTTAAATATTAAATTTTTACTGTTGTGTATTGCTGCTTTATCATCCTTTACCATACATATTTGCTATAAGCAGTCTTACATAGTAAAGCTGTATTTTGTC
Organism: Haliaeetus leucocephalus; assembly: GCF_000737465.1. Lineage (NCBI taxonomy): Eukaryota > Metazoa > Chordata > Aves > Accipitriformes > Accipitridae > Haliaeetus > Haliaeetus leucocephalus. The sequence continues at coordinate 2,067,005 of NW_010972886.1, forward strand.
AGAATTTGAAACTGAAGTTAGCAAACGGTATTTTTTATATGTTTTTTTTGTTTTCTCCCACAAAAGTCTATTGTTTAAAAATCCTGTAAGGGATTGATTCTTGGAGTTTTTCTTGTTGCTCTGTTTTAACATTTTTGCTTTTGACTTAGAATAGACCAATGTTTTATTCTAAGAGCTACTTCAAGACTCAAGTGAGTTCCTGACTGCAACCATACTACAAAGATGATGTAGGCTTATTTTTCATAAGGGAAAGAAAAGGGAAAAGTATTGAAATTATTTTTTGAAAACTCTTTTTAATGATCTGAGATTCTTGAGTATAGTCTAAAACTTGTTTTAACATCTAAGATAGTTCTGTCAGTAGCTGAGTATTATCTTACCTGCTTCTCTTATTGAAAGAGCTTTTGTGGCTTGCTTCTTTCTTTGTTAAACTTCAAGTAAATAGAAGATTGGCAGTAAAAGGTTTAGACAAACCAAAGGAGAGTCAGTATGAAACAGCAAATAAGCAAATTTTTAGGATTAAAGTTAGGAGCACAGGAAATCTTCTTCCTCTCTCAGGAGGAAGGACTTTGTGAAGTTTGCTGTTTCTCGTAAGGGCAAATGCTAGCCTCACAGTGATGTCCTTACCAAATGAAAAATATAGGAAATGATTTAGTGGTTTTTAGTTGTTCTATTTGACAGAGTGACTCAGACTGCTGGTAGGAAGCTGTGTTTCAGGAGGGAGGTGAGCAGATATTCGGTTGCTAAAAAGCTGCAAATGTCTGCAGCTGTATCAAAATTTGCATTGATACATTCCCTCATGTTTGCAATAAAGATTTAATAAGCTAATCATTTGGTAAGCTGCATTGTAATTGAACAGATTACTTCAGTGTCCAATGCGACTCAAACCAATTGAATAGGGTAATTGCACTAGTGGAACAAAGTTAATGATAACTCTCATCAGCCAAAATCTTGTCTTACAAAACTGACTTTGTCCATTCAGATAGATAATGTGGTATTTTCTTTCTGAAAAATCTACTAAAACTTTAAGAGGTTTGCAGAAGTTCTCACACTAAATATACTACCAGATACTAACAATACTAAAATAACAGTTGAACATTTATTAAATGTTAAGAGTTTTTTGTCTTAACGCAAAGGAATTTCTGATTTTTCAGCTATATTTCTGTGCATGCTTCTTGCTCCTCAGCATTTTCTTTTCAGCATGAGTCAGGTCAAAGTCCTCAAGGTTTTAATGCCATGAAAAAATTTCTGGTATTACTGCAGGCACCAGTCTAATTGTTTCCACTTTGAACCTCTTAAAACTGTCATCAACAAATGAATTGCTTGAGAAGACTATGCATCTCTGGATCATCTGCCTTTCCATGCAGTTTCATCCCCGTCAGTTTCAAAACTGTTGGTTACACTGTTCTTTCTAGCTCATAGTTGATTTTTAGACTCCTGTTGCCAGGCTCAGTTACTGTAAGTTCGCAAGTATGGACCAAGGCATCAGTCTGAAACTTCAGGATAAAGGGCACCATAAAAATCCACCTAACTCTGGATACTACGTGCTTCACATTCTCATCTCTTCACTGATTACTTCTTTCTCACTTCAGACATCTTTTCCATCAAGTGTCAAGGCTGAGCACGTAGTTCTGAGAGCTTAAAAAAAATTGAAAAGCCTACTAAATCTTTGTTGAAAACAGTCTAGTGTCATATGGTCATATTAGCCTTGACACAGATACGGAGATTTGCTTTTGAGTTCACAACTGTTACACCTCGTTTGAAATGTCTTGGTGTTCTGTTAGTAACGGTTCAGGTTGCTGTGAGTTTTAGTTTCTAGTAATTAACCTTTTGAAAGTATTTGTGAGACATTTTTGCAAGTCTGGAAGACAAGTATTTTACTTTCAGCTAGGAAGAGTTTTATCCTAGCAAATCAGTTGTATTGTCAGTGCTCTTAAACCTTGCACAGAGTTTGAGATGCGGTCCAGTAGATCCTTAATATATGTAGCTTTCTATTAACCAGGGAGTTAGCAGTAACTAGCTTCTGGCAGTATTTCAGGATGGAGCACAATAGCATATTCTCCAGAGCAGTCAGGAGGTGTTGGTGTTCATTTGTCTATGCCTGGCTAGGGAGCCTGAGGACAAGTAATAAATGTCCTGCATTTTGGCTTCAGAGGAGTAGAATAAGAGGTAAATTCAGCATCCATCTCTAAGAAATAATGTTTTAGCATTGATCTTAACTGTAACATAGATGCTGTATGCCTTTATGGAAGTTTTGAAAAATTAAGAAACAATATTTCTGTAATCAAATGGTCTGTTTGCCAGTCTCACTGGTATCTTTGAAGCCACTATCCAAATCAAGTTTAAAAGAGTAGTGGTAGTCCTAAAATAAACATTAATGTATGTTTCGTGAAAATGAGCAGCTGTGTAAATGCAAGAGGCCAAATCAGGAAAGGCTGGCAGAACTTGGCCATTAAGTTTCTGACTTAGTCGAAACCGGCTCACTCAACAGGTTTGTATAGCTCCAAACTACTTGCAGTGCTGCCTCTTCATAAAGGAGTGGAGTGACACAGAGATGAGCTGTTTAATACAGGGAGCGGGACAGAGCAGTTAAGAAGGGAAACCTTGCATCCTTACTAAAAAGGTTTTGTTAGATTCTGTCCATGAAGGGGGTAGTTTTGTGTGTTTAAAAAAAAACCAGCAACAAAACCCAAACAGCAACAAAACAACCAGAAAAAAAAAAACCCACCCCCAAAAAGCCTTATGAACAGTATTCCATAATCCTTGCTTTAAAATAAAGTTTGAAATGAGATAAGGCTCTGTCTCTACAAGGAGCAGCACCACACGTGAAAGCACTTAAAAATTTAGTTAATCTTTTTCTGAATTTAATTTCAGCTGATTGAAAACAGTTATTTAGGAATTTCCATGAAGAGTTATTTCTGAAATAACTGTTTTAAACTAGGTTCACATACAGGCCATTCACCGAATATAGTTCGGCGTAGAGGAGCACATGAGATTAGGTTACTAACACCATATAGTTTGTCCTGTATCTTCTGGCATAATTTACATAGATCTGCCTATAGAGATGGGACAAGAACATTGATTTTTTTTCACAACTATACTAACATCATTTTTGTGAGATTTTCTGAGCACTAAAAATTTTGTATTTGTAATTCTTCATTCCTATTGTGATTTGTACTCTGTTTTTTGGATCACAGACTAATTTAAGGTGCTTTTGGTACTTTGTTGGTCCAGTTGTGGCTGTAGCTTGACTTACTAAGCATGAGGACTTTTGACAACCAATTATTGATACAGCATGCCTATGTCTTATAAAATTGTTCAGAGATTGACTTATTTGCTTTTAGCAATCAACAGTATGTTTGAATTTAATTCTTTGCCTTGTCAGTGATTTAGACTTGTAAAAATGCTCTTTTACAGCATAGAATCACTTCTCAGGGGTTGCACTGGCAAGCTGAACTGGTTAATTGGAGTACTCTGCTCATTGTTCATTTGTCTGGGATTTTGTAAGAAAATCAGCATTTACGAAATACATTTGAAACTTGGCAGCTACAAAGTGAGGAACCTTTCTGTGGATTTTATAATTACAAATACACACAAAGTGTCACTGATTTTATCTTTACAGTATTTGAATGGCTTAACCAGTTTTTTTACTTGTATGATTTTCATTGGCAAACATGAGCTCTGAAGGTACTTCCGTGTTGACTGTGTACCTGTATCTTCATTATAAAATGTGAATGTAAAGATTAATATTGACAGATAACAAACTTGGCTGCACAACAATCTCAGACTGACATAGAAATACTTAATGTGTATTAGTGTGCTTTCCAAGTCAAGTACTGTCCAGTGCAAATATCCAGTGCAACCTCCGAACTACTATGCTAAGTCTCCTCAGTGATCTTTTACTCCCATCTTTCTCATCATGCTGACTTCTCTCCTCTGTCTGTTCAGCAGTGGGAGACATTTAGCGAACGCTCTTCAAGCTCACAAACTCTGACCCAATTTGATTCTAACATTGCACCAGCTGATCCTGTAAGTCAATCACTTAGCTTGCTTGTTTGAAATTAATTTTATTAACACTGAATTTCCATTCATTGTATTTAGCTGTTATGCATGATTCCGTGGACTGCTTTTTGGGGAATGGTGGCAGGCTTCTTAATTTTTTTGCTTATTTGAGGAATATAAATTTTCTACCACTGCTCATATTTAATATCTGAGTGCAAAGAATGCTTTTTTCCCTTGATTTTGATGTATTACAACACTGCTATCAAAACCTGTATTACACAAAATACTTAAACAAAACGTTTTTTTTAAAAATATTTAGAAGTCAATGCAAGGGCCACTCCCAGTGATAAACCAGTCCTGTTTTAGATTTTGTCTTCAATGTTGTTTTGGTTTTTTCAAGTTGCAGAGCTTGATTTGCACAAACTCTTAGGAGTTGACAATGCCAACTTCACTGAAAAAACTACTGGGCTTTCATGGGTGTAGTATTTCATATTCCTAATGTTTTCACCAAGTTACTTGTATTAATACAGCTTTTAGTATTTCTTCAGCTAAACCTGTGCTGTTCTAATGCTTTACTCAGTGACGAGTGCTCTGAAGGATTATGTAGTTAAATTTCTTGCCAAGTTTGGGAGCCAGAAATTCACTACAGTGTTTCAAGTTCTGCTGGTTTTAAACTTCACAGCATGTGACATTGAAGCAGTTCTGAAATGCATTAAAATTACTTAAGTATTTAGCTGCCGCTTTCATCCTGCTTTTCTTACAGATTTAATTACAACTGTTAGTGTCCCTTTTTAATTAATTACGGTGTTAGTGTCCATTTGATTATATAACAAAATATAGTATATGTACATAATACGCATTGAACTGCTTTTAATATTAAACAGATCACTTCTGAAAAGATATAATACACAAATATACATACATAAGTGCTCGACTTTCAGAATTAACACTGATACTTGTGTGGAAATAGTATTTCTAGATGCTGGAAGCTAGAATTCAAACTGCACTGTTCCCTGTACTCAGAATTGCCCTTAGTAAACATTCAAAACAAGTGAAATTGTCATACTGAAAGTGAAAACCATCCCTTTTTCATCTAAGAGAGATTTTTTTTTAGTTGAATGTACTGTATTTTTATGTTTTAATGAAGTAAACATGATGGAAATCAGTTTATAGTTGTTTCTTACTGCATATAATTGCTTGACAGTAAAGAGCTATCACTGTCTTGTTTCCACAAGACAGTTGTTATTTTTTTTACACATAATTAGTAAATGACAAAAATCAGAAGTTTGAAATTTTTTCCCATGCGTTGATAATCTAAAAAGTAGAACAGTGATGATACATGGAAAACTCGTATGTAGCCATATATATGTCTGTGTGTATATGCATGGGTTTATAAAAAGAAATTCAATAGAAATACAGAAGTATACTGGGAGATCACATTCTTGAGTCATCTTCTTACAGTCTTGTGGTTGAGAAAAATTTAGAGAATGGTGAGCATCTTTGATGCTTGCTAAGGTGACAGGCTTTAGGAATAGATACTTCAGAATCTTTATTTTCATATGAAAGTAAGAACAAATGACAGCAAATTTTCAGTAGCAGTGTACAGACTTCTTATTTTAGCAGTTTCAACAGTGATGCTTAGGACTGATTTATTGAACAACAACTGCTTTCCCAAAGGAGAGAATCGGCTTTCTTGAGCAGTTGTTAATAACTAACTAAAGAGTAAATACGTAGACCAGTTCGCTTCTTGTTCTGTTGGAAAAGCAGCTGCTTTGAAGGTAAAAGATTAAGTGGAAAGGGTAAACCAGTACATTCAACCCCTAGTATGGGAACATAATTTGCCTATTGTGAGTGAAAGTTGGTAACATGTTAAGTTGTTTTGTGTAAAATTAGATTAATGATCTGAATTAATACATTATATAAAAATCCATTTAACTGTTGGAGACATGACTTTTGTAGGAGCTGCTCATTGGATTACAGCAGAGAACCAAAGCAGCTACAGCAAGAGTGATCTTTGCATGATAAACCCATTCCAGGGGAAAAGGAAAAGCAATATATTTTAAAGTACTAACTATTCCTAAAAGCCTGGTGCAACAAGAGTGTTTGAGCTGTGACTAGACAGTGGTTTTAAAAGTTTGCAAGAGTACTGCAAGTCAGTTTAAACAGTTTTAGAAAATATTAATGTAAATGTATTACTCTTGGTGAAATTGATCTCCTTGAGTAGTCAGAACAGATTAAATTTCTGATACAAGGGTAGTTTTGAAACTTCTTGTTATTTCTAGGGACAGAATATAGTCTGAGATTTGTTTTGTGCTGTCATTGTCCCACCCATTCATATATTCTGAATATAGATGACAGTAAAAAAAACCCTCAGCCAGCTATGGCCATATTTTTAGGTTACTTACGAACAAACATAAAAGTCTTGAGACTTCTTAAGCTGTCTACACTCAGTCTCCAAACCAAATGGAAAGGGCTGTCTATGAAGTACATTAAAATGGAGTCCGTTGTCTGAACTACAAAGAAAATGCCTAAGTGTAAGGTCAACACCTAACTAGAGGTATATTCCATAGGGTTTATTATCCTGAAGATTAGAAGATTTTACTAATTTAAAGATTCCTGAAACTGTTTTTCTTAAACTACTATGAAGTACCTATTTTATAGAGAATTACTCATACTATTTAAAGAGGCCATAACTTTCTGAGGCATTGCAAGTAAAGCCAAGGAGTGGGGTTTTGAAATTGTGGGGTTTGGTTTTGGGTTGTTGTTTGGGTTTTTTTTTGTTGGAAGATGCACTTGAAGTAACAGATATCTGGTATGCCAAAAATGGTGGAAAGCTGGTAAAATTCAGGTCCCGCTTACAACATGGTTATCTATAGAAACATTTCTAGTGCCCTTTTAAAGTAGTAAGGTAGGTGACAACTCATAAATCGTTATAGAAACTTCAGCTTATGGAGCTTTGGTTTTATGGCTATATTCAATTCCCTGGAACTGTGTAAAAAAAATTAAATTTATGATATTTTGTTTAGAAATTACATTTCGCATTGTGTCAGAGACTCTTAATAGAACAATTTAAAACTAGGTTAACATCACTTAACTCTGATCTCCTCCACAGGACACTGCAATTGTGCACCCAGTTCCCATAAGAATGACTCCAAGCAAAATCCACATGCAGGAAATGGAGCTTAAAAGAACTGGAAGTGGTAGGGTATTTTTCTCTTGCTAATGAGGGAAGTTTCATACAATCGGAGTTGGCTTTGCTTCCTTAAAAGTGCTGACTCTTTTTTCTTCTCCTTAAATGAACATATCTGGAGTTGTAACCAGCATAATTAATGAGATTCTCTGAGTTAAGAATTAAGAGTACTGTTCAGATAGGTGCAGAGTTTGAATTGGTCACTTGCTACAGTGAGGATTTCACCATCTATAGGAGATCATTGCTTGGAGTAGTTCAGGAGCATCATCATGATACAGATTTGAGTTGGGCCTCCAGGAGCATGTCTGGGTTTCCTTATTAAATACTGAAGAAGACTAGGAAGGTGGAGAACATAACCTGCATTGATAAAGCTTGTTCTACTGTGGTCAGAAATACTGAGTTCATTATTTTGAAACCTGAGAGCATTTGGGAGTATTGGCAGGCTTTTTTTTTTTTTTTTTTTTTTGGTAATACTCTGGTCAATAATAAGCAAGGTGGTTTGATAATTTTCCTTGAGGAACAGTGGATTCTCAGTTTATATATGTATCCCAATATGCCCATATTTCCTGAAGTCATGTAACTTTTGCATAGTCTGCAGCATATGAGAATAAACAAGTATACACAACACATTTCTTTTAAAATTTCCTTAGCCTTATAAAGAGATAAAGATTCCTGACTCTTAACAGTGAAAAACAGAAATAATATTATTACAATGTCAAACTTCAAAGTTAAAATAATTCATACACCAAAAGTGTTAAAATACAATTTTAGTCTTGAGTGCAGCACTTCAGATAAGGGCAGAAAACTAATGTAAAGCTTTGGCATCAGAAGTAAAGGCTAGTTTGAATATATTTGTTTATTTAGACTTGTTTTTCCATCTAGATCATGCTAACCCTACTAGCCCACTACTTGTGAAACCACCTGATCTCCCAGAAGAAAACAAAATGAGTTCATCTGTAAAATTTACAGCTGGAAATACAGTTAGTAAGTATCAAAATACTTTCTGATCTCATTTTTTACATTATGCAAAATGTAGATCTGATATATTCTTCAGGGAATGAAAACTTGCTAGACAGCAGAAGCTCTAAATTGAGATAAACTTACCCTAAGAAGAGAGACATTTCTGATACAAAGTATATATTAGAAGTAGTAATTAAAAAAGTTCTACTGAAGTCACTGGAGATGTTTTCCTGCCATATGCATTCAAAAAAGTTAATTTTTGTTAGCCCTTTTCCATCTTCCTGTTTTCTCTTTTAATCTTAGGATGAGAAATTGAAATGTATGGAAAGTGGAATTGACTAAGTAGCATTTGATTGTACTTCCTCAGAACCATGTAACAACATGTTTTCTGAAGAGTGAAAGCCTGTTGACCACAAAATTTTCAGATAATTCTCATCTTATTTAGCTACTAAGAAAATGTGATAGACTTCTAGATTTTTCTTTTTAGGTACAGCTTTTCAACTGTTTGCTCCTAATAGCCTTTTTGATTTTCAGTATCTCCTGCATCCAAAATGTTTTGCATTATTTTGATTTGATTAGTCCACTTGTCTAATATTGAGACTGGTCCCAGATTATATGTGGCCTGAATGAATTTCTAGAGTCTATTTCTGAGACTTTTTTTTCTTTAAGCTGGGAACTTTTCTTCAGTAAAAATAAGGTTTGAAGAACTCATTACTTTGAGTCTTTTGCATTATTAAGACAGAAGTATTTTGGTTGGTTTGTAATAGAGGAGTAATTCAGAAAGTGCCTTTTTGCAACATGTCTTGCTTTCCTCGTGAACTCTGTTTCAATGGCACTCTTCGTTCTGAGCAACATCTTGAGCCTGTTGTGTCTTTTTCTTCTCAAGCAGAGTTCTGTTTTTACTAGGTAGTTTTCTGATGCAAAAAAAAAATGAGCAGACATGGTCTTTTAGTGGGGAAACTACAACTATATGCAGGGTCTAAGTTCTGAGAGCCCTTCTGTACTCCCTTTTCCTTATCCACGTGTAGCTTAACCTTTGATAAAGGGCCTGTAACTGTAATTATACCAAGAAATGCTCTTCCCTCAGAGGAAAGATATAGTGAAATAAAACAAACCTCATTGCAGCATAACATAAAGCCATCCTGTAGTACATCAAACTGTAGTTATCATGGGATGCCCATCCTTTTTCTGAAGAAATGGCTCTTGTCAATATTGCAAGTAATTTGGATGGTTAACACCTTTCAGGTGAATCCTGAAGAAATCATTTAATACAAGCTAATTCTAGAAAAGGAATTTCTGATGCTTAAAAAACCACTATAAATCTAACAAATTTTTTTTGTGTGGACTTGCTGTCTTGGTAATTACATTTCTTAATGTTCTTTACTGTCATACTTTAAATAGTCTTATCTGAGCACTTTCTATGCTAAATCAGTGACGGTGTCTATAGTGCACTTCCTTGAGCTGTTGGGCTGGAGAAAGTTTTCAGTGTTTACTTTAGTTGCTTGATTTTGTTTAGCTGTGCCAGAATTCATTTGAGAATAGGGAGTCTCAATCTTAGTTTAAGCAAGTCCTTTTCTAAGTGGGTTTTGTTGTTTATTTAGCTTTTTTATATATTGCTCTTTTGGAAGTGTTGTTTCATAAATGGACATTCTTAAAGAACCTTTCTTCTAGACTATTTTGTTCATAGGTTCACATGCTTTTTTCTGCATTGTACAGAAGAGTACAGAATTCTTCGGGTTTTATTGATCAAAATTTAGATGCAGGTTAATTATTTTACTTCTCATAATGTACTGTTCATGGATCAATATATTAAAATAGTGTTTGAACTGAGAACCAATGGAGATTTATAAGCATCATCGTGATGTTGAGAAATTAGCATTTTATCTTTGTTTTCCATGCTTTACATCAGCAGTAATTCAGCTTGGAAGTTATGAATTTGTAAGTAGCAGCTCGGACCTAAGCCGGGAAGCAAGGACAAACTTTTCCATTGCATGAGATAAGAAAGAAGTCAGTAGGCATAGGCACTACAGAATTGTCTTTCTGTTCAGGCCGTGTGATTTGGAACGAAGGAGAGGGGATCTATAACAGAAAGAGATAACTGGAGAAGTTCATCAATAATTCTTTGGATTGCTGGATACCCACAGTGTTGAAACTGTTATTATGCCAGTAAAAATAAAAGGAGCAAAAATAACTGCTGTTTTCCCAAATTGTAACTTTAAAGCAATGTACTACTTCAATATGTCATTAAGGAAAATTTTGTGAATAAGTTATTTTAAACTCCTGCTAAATGATATAAACAAGATCATGAATACTGCAGTCAGAATGGAAGGATAATCTAAATCATCTTCCTTCATAATGAATTACAAAGCTGGAGATGTAACTTGTATTACTAACATTCAAAAGTAGAAACCTCCCTTGAGGACAAAAATAATGTTGCAATAGTCTATATCCTTCATAATAGGAACTTCACCTATCATGCTTACATTACTGGAAATACTGAAAAGGATCCTACTAGATTCAAGATTGTGTTCAAACTCATGAGTTTGGATTAGCCAATATTGGTGCAGTACGAAGATTACATTTGCTAAGTGACCATCCTTTGCCTTATATAGCCATTACAATTTTTTACTATCCAAATGTTTTTGAAATTGGTTTAGAAATACTTCTTCTATTATCAGTGTAAAACCAGTAGTTTTATACTGAAATGATGTAAAACTTTTTGGTCCAGAAGGGCATACTTTTTCTTTTTAGAAGTGTGATTACATGAATTCTTGTTTCTCACTTGATCCTTGAAAACTTAAATGTCATCTCGTGGTAGACATTTCTGTTTCTTTTTTTTTTTTTTTTAAAGAATGTGTATATAGATACCATCTTTTAATTCTCTGTAGTCCTCATTAGAGACACACCTGTAAACCTGCAGAGAATAACTTCTCATCTGAAATGAACTTGAAATAGGGTATTCCTCAGCTAACTGTGTATGGTAAAGGTTTCAAGCCAAGTTCACTAGATTAATGTACCTGCAGTTTTAAGGGGTGGGGGAGTTAACAGGTAAGAATGTGCCTCACTGAACAGGAAAGTCATCTCTGCAGGATTCTTGTTTCTGAGTCCTGGTTGACGTGTCTTAACACTTTTGAAGACTTTAGTGTCCTAGGAGGTTAAAGTAATCCTTTGAGACTGGGTAATTCAGAAAAATCTTGATGTTCTTGAGTAGAATTTTCCTCTTTACTGATAACTAATCAGGTGAGTCTCATTGGTCCAGTGACTTTCCACCTTGGACTGTGCTTTACCACGTGCTCTGGAATCATCCCTTGTGATAAATTACTCTGATATCCATTTTTCTGTCTACTTTCATTCCACACAAATCTTGTGATTTTAGTGAGGCTCCTCATTTCTGGGGAAAAAACCTCAAGCTTTGCACAGCTTTTAAGGGTAAGGGTGTCCTTAAGGAAACTGTCTTATGTGATGCTGTAATAGCATCTTTCATTTTTATAGGTTGCCTTAACCAAAAGCGGAAAGGTTTTAAAAAGATTTAGTCCAAAACGGAGCTGAGTACTAGCCTTGAAGGTACAGAAGTTACAGCAGTAGCAAAGCTACTGAGTTCATCTGTGTACTGTAGATATCTTTTCCTTTTTCTGACTTCTAAGGCTGGTGACAATACTTCAGGACTTCTAAAATCAAGCATGTCCTACTCCTTGCTTTTTTTTTTTTTTTCTTGGATGTCCCTTGTTGGCTAGATTGTTGAAGTGATAAAATGCCAAGTGTTTAAAAATTATTGCTTATGAAATTTGCATTTTGTATTTTAAATACAACACTATTGTCATTGTTTATTCTTAAGTACGTCCCATAGTAACCAACAATTTATAGTACTGGGTGAGAGGAGTTGGTTTGTATTGGATCCTTCAATTACTCAAACTCAAGGATTTTGAATCCTGCCCAGATGATACCTTACAGGGAAGCAGTACAAGGACATAAACCTTTTTTAAAAATAAAAATGGGATATTTGAAATTATATATTACCTATATCTGTTAGGGTATATTAATGTTGCAAAACACATATGAAACTTTTTACTTTCTTTTACCAGCAGATGGTTACAGCAGTTCAGACTCCTATGCTTCAGATCCAGAGCAAATTGGAAGTACTGTAACACGGCAACGGTAAGTAAAGTAGCAGTTGAAGAAAATAAATAAAAGGTGTTTAAAGCAGCCTGTTCTGAGCTTCTGGTTTTTTTGACAGCTATCTTGTAAAATGATGGCTAAATAGATTCTTAACTTTAACACTCAGGAATCTGGAAGGCAGTGTGTTTTCTAATGCATTAACAATGTATGCTGGTCCTGTTAATGTGCAAGTGAAAATTCGAAAAGTAATGTAGTCTAAAAAGTTTGGGATTGGCCAGTCAAATGAAACTCCACGTTCATTCTGAAATCCTGATAAAGACTTTCTCCTTAAACACAAGGGAATGTAAGCTTATAGGAGATCATGATGTTACTTGAAAACAATTTTTTGTATTTTTAAACAAATCCATTAGGCATTAATGAAGAAGTACCTTGTGACTTTGTAGCATAAAAGAAGAATAAAACATAAATTAGAAATATCACAGCAGTAACGCAATCTCTTTTAATAATGGGCTTTTATATAATGAAGGATAGTCATAGCCCCAGTGTAAATTAAGGCATTGGAGGAAACTATGCAAGCACATAACCAACAACTGCATTGTTTGACATAAGAGAATGTGCTGTACTAGCTGGTGCTAATTGTTCCCATTAAATGTGCCTGAATAGGATTAAACACCAGCTATGCCATTAACCATCTTACAGTCAGTTTCAGAAGTAAGTTTCAAACCAAAAATAATTATGGTGACTTCAACAGCAAAGAAAGGTTTGCAGTTGCCGTTCAGGACAGCAGCTTGAAAACTTCTTTCCTCCATTGTTACTTAATGGAAAATTTGATTGTCTGTCCTGCTTCTATGTATGTTTTTGTACTATTAACATGATGGTTTCAACATTTTCTTTTCATCTCTGATTTTGGGTTGGCTTCTCTTGCTGAACTTGTGTGGATGTGTGAAGCTTTCTGATGAGTTTCCACTTTATGGCACAGGTAGCTTCTGTCCAGAGCTGGCAGTTCTGGCAGTGTCCATCCAGGAAATTTTTCTCCCACTTCCTCTTTTACTTCCTTCCACTGATACCTCTTCTACCAATTGCAATCTTAGCTATAGAGATTACATTGTCCTTAACCCTACCATCAGTTCAGAGTACTTTTTCTATTTTCAGAAAGCAAAAACTGACAAGGCTATGTCAGATAATGATATTTCAGGAGTGTCCTTAAACCACTTTCTCCCTTTTTTAATCCTACTTGTGCCTTTTATACTAGACTAGCTAAAGGGATGACCTTAAGTGTTGGTGTAATTATATTTGTATTTCATTAGCTGGAGGGTTACACAGTGTTACAGAAGCATTGTCCTGGAGAGTATATTAAGAAAGCAAATTTTTCTATTGTGATAACTCAGTTTTCTGTCTGGACTTACACATTCAGGAATGTCAGGTTTTGTGTGAAATTTAGGTACTTCTTACCTCTCCTAGTTTTATATCTTATGATAGTTATAGAAGAATGTTACAGAAGTCAGTCATAGAAAAGATTTTATCACTTATTTATGAGTTGAATAAGAGTAGCTGTATTCACGTCAGTGATTCAGTAACTCTGTCTTGCTCAGGTTGGACTAGTTAGGAAGTTTCTACAAGTTGTTTTTAAATGGAATTTGTACAAAAATTCTGTATGCAGTAAATCCCACTTAAATGGCACTTAGTGCAGTACTTCATCCTTCTATCCTTTCTGCATGTGTGGTCGATGAACTTACAAGAGGTATCCGCTAGATGGTGATCCCACCTAAGACTGAGTTAAAATTTCTGAAGATGCTACCAAGCATATAGATTTGAAAAATTTCAGGTAGAGAATTAAATAGCTATCTCGTACACTGAGGTGGTACTTAAGCTCAATATATATGGAGGCAGGTCCAACAGAAACTTAATATTCTTCTTCAATGACATTGAACTTAAACCATTTAAAACCTAATCAGGATGTTTGACTACATCTTACATGCTTTGCAAATTATAGTGACTACCATCTGGATAGAATTACTGTATTTAGGATTCTCTGTTTCTGAACTATCATTGTTTGGGATGTGTGTCAAGCTATTGGTTATCCAAAGGTAAATTACTTGTGGTAATATAAGAATAATTTGGATAATGGAGATTTAAGTAAATAGAAATATAAAAACAATTGTGAAATCAAAGAATACCAGATTTTGAACTGATTTTGAAATCTTCAAAATCAATGGCAATCAGGCTCTTTTCCATCTGTCAGACTTTATTTTTTTAATTGCATACTTTGAAGAGCTTTTGAATTTTAGTTCTGTTGTAGCTGCCTAAAATCTCTACAGAAGCTTATATGTTTTGCAGATCACATTCAGGAACATCTCCAGATAACACTGCGCCGCCACCACCCCCTCCAAGGCCTCATCCTTCTCATTCTCGATCATCATCTTTGGATATGAACAGATCCTTTTCAGTTACCCCAGGTAGATATACTGTGTTCCTAATGTATATTAGTTTTCAGTACATATATTCCTGAAGCAAACAATTTTTTTTTTTCCTCTGAAGAAAGATTTAGAGTGTGTTTTTTAAAACCCTGCTTCTGAATGAAAAAGCTGAAAATGTTGTCACTCTTCCTGTATTAAAATTTGTACTCCACTTTGCTTAAACAGATAATTTAGGAAGTAAATTTTCAATGTTGGCATTGTAGTTGTTTGGGTGAATGTGGGAAGCAAAGTCAGGAAATAACATTTTGGTAGTGCACCCACATGCAATGAATTGCATCTGCCAGTAAATTTTCAAGAGGAGTTCTTTCATTATCAGATGTATTAGATGGGTGTTAAGTATTTCACTTCAGAGGAAATTACTAAAGGTCACTTCTGATGCTTTGCTGCTTAAAGGTTTTTATTGTACTTCTGGCTTGTCAGTATTATGCAATTCAGAATCATGAAGTGTGAGAAAATGTTAAGACTGTATAATGAGGGTAAAAGAAAAAAAGGACTAAGATCAGAAAAGTATGACCATGTCTGTACTTTGAGCTGGAACAAAGGACAAGATCCATGTTCTGATTCCTTGTTTGGTGTGTTTAGAAATTTGAAAGGAGATGACATTACAATTATGTTCCTCAATGTGACAGGTTGATATGTAGGCAAAATGCAGGACTTCTTTATGTTGACGAGTCAAAATTAGATAGCACTGTAATGTGAAGAGTAACAATCTCGGCCAAACACGATGCCTTTTTTACAGGACAGCAACAGGCTGGAGTTGTTGCCTATCCCCCTGCAGTGCCTCCAAGACCACAGCCTTCACAGGTGATATTGTCACTTTCAAAAAATCATACTCTAACTCGGTGCATCATTTTTATCTAACTCTGAATTTTGACTTATCTCTAAAATGAGTAGCATTGCTTGGTATTTTTTGAAACCACCAGGATGTGAATGATGGCAAAACCTAGACTATAGCCAAATGTTAACCTTTCCTGAGTAAATAATTGCTTCTGGTGGAACCATGGGAAGGGATTAAAGTAGAGATTGAGGAGGGAGGAGTGAATGGCTCTGGAGCTCTGAGTTGTAGGAAAGAGAGGAAAGTTATACTTTCACATTTCTTTGTCTGTCCCTGTATAGCTAATAGGCCATAACACAGACTGTGAGAGCATTCTTTCAAAGTTTTGCAAAATAAGTGTTTGTCTTCCTTCTGTCTGGAACAGGGTATCATTTTACATAACATGCCTGCTCCGAAAAGGAGTGATCCCACTTCTTCCTTTGTTATAGACTTGGTCATCTTTGCAGGCCTGGTCTGAGTCAGTTCATTTAGCTGATTTGGTAAAAAACAAATACTGAAAAAGTTTTTTCTTTGTCTCAACCAGCTGAATTCTTCAACTGCTGTGCAGATCTGAGATGGGACAGATAAAATTGCTTTTCAGTTGTTTTTCAGCAGCAGCTAGTTGTTAAGAATCTGAGTTACCAGCAGTTGAAGTCAGTCAATGGATTCAGAAATAATCTGCAAGGAAAGAGGGTACAATGACAGACATACTCCATACAGTGTGATCACATAAGCATGTTTCCCTGTGGAACTAGACTAAAAATCTGTATCAAGCCTAACGGAGCCAAGCTGGACTGTTACAACAGAAACATCTACTGTCCAATGAGTCTAGCTAGTCCTACAGTGCATTTGTCTTTGGTCTTGTTCTCTGGATAATAGCACATCTGATTGAACTTCCTTTTCTCTTAAATATTTCTCTAAAAAGGCAAATAATCTTTAACGTTCTGTCACAAACTGTTGTTTGGCAAGATTCTTTGCATCAGATAATTATGTTAGGAACAATGTCACTAAATAGTTTTGTTGTTTTATTGCAGGGTGCAGGTCCTCATGTGCATCGCCCAGTAGATGCTGAAGGCCTAATAGCTCATACCAGTACCTCACCTCAGCAAATACCAGAACAGCCAAATTTTGCAGACTTCAGCCAGTTTGAGGCATTTGCTGTTTCAGGTGTAAACAAAGAGGAAGAAGATGAAATTGAAACACACTCAGAAGTCTTGCAGGTGAGCAGAAGTGAAGATCTTGTCAATTGCTTAATACCACCAACAGTTAGGAGACTTTGTTAAAACCTACTTCTGTTTGAACTCAGTGGGGTTTTTTATGGCATCCTAATCCATTGCTAGAAATCAATTACATTACACAACTGCTATGCTTATGTAGTAATGGCTAAACACCTAGGCAGAAGAAATTCCTTTCTTCTCAGTTCTTGATTGTAATTCAAAAGACTTTGTACTTATTAGCATGTGTGTGCACAAACATAATTGTGTTGGTGCATTTAAGACTTAGTACAGGCAAAAGTTTTCTTCTGCTCACTCTTGCCAGACTTCCAAAACTGGCAAGTTTTGAAGTAGCCTGTCTTAATAAATGAGATGACTGTCAAGTATTGTAAGCATCTGCTAGAATTCCATTAATTTGGTTTTGTTCAAAGCCATTGGACAGACAGCTAAAGTGAATAGAGCTCTGGCATCCCTCTATAATACAGAGAGAGATGTTTACAAAACCTTGTTTCCTACTACAGACACAGGACTTAAAGTTTGCAAGCCTCAGAGGCTATTCTTACTAATGTCATAATAGTTTACTGCTATTACATGAATTACTTCATGTTTTCCTTTCATAGTTTGTAGCCTTCATCCAGATTTTAAGTTCTCTGGGGCACTTCTGCATCCTCAGTTGCAAAAGTACCTGTGGTGCTTTAAAGTCCTTGCAACTATTAGCAACTTGTTCTCGCTTCCCTTAATCAGGAAGGTCAATGACGTAGAGGCATTTGAGCATTCTCCATTGTACCTCATTGCAAAATCAGCTATGTTAGCTTAAGCTGCCACTGAAAACTGCTTAAGTTAAGCCTGCTGATTGTTTTGCATTGAAGTGGATGGAGAACAGTCACATTGTGTTCCATTGGAGGGATTAACCTTTGGCAGTAATAGATAATGGTGATAATGTAATAGCAGAAACAGCTGTAGCACTTTATCATCTGGCCACAGCCTCTTTTGTACTATACAGTGCCTCATAATATTGGGGATTTGACTTTATTCAGAGGTCTTCCAACATCCGGAGTACAATGCTCGAGAGCAGAGTACTTTCAAGTAACTTTAATATTTTTTTCATAATTATTTTAGATTCTGTGTTGAATCTTAATTTCTGTATCAAAATACGGGTCTGACTATTGATTCTGGAAGTACAGCTTTTTACTTATATGCCTCTTCTGTAAGCTGCTCCCAGGCCAAAACAGTGTTTCTGACCAAGATAGTTTTAGGTGGTTTTACTCCAAAGTAGGTATTGCTGCTGTATTCCAGCTTGTGCTTCTAAAGACGACTTGAACTGGAATTTAGTTGTGAACGGTATTCATGTATCAGAAACGCAGCATACTTGTATTTATTCCAACTGTTACCAAATGAAATACTTGTTAAGAAGTAGTTTTCTAAATGTAGTTTATATCCCTTTAGGTTGAAAAGCCCTCTGATTCTGCAAGTTCTCTTAGAGTTGCCAAAGCAGATGGAAGAGTTGAAGACAAAGCACCTGCTAATGTCCCCACTAGTGCGGTATGCAAAGTACACTTGGAAGGAGAGCGCTGTTGTCCGATATATATGAAATTATATGTTTGCTTTGATTTGCAACAGCAACTTCATATGCTTCCACTTGAACCCAGTTTTCTTAGGTCTTAGCTTGAAGTAGGCACAATTTTTGAAACAGAGCAAAACTTTCAGTGCAGAACTTGGTTAACAGTAGCTTTTTTTTGTTACAGACACATAATTACTGAGGCGAAAGCGTGCTCTGAGATGTTGTGTATTTGCAGTTGTCAGTTGTACCATGGTGTTTCTGCTTGCACAGTTCTTTGTCAGTGTGTAGCAACCTCCTGCCCTTTGACCAGGGGGTAGGATTTAGTACTTCAAGTTTTTTTCCCAGACCATATGAGAAAGCACTAGATGTCCGTCAGAAAATATCTGATGGGTTGTAAATTCAGTTAGCTCAGTAGCTGGTTTTGCAAGTATGTAATACAAACAAGTTACCAGGTTATAATTCCAGTAAAATGGAGTTTGTGAGAATTAATAGGCTGTGTTTTCCTCTTCAGGGTAAAGGCACTACCCCACTTGCTCCACCACCAAAGCCTATTCGCAGAAGATTAAAATCAGAAGATGAGCTAAGACCTGAAGCTGAGGAACATACACAGAAAACAGGTGTCATAGCTGCTGTTCTTGCTTCACAGCCATCTATTCCTAGGTAACCCAAGAAGTGTATCAATACATCTGTTACTGGAAAATTTACATTTAAAGAGCATACACGCTTTCTTTTCCAGGAGTTGCGAAAAATTTCAGTGTGCTTAAACTAAATTAATTTAACAGTTTAAAGGGTTTTGGTTTTTAAACAAGATCATCCCAAAGCCTCTACCACTTGGAGACCTTTTAGAGATCTTGAATTTTGGAGTGTGAATTCTTTTTTTAACTTCTGCAAGTATGTTGGAAATAAGTGGTGGTAGTACTAAGATGTAGTGTTTAATTTGAAATAATGGTTGCTATGAACAGTCCAAAATGTGCAGTCTTTGTGTCCTAGCATGAAAGTAGACTATTACATTAATAACTTTGAGGTAAATGAATGTGGTATGGTGTGTTGGGACTTAAGAAAATTGATTGTGACAAGTTTTTAAAATGTGCTGCTTGATGTTTCATTGAAACCAAGTATGTGTGGCTTCCATGCAAACAAACAAGGTTAATCGAGCCAGGCAGAAGAGGGAAAATTAACAGTGTAACAAGTTAAAAAAATTTGAAAAGAGGATTCTGCTCATTTAAAAAAGAGGGACTGTAAATGAGATACTCAGCTAAGCAATGAAATGACTTATTACAATACTTCTAATATATTCTCAGATCAGTGGGGAAAGACAAGAAGGCAATTCAGGCATCAATCAGACGTAACAAGGAAACCAACACTGTTTTGGCCAGATTGAATAGTGAACTACAGCAGCAACTAAAGGTAATTCCGTAGTCTTTGTTCAAGAGAAGAGCCTGAGAGGGCAAGATGTTAGTGAGGCACAGTAGCAGGCATCTCTGCAAACCAATGATATACATATTAGAGGATGTTGATACAAAATATTTAGTTGTTTTTGTAGATCATAGAACATACCTAATTGTGACAAGCTTTGTGAAATTACAAAGGACTCTTTTACTACTACAAAACACGTTTTTCAATGTATTGATTTGCTTTCAGCTACACTAAAAATAAAAATCAGAAATCTTAACTTAGTATTAATAACTAGAGGTAGCTGTTGTGATCATCAGATACTTTAAAAAGCAGTACTGAGAACAGTAGCTGAAGGGGTTTGCTTTCTTCTGAAGGAAAAAGCAAACCTTAAAGTCTTAATAAAATAATAAATATTTTTAAACACAATAATCTGGAATGCAAAACTTGCAGTTTAATAAGAACAATAGTCATCTGTTTATTTAGGTCAGCTATTACTGTTTTGGATTTATCTGTAGGCACCATCTTAACATCTTTCTCTTGGCATCTTTCTTACCTTAAGATATCTACTTTAATTATCAAGTTAATATAAAAAAACCCCAAAACTTAAATGTGAACATGAATTAATGTGATACTGTCTAGACTGGAAGATAGGACATTTTAAAAACTTATCAAGCCTGAATTTCACTTGTTACTATTTATGAGAATCAAGGTGCATAAAATTCACGTAACAGGAAAAACTGGGGAAAAAACCCTGAGCTTCCAATCTTTTAACAGAGATGAGAGCTTACCCCCTTAACATTTTAGACTTCATTTGAAAACATTATAGTTGGGTTTGCAGCTGGTTACAACTTTGTGGTTTGGGGTGATTTGAAAGAAATGAAAAAATACTAAATGGCTTCACCTTTGAGCAAAATATTGATTTTCATTTATGAGTAATTACTAGCTAGCCAATCTTCCATTCAGATTACCAGAAGAGTTCTCCACATTCTAGAAAAGACATTAGTTCTCAAAACTGAAGCTGACATTTAACAGTTTTGATCACATGAGGAAATTTTTAATATTCATTCTCTGTGGACAGTCAGAAAAATCTTTCTTTTGTAGGATGTTCTTGAAGAGAGAATTTCCCTGGAAGTCCAACTGGAACAACTTCGACCCTTCTCTCACCTCTAAGCCTACTGCCGTTAACTGTGAATTTACTAATTTTGAAAGGGGTATTGGTTTCAAAGCCTATTTAAAGATCCATGCATCTAGCTCAGTGCACTCTATTCTACATTAAATGTTGTGGTTCTGTTTTGTCAATTTGTCCACTTTTGTATTTAAGTATTTTACTTTCAGTACAGAGAAAACAAAAACTTTTTCCTTGAATGTGACACTGCCTCTCATAATTTTCTGTGGGCATCCGTGATCTTTGTTGGACTTGAGTTTGCAGAGTTCGTCACCAAAATTTCCAACTGGAATTTTTTAGTGGTTTCTTTTTTCCCCGTTTAGACATCTTTGCAGAAGAGGATTGCTAATCAGTTGACTTTAAGCACATAAAATATTCTTTCGCTGTGGCATTTATTTTACTGTGCCAGAAAAGAGAAAAACTAGTAATCTGTCATCAGCCAATGTTACTTCCCAAGCTACCTTTCACAATTGGAAAGTTGTTCACAATTCTAGAAAGCCTGCCACTTTGCAATAAACCAACTTATTCAGGTTGACAGAGTTTTTGCAGGCTGCTTGCCATATCAACTGGATTTGACTTTGTGTTTTTGTTGCATACATTATAGAGTATGTAACCACAGATTGCCAGGTGTTCACATTTTATCCATTCATGATCCCAATTCAGCCGCATGCATATAAAGATTTATGGTACAATTGGTAGTCTATCAAACAGACCTTTTTCAGTCCTCTCTTTTGTGAAAAGGGTTGGGTGTAAATCCCCAGCATATTAATTACACATTACCTAAGCACCACCTGTAATTGCATGTTTCACACATTACCTTTTAATAACAGATCACATCCACCAGTCTTCACTGTAACAAATTGTATTGTCAAGTAATGTGTCAATACCTCTATGAACTTCTAATTCCCAGAAAAAAAAAAAAAAGAAAAAAAAAAACCAAAAAAAAACCCAAACAAAAAACGAACAGTTTGCTTCTTAGGAATTTTGGGGTACCTTCTGTCATCTTGTTTCCAGGCCTTATTTCTCTGGCATATAGACAGGCTTCACTATTAACAGAGTTCCCTGAGTGTATCCTGCTATTCAGGTTGATGTACTGTATTAGGATTTGTTGTATATTGTACGATACACACCTTTTGATCTCATATGTAAATTTGCATTAATTGCTGACTAACAGCAGATATTCTATTTAATGGCTTCTTCTGGCTGTGGGATCATAGATGTTTAACTGCATGGATGTATCTCTGCAGAATCAGAACTAGCAATTGTGTGATTTTTACACCAATAAAACAGCACAATATTTTAATTTTGTTGATTCATCTTTACCTGGGAATTGAAACTCATTCAGATGGGGGGAGGGTTTTATTACAGGTCTGCAGGGAATTTTTTGTAATTTTGTGGCATGTACGAGAAATAGTTGATCATAATCCCTTGACCATTTTCTTCCCTCATTTTTTAGCTGTTGGTCAGAAGTGATCAAATTCTCTTGGTAATCTGTGGCTATACTCCTTTTGTATCCTCCTATAAGCAAATTTAATACAGTTGTAACTTCTAAAAAGTAAACGCTAGTACTGACTTGGGTCGAAGAAATATATAGTTCTTTAGTCTTCATTTCTGGTTTGATTTCCTTGAGAATACCTTTCAAAATTAAAACTAAATGGATCTCCTGTTAGCAGTCCTTATCCTCGCAGTGTCACTTCTGTGCTTAAATGAAATTCTCTTAACATCTGCTTCCTTTCCAAAAGGATAGCTCAAGACAGATTTTTCTGCTGGATATGCTGTTTGTTACAGTGAAAAAGAAGTATTTCTCTTTTTGGTTATCATATACAGACTGGATAATTATGGTTAATTTTTATTACTATAACTATTCCAACATTTTTTCAAATGTCATGGAAGTGTTGCAGAATGGCTTATGTATATAATCCAAAGCAAGATTCCCTGGTATGAAAGACACAAATGTCATAGTTGCATGAAAGGTGGTACTTTCTATTTGCATGTAAAGGGATTAAGAAATGATAGCTAAATGGGCACAAAGGTTACATATGAATTACATATCAACTATGTCTTGCCAATTAGTAGATAAAGTACAAGACTTTGACTTCAAAAAATAAGATATAACTCGGGAAATGAAAAAAAAAACCAACAAAAAAACCCAAACAACAACCAAACAAAAAAACCCCAAAACCAAAACCCAAAACAAACCTAAAAAACTTTAAAGTAGATGGACTAATCACTTCTGTTATAACTGCCAAGTAGCAAGAACGGTGTTTAGAAAAGTG
Organism: Haliaeetus leucocephalus; assembly: GCF_000737465.1. Classification (NCBI taxonomy): domain Eukaryota; kingdom Metazoa; phylum Chordata; class Aves; order Accipitriformes; family Accipitridae; genus Haliaeetus; species Haliaeetus leucocephalus. The sequence continues at coordinate 2,090,172 of NW_010972886.1, forward strand.
GGTCACTTACTGTAGTTAAAGAATGTTGATTTCAAACCAACTGGATCTTGTCCATAGTTTATTTTAAATTTAAAAATACTTTTTTAAAATAGTACTATTTTCATATTAATATTTAAGTATTAAGCCTATGTTTATAGCAGCAGGATTCATAAATCAGAATTTAACATTTTAAGCTTAAATGTGAAAAGCCTTTTACATTCAAATATGACACGTACATATGATTTTCTGTAACATCAATGTCTTTCTAGTAGAATGACAAGTTAGTGTCTCAAGTGAAGAACTTGGGCAATCTGAACATTTTTGTGTCTTGCCAACAAGTCTATTTTTTAGGATTTTTGTGGATTACTTTTAATGCATCATTCAGTATGTTTTAAACCAGTTTTTCATGATCAGAAGAACTTCTAACTGAAAAATTACTTATGTCTTAAGAACATCACTGCCAATGATGTTCAGAAGTTACCTCACTTAGTAATGTAACCCAACTTTAATCCCTTATAAAATTATTTCCCTGTCTTTGCCATTTGTTTGATCTTGATCCAGCTACTTGATACATTCTTTTTTATGAACTTAGATTGTAAGCTCTTTGGGGCAAGGAATTATGTACCATACAAGAGATGCTCTCTATATTGCAAGCATAAATGTAGACTACTAAATAGTATGGAGTGTGATTCATGTACCCAGCTAGGATGGATGGACAGCAGCATGCATTTCTGAAACACCTGCAAAATGTTTTTCTTTGGAATTTGTGATTGGAGGAGTGTCTGTCTTTTTTTTTTATTTGTGTTTCCTTTGTTTCTCCTATTAATGTGCCTCTTTCTTCATTCCACCTGCTTTGGAGTTGCTTTTTTCTCCATTCATTACCTATCTTTGGACTGCAGAGAAGATTTCCAAAATGCAAAGGTAAAAAGCTGAAAAGCCACTTTTTATGAGCAGTATTTTAAGTCTACCCAATGTAAGCTAGTATTTTCAATTTTTTTGTACTTCACATGCCCCTCATTTTACTTGCAATTGTATAGTACATGAACTAGAGGATCTCTTATTACTGAAAATGTCTTATGTGGGATAAACAAAGTTGAGGTTATAAAAACTCAAAGCTAAAGAAAATAAATTTGCAGCATTGTTTCTTGTGTGAGGTGTCTCTGTCCCTTATGGATGGGGTGTGCTGTGTTTCTGCTCTACATTTAGGGCAAAGTTGAGTTATTCTCCTGGGTTCAGCTATGTACAGAGTTTGTCTCTAAATGCAACTTTATGGATGACCTAGTCTTAATCACTTTTTCCTAAAAGAACAAAAAAATTAAAAGGAAAAAATAAACACACTGTCTCTTGACTCATTCTGCTCTTAGTTTCTAGTAGAATGTAGTTTCATGAAATGGTAATGTGTTACAAAAACATGTTACTCCCAAGTTAGTAATAACAATGCAATTCTTAATCTGTGTAGAAGGTTAAAAAATAACTTGAGTATTTTGAACATGCTTGCATGCTTTAGTTTCTTAAATACTTTACAAAGCAGTCTATGTGCAGTTGAGTATTCATTTATACTCCCCAAAGTTCTATTTTTGAGACATACAACTTAATTTCACAAGCAGAATTCCAGCTTGTTTTGCCATGCATATTGATGTACTAATCATTTATAATACAGCTCTCTAGAAGAAAACACACGAAAACCAAGGACTTTGTTCTCTAACAGCAAACAAATTTTCAATAGACTTAGTCTTTGAAAACAACTAACTAGTGGTTGTATAGGAACAAATGTTAATGTCTATATACTCATAACCAAATGAGACTATACAGTGTTGTCCTGATAATTAGTGCCCAAGCAAAATAGAAACCTTTTTTTTTCCACAGGAGTCTTTAAATTAATTGCTTTTCAAAATTCAGTTACATGTTTGGGGGGAGGGTTTAATAGTGTGTAATTTACTTTGAGTAATGCTTCTTTAAATTGGCCAAATAGGTTTTAAATGTGCAATTCCTGCTTTAAAGCTAGATTGTACACTAATTGTACCTGATCGTACACTATTAGTGTATTCCAAAGTGATTTTACAATACTTTTTTCCAGCTTACTGATATATAGGTATTCAATGTCTTGCATTTAAGTTATTGTCAGAAACAGCCCTTGTTTCATTATAATACTCAAAAATTCAGAATTGTAACTCTATGAAATACTAAGTTTGTGATCTCGCAGCTTATATCTGAAATTTTAAGACAACTTTTAGTACTATTTATCACACTGACAGCATACTGCAACACAGAAAGCTACATGAATTCTCTTCTATCTCTGGTAGAATATGTTCTTTACACTTTCACTTTTACAGATATTAAGAATGCATCTAATCAGGAAGCAGTTGAAATTACTCTGTTGTTTTGACTGGTCTTGATTATGAGCGACCTAGGAAGTGAACAAAACATAAATAGCAAAAGCAATTTAAACTGACATTTAGTGGTATATTAATGAAAAAAGAAATTCTAGCAATACTGCTGTGGAACCTTATGTGACTGGAGTGTTTTTTTCCCAGAGAGATACATCCTATTCTACAATGCATGTAAACTCTTTGATATATCTCATGTAACAGCAATGGTGGCTTTTGCTTTCTGTCATCTAACTTCAGAGGTCTAACTGTATTTCTCTCTCTGGCTCAAATAAGACTGCATTTAAACTGACAGAAGAGGGTATGGTCCATGGAGTGGAACAAGTTAAATGTACGAAACAGCACTTTGAATTGGGAATGTCTTCTGCAAGGAGCCTGTTGTCTTTGGTATCCATTCAAAAGGCAAAAAAGAAAGACTAGCATTTGAAAGAACAGATGCATATTGAGAAAGAAGGCACTAAAATCAATTATTTGCCCTAACATGCAGTTGGGGTAGCAGGGAGTGGAATGAGCATTACAGCAGTTGCTATAAACTGCAAACACTTGTGTATGTGAACACTTGTTAAGGGCTTCTGAAGGTCTAGCATACATGATGGGCTATGTCAGACTTAGCAAAAAGGTATGTATAGTAGGTAGATTCAGCAATATATGATTTCTCAGCAGAAGTCGAAGGAAATACTTGGGGAACCCTTATGGTATCTTAGGAGTGTGTTTCATTAAACTGCTACAGAATTCAGCACTCTACTAAGTGCTGTTGTGCCTTATTTTGCAGATCATCTTGAACTGATAAAAAGCTTGACTTCAGTCTAAGTATGAAAATACAGTATGTATTTCAAGAAAAAGTTCATGAAAGGAATTTATAGGAAGTTGTAATTCAATGTGTTCTATCAGAAAATGCAGAAGTGATGTGCCTCCAACTTTAACTTGTTTTTTTTCTGTTATGTATCCCTGCCTGTGGAAGAAGAGTGCTGCAGTTTACAACAAACCCTTCTCTAGAGCTTCAATCCCATTGTCTTTCACTGCCCTCATGAAGGAACTTAGTTACCTGCTTTCTGATCTGAAGGAACGAAGAGGTCACAGAAGAATCAAGAGGTCCTTTTGCTGTAGAAGGGTACTTGAATATATTCCTTGGTTTGCTCTGCACTTTGTCTTTGAGGATAAAGTAGTGTTGAAGCAAGAAAATTCCTGTGGAAAAGCAGTATTAATTCACATGTCATTTTATCAAAATTAAGAGGCTGATCCATTTTGATTGATATTATTGTTTCCGCCAAGTTGCTTCCATGGGTGGACTCACTAACCAAGAAACATGCTAAAGTTGATAATCTCTTAGAACTTTTCATGCCAAAAGTATCAAATGTTGTTTTGTGAATGGTTTTTCCTGTAGCCTTTTCAGGCAATGGAATCCTTTGAAGTTTTAAAACTTCCTTTTTGCAAATAGCTGTGCATGTGGAATAGTAGGAAAATTTTTGTTCCACTTGTGGAAAAAAATTTTATCCATTGATTTCAGTGGGGTTGCATTTCAACTGTCACAACTCAAGACTGTCCTGATCAGAATTAATACAAAGTGAGTACTGCCAAAAATTGAACTGAAAATAGATATGATGTTGATTCCAAGCTAGAATTTTAGGCTTAAAATTTCGATAAAGATGGCATTATGATGTATTATTTTACATATTATTTTATATTCGTGTCCTCACACTTTAACAGTAAGGATAAGAGAAAAATGGGGGCAAATAGATTGAATGCTGGATCCAAAGGGATGTTGCAACTATGTGTAGCAGTATCTATAGTTGTAGTGCTATTGTCCAACTCAGGTACTCGATACTATGTGCTTAATTATAAGTCTGAATACATATTTTCCTATCTGCCTGATTATGTTAGGTAGGAATAGGGTTGAGATTTAGCAATTTTTATGCTGCATCTACATGTTTGGATGATCAAGCTGGAAACTTCAAACTTAATGAGACTTTTGGTGAATTACGCGGATTTCTGTGTACACCTCACTTGGGCTTATAAATTTACCAACAGACGTGAAATTGTGCATCCTCTTTCTGAGGAAGTCTGTATTTTAAGTGCATTCCTGAAACCTTAAGGTGAAAGTACAGCCTGATGCAAACTCGTAGTAGTACAGTGCATCTAGTTACTGTGAAGTTTCATAAAGTTAATAGTCTTAGTACAAAATTCATTCTTGTTTCATGTGGATTTACAATCTGCTTGTAGTTGTCTTCAGAAAATTTCAGTCCTGACATGGGATCCTGTGGAATCAAACCTTCATTCAAACTAACTCTTCTGTCAAATAAGCTGCGAGAAGTTCGTTTTCATTTCTAGCATGATAAATGTGGGCTTCTGTTGTTGATCTCAACTTTACCCTGCAAACTACTGAGTCTGCAGGATAAAGCATGTTGCTGAAGAAGTTTGTACATGTTTGAAGGGGTAGACTGAACGTAATAATTTGCTTAAGGTCTGGGCTGACTTTACTCTGGAAATGTTTCTGTCAGAATATCTAAGATCTGCCTAGGTTTCACATGAGAACAAAAGAAATTGTTATCCTGTAAAATACAAGCCAAGTTAGTTGGGCTTTTTAAACTTTTAAAAAACAATTTTACAATATAAAAACATTTCCAGCCTGCTTTCTGTTTCTAGACTGGTGCTTAGCATATGTTTGTAGTATTAAGACTAGTTATTCTTTTTCATTCTTGAGTTAGGAGGTAACCCAGTGAGACGTTTCTGGGTTTGCAGTTAAGATCCTCAGGATCTCTATGAATTCAAGACACCTTATAAATGTACAGCTTTGATCTCAGACCTTGTTTGATTTGGTAGCCTATTCAGCCCCTTACTGCTGCTCTGAAAATATTAAGATGCTTATAACTTCTAGCCTGCAGAAAGTAAGAAAAAGACTTTCTCTCAACTAGGCTGCATAGGCTTTCTTGTAAAACCATTGAAAGTTGAAGTAAGTCTGCCAAGGTTACATTTTGAATCAGCCGAATTGCCAGCTTTTAGAACTAAAATAAGAAATGCTTGCTTTTTTTCTTGTTGTTTCTGTGGTTTTTATTTTACGTTAGATTGAAAATCTTGACACAGAGGTTGAAACAATTTTTATTTGTTGCAACGGTAGTCTGAATGGCTTTAACCTGGAATGCTGATTTTCATTTTCTTCTAAGATACCCCTGTTTTCTTTCACAGGTGCATTGCAGTTTTTAGGGTTCCACATAAATGTTTCTTGTATTGGCACACGCTTAACTGTTAGACTGTAATTGTTCTTGTATTTTGAAATGTTCGGTCTTTTCAGTATTTTGGCCTTTGGCTTAGTGCTGCAATATTGCATTGATCATGGTGGTCAGATTATTTGCAAACTACTCTTTCTCTTTCATTTGCTCTGGTCCCAGTCTTCCAGTTTGCAGGACAACTTAGTTTGTTCTTGGTTGTTTCATGTTCTGTTTTTTGTTGTTTTAATACTGTTAAAGACCTATATGTTGGAGGTCTCATACTAATCTTGGTATTTCTAAATAGGAGGGGGGGAAAGTTATGATCTATTGCAATGATAAACTTTTTGAGATTCACAATTTAGATCTAGCATTAGCCATTAGAAACATCATGTGGAGTTGTTTTTTTTACTTAGAATAAAGAGATTTACAGCTCTCATGGAAGTGTGCCACAAGTCTCTGTATAAAGCCTTGTTTCAGCAAAGTTCAGTGCTAATATGGAAGTGTGTCATGTCAGGTCTCATTGCAGAATCAGAGCTGCAGTCACGTCTGATATATTAGAGCCCTTGACTTGTGTTAGCTTTTGCTGCTACAGGTTGTCATTAAAGAAAAGAAAAAGAACAACCTTCCAGGGGTAGGGGTGTGAAAAGCCAGCAGTACCAGCAAAATGGGAGTAATGGCTCCCACCTCAGTCCAGTGCCCCAGGCAGTGTGTCCAGTCACTTGAGATAATGGATACTATCTCAGCAGCTATTTTGGGAGATTCTTGCTTACCTGTCCTAGTTGCTGGGGCACACTCAGTTGTAAGATTGTGGTATCAGAGAAGATCACTTGGACATTAACACAACTTCGGATGCTGCTTTCCATGGAATAAAATAAACTTCTTCACAAAATCCAGCAGGATTTTTCACTCTGAGGTTGAATAAAATTTTGGTGCTGTTAACTCAGCAGTGTTAAATTTCTGTAGTGTTAAGGACAAAGAGCTGAAATGCAGCACCACCTTAAGTTTTACTTTGTTCTGATGATGGTTTAAACAACAAAATGATTTTAAAAACATCTTTTTTTTTCTTCTGCTCTGTAGTATCTATAGATGCTTTTCTTTTGATCAGAGGACAAGAACAACAGAGAATTGAAGTCATGGCAAGGATTATTTGTTGTTAAAAGTACACAAATCAAAATTATTTATTCCTTGAGGCATTCAGCTCTGAATTCTGCTTAAAAATTCCAAAATAAAAATGGTCTCTAGGCACCTGCTTAGCAAAAAGTAGCACTTGCTATAGACATAGTGGTATGTGCATTTCTCTGTCTATTTTCCTGGTAGTTTTCATCTTCTACCATTTATAGCAAGATGTATGTTAAAAATATACAGAAAACAATGTAAAATAATTTCACTGCTTATAGACTATATCGGGTGATTTACATGTTCTTACTCATCCTGTGGTTAGTCCTGTGATTCAGAGATATCTTAATTTCTGTGATAGGTTTGAGAATTAAATAGAAACCTTTTTGCATTTAAGTAGGAAATACATTGTTTAAAGTATTTACTTGCATTAAGCTTTTAAAATTATTCATTGGTCTAGTTACTATAGTTTCTGTCAACTTTTTTGACTGGCAGAAGTCTTAAATATGTAAGTGTTAAAATGATTATGATTATAATGATGCCAGTAAAAGCTTTTAAAGTAAGTATTAGCAATGCAATCAAACTTACTGCAGTAACAAACTCCTGAGAAAATGCTTTTAAAGGCTCTGCATCCCCAGCTGTAAGCATCTGAATTCATCCTGCGTGACAGACTTTAGTTACAAGAAGCAAACTTGGCTCATGTATTTTCATGCCTCCTTTTCTTGCAAGAGCTGAATAACAATCTGTGTTTCTCTTTGGCACTGCTCCGGTCTGAGCAGTGTTTATCTGAGAGAGGTGTGAATGTCCTTTAAGAACGTACAGTGAGCCATGAAACATTGATTTGACCGAAACCAGATGTTGAAGCTAAACCCCAAGAACTGGCAGGTAAGTGGACTAACTGACCAGCTGGCCTCTGAGTACATATTATACTGAAGAGAGCGGTACACCTGAAGGCACGCACCAAGTCACGCTCCACACAGGGATAATTACTGAGCTCTGTGTACATAATTGTGTAGAGGGGAAAAAAGCAAATACTAATTGGTTGTCTTTATTAGCCAGCAGTAAGGTGACCGCTTTGTCCACGAACGAGTCAATGTGATACTTAGTTGGATTAGGACCAGATGCAGTCCTTGTCCCAGTACTGTACATAGAGACTCCATGTTGTTTATGTCGAAGAGTTCATGAAAGTGAGCTGTGCTCATCTACTTTCTTTATCTATTTGCATGTGTTAAAAGTGGTTGATGAGGCTTTAACAGCTTGCAGATTCCTAGTCAAAAACTGAAAGGAAATGAGCGAAGTTGTAAGAAAGAGCTAAGCTAGTAACACTATTCTTTTCAAAAAAAGTGTTCCATGTTAATAGTTGGACTCTGTTCACTTTGGGACTTTGAAAACTAAAGCATTTCAAGCAATTGTTTGACTAGTCAAAAACAGACAATGCAAGAAATGTTTTATAAACTGTGTTTTGGGTCAAAATTAAAAATCAGGCTAAAAATTACCAAAACTAAACTGACTCTTTAGGGAACCAAAGAGCATTATAGGCATCTGCAGTTATTCCAGAATCCGAAACCTGCTTAAACAAATTGTAAAGTACACTGTTACTACAGGAAATTAATATTTAATGTATTAAATGTGGTTGGCCTTAATTCCTTAGTAAGTCACTTTTTCAAAACCTAGCTGAGAAGGATCGTTAGGAACAGTATTAATTTAAAACTGATTTTCTTGGCTCTAGGTCATGAACTGCAGCTTTCATTTTTATTGTTCTCAGGATCCAGACATCATGCACTTAGTCTGAGAACAAGACCATCGATCAAAGGATACGTCTGGAGTATGCTATTCATTGGGGAGCAGACAGATGCCTTTTTGAATGTTTAATCATGTTGGTAGTTTTAAAAGGAGAAAAAAGTCTGAGTTTGCTTGCACAGAGATGTTCAGGCTCAGTTTTACTTAAGACCTTTTGTACAGAAAAATGGTGAGAATTGCCAGTTGAGAATCCCTTGCTTGCTTGTTTCCCAGCTCGGCAATATAAGTTCCAGTGCTGCTCTGGCTGGAGTGTTGATTTTTGTACTTGGTCAGTCTTTTATAGACTGACCTAACCAGCAGAAAAAACTTTGTAAGCAACAGCAGGCAGTCTCTGCAAGTCGTTTCTGTATTCAGCAGCTACTTATCACAAGACCCTTCTAATAAGGGTTCCAGTCTAGGGAGAAGAAGAGAGGAATGCCTTGGTATCAGAGCCAGGGACAATCATTTAACTAAACACTGTGTAAATATATATAGCACAACAAAGTTGTTAATATGAGAACAGATACTGAAATAACTAAGTTATTGTTTCCTCCAGGTATTAAGAAATACTGTTTTACTTGCACCAATTTTATCTGACCAAGTTCAATTGACCCCTCACCTAAAGTCTGTTCCAGCTCTTGCTCAGTGTTGTTCACGATTTCCCATCAGCAGACAGGTGTTTAGCCATTTGCAGGAAAGCAGGGACTCAGCACACACAGCAGTTACTTGGGAAGACAAATGCCGTAACCACAAACATCCCCCTCCTTCCTCCTCCTTTCGCTAAGCTTTTATTGCTCAGGTTGGGAATATCCCTTCGGTCAGATGGGATCAGCTTTCCTGGCTGTGTCCTGTCCCAACCTTTTGCCCAACCCCAGCCTACTCGGGTGGGGGAGCCTTTGTCACCTACTCTAGATTTTCCATTGCATCGCTGGAGTGCGATGGCAGCGACGTAAGGTGGTGCCACTACAGCGATGCGATGCAAAATCTAGAGTAGGTGACACCAAAGCATGTACAGGCTCTGCAAGGGACTCTAGCAGTGGCACTGTTGGGTTCCCTCCTTCTGGCATATTCATGCTGCTGCAAACGCATTTATTTTACAGAGCTAAATCTGAAATAAGCTGGAGATTGGAGACAAAAAATAATTTCCCTGATACTGTCCTGCTAGAGAGGGAGCTGCTTTAAAGTTTCCATCTTTTTAATATTTTTCAAACTGTGTAAAGTGGTGTGATGGTCATGTTGGTGTGTTGGATAGTAACAAGAACAACTTCTACTCCGTACTCTATTTGAGGGTGTCCCATTTTTACACACCTTTCAAAATGACACTATAAATCCCTAATTTACTAGAGAAACTTGAAAAAAAACCCTCACCATTTTGAAAATGCATGCTGTAGTGTTGTTTTCCGAGACCCAGCATAATTCATGCTCTAAAAATCTCCTACTGTCACACCCTGCTGCTATTTGTTAGACTGTTTCACTAGGGAGAGTGAGTGAAAGTCAGTAGCACCCTAACCTGCAAGGTTACAGCCCTGCTGGGCTGGATTTTTTTCCAGCACACCCAGTTTGGGAGGCTGGACAGTGTTTCTGAAATCCTACTCAAAAAGAGCCTTTGGAGCGGTAATTCTACTCCTGACCCAGCTCACCAGTGGTTCTTTGGCTAAATATGTTTACAGAAGTAATACCGTGCTCTATTGCAACATGTTTTTCATTTGCTATTGAAGACCCAACTTTTCTGGGAGAAAACCCAACTTCATTACCTAATAATGTGGGATTGCAAATTTGTAAGCTTAGGCAGTTCAGTGACTCTGTTTATTTTTAAAACATGTCTTAGTGGGTTTGATGGCAGAGAAGGCCTTTTCCAGTGCTGTTGTCATACGGAGAGTGGGGAATTTAAAGACATGCTTCTGATGTTTGTAAACTACAAATTACGGGTAATCATTTTCCTTGTAAATCCACAGTTGGCACACTTTTATCTTCTCCCAAGGTAGGTTTAGCCCAAGGGGCTACAACTTTCAAATGTTTGTGACAAATTACGAAATACCTATCAAGTTTTCCATTTCAGACTAGCAACTTCTTGAGTGCTAGGCTGCTTTGAAGGGACCACTGGTTTTCGTTTGTATGCCCTTCTGAATCCATGGCTGTAGGTTTAAATTAGATCTGCTGAGGTAGTTTCATGAGCTTCTGAGTCAGGACAATTGCTTCAGGCCTGTTGAACTTAAAAGACGTTGCCTTGCCTTAGAAACCAAGTCTGCTACCAACTTTGAATTTCAGTTACATTCTTAGGATAAAGCCCTTCATGGCTTTCACTAAATTAAAGAGGTTGAATTTACATCTACTGCAAGTGCTTCTGGCACAGGAGACAACAACCACTGCTGCATCAGAAGGCAAAGATGTGTCAGCTAGTTAATTAGGATGAAGAGAGAAGTTGAGCTCCTCCATCGAGGGAGGTGTTTGTGCACCAAAAGCCAAATCATATGAGCACAGATATTTGGATTTTTGATGCTGTTGCTTTTGTGCAGTATACACTGTTACCCTTACCAACCATTGCATTCCAGGAGTTGCTTTATATTTTGTGTTGAAATTATCTCCAGTAGCTTGAACATTTAGAGCATTGTTTTTTAAAGAGTGATACAATCACCTTCTCTGCTGCCAGATTAAAAAATATACATCTTTTGTTTCTTCAAAAGCAAAGTTGAAAGGGTGTGATTTGGAGCAGTATTTTTTCTTTCCTGCAAGCTTTTAACAATTTTAAAGAAATTATAAAGTATGATATAGCAATAGTAGCGCATTATCAAGAGCAAAGAAGCAAACATGCAACTAGCATGAAGTCTTTCTAGGTTGGCACCTATAAATTAAAACACGCCAGCTGATCTGCAGCTGTAACAATCGGTAGTCTGTCACAACTCCTTGCTATGAGCCAACTGAAGCCTAGAACTCTGTTCTGCTTTATTGATGCAGGTCTAATAAAAATATCTTCTCTCCATTTATAGTGCAGTTGCTATGTGGGGCCTGCTCTGATGTCTTGTTCCTGCTATCAAATGTTTTACACTGCATGCTGGTTGGTACTTCTGGGCAGTCAATTGAGGATTTGGTATGTACTCATTCATATTAGATATTTTACCTATTTTTTTATAGTGAGTGAAGAGGGCTGTGATAAAGCCCATGTTTTGTGATGATAGTGAGATGCACAAGGCAGAGATCGCTGACAGTGAATTTAATTATTTGTAATTAAAAAGGAATGAATTTCCAGTATTTCTGGCTAAAACATGTTCTGTGTTAGTAATCCTAAACTGTCTCTGAACTCAGTGTTTGCATATGGACAGAACTGATTCATGTATGTGACATCTGACATGAAGTGCCAGATTCAATCACATGAGGAGTGATGAAATGCAAGTGCATTTAGAAGAAACAACTCTTAACACATAGTAAGCTTGCTTGCATCCTCATGTGCTTTGGGATAGTCTATGCCAAATTTGGCTGTCATCTTCATTTTTAAGAAGTGAGCTCTGTGCCCAGCTTCCCTGTGGTAGATAAGCTCCCTTCTAGAAAACAGCACCCTCAAAGCGCCTGTTACACCTACAGTAATTGGCATTTACAGAAGGGAAAAGCTGGGGAAGTTATCCACGTGAAAACAGGGGGTTTGATGTCTCGTAAGAAGCCTGAGACTTTATGCAGGCAAAGTATTTCCACATCTGCTCCTGTCCTAGGGTGAGAGTTGGGTTTTATTGCCTTTTAAGGGAAATGTGTAATCTCCTTCATTTTTTTATGTGAAAGATTAGAGTATAACTCATGCAAAAATCATTAACCTGTGTTTGAAGAAATAAAAAAATTAGAGAATTGAGTGTGTCTGTCTGCTTTGGGAAGCTGAGGAGAGTGAGGTAGCATTTTTAAATTTCTGTAACAAATAGAACTAAAAATACATAAAGTTTCAGGAGTTGAAGCATATGAAAAATGCTAAGCATCATACACTGATGCTTCAGAATCCCTGTATATACTGTGTTAAAGGTGAAGTACTTTGAATTGCAACGTAACCATGATGAATTGGGATCAATGGGGACACTGAATAGGCATTAACAATCAATATCCAATATAAAATAAGAAGAATGTGACGTAGTTGTGAAGCCTCAGTATGTTGTGTGTGGTTTATACATTGAACTCCACAGTAAATACTCCCAATATCTTACTGATTGAACTAAATTTACAGGTCATGATCCAAATTTAACCAGGCTTTTTTTTTTTTCTTTTTTTTTAAACTTTGCTCTTAGGCCTTTGCTCCTTGCACTGTTGTGTTGCTGTAGTTGTAAAACACAACCTGCTGAACACTTAACAGTATCAGGTCAGTATGCCTCGATAAATTTATGTTTCTGTTCCTTTACACAAATGAGAATTTCAAGATGCAACTCAGCATGGGCATGTTAGTGTTTGTATACATCTGTCACTTTAACAAACTTACTGGAAAAAAAAATCAGTCTTTACCTATTTATGTTGAAACTTATTTTTAGAGTTCAGTACATTTTCTAAATAAAAGATGTCTGCCTTAATATTGTCTTGCTGTTTTCAAAGAAAGAGGCAGTTAATTTAATACTACTGACTCTCATCTCTTCCAAATCCTCTTTTCTTATGAAGGTATCTATTAGCTTTTCTTCTTAATTTTTATTTTCTTTTTTAGTTCATTGAGGTTCCACAGATGTCTCTTGGAGTGAGGTAATCTTACATCAGTGACCCAGGAAAAACCATCTTCTTTCAAACACCGTACCTGTTTTCCTGGCCTAAACTCACACTGATAACATTCAATGTTAATACACTTTTATCTCTATGAACAACTCTTCAGGAAACAAGCTAACAGAAAATGAGTTCATTTTCTGCAGCCACTTATGTACTTCTATAATTACAAGACTGTCCACAAATATGTTACAGTAGATTTTTTTCTTTTCCTGCAAGAGCCTAGAAACGTGATTATTACCACATAGAGAAGCTCAGTTTCTCCAAGATCTTGCTACAAAATTTTCTTGTAGGAATCCAAAAGATAATGAGCATACACCATTAATGGATTGTGTAAAAGATGCAAATTTGTATCCAGGAGATAAGAGAATTTTAATTTATTGATTATTTGCAATTAATGCATTCTTTGTGACTTGTGATTGCCTCTGGTGTTAAGGTGGTTGAAGAAAAAGGTGCCAATTCTTGTATAATTCTAAACAGCTGCTTGAGAAAGGTATTTGTTTATGTCCCTATCTTGAATTATACCTATGCATTATGTACTTGCATGAACTGCTACAGAAATTGAGAGATCAAGACATCCAACAGGCCACGCATTTGTAAGTTACTTGAAATGTGTTTGAAGTCACAAGCCTAAGCTGTTAGATGACAGAACCCAAAAAGGAGTAAGAATTATCTCTACTGTAGAATAGCTTAAACTATGACAACTACTGATGCTGCAATATATGGCACTGGCAATACAGTGCTAGTGAGGGTACAGCTCTCCTCCTGAATCAAAATGAGCTGCAAGAATTGTCATTTTGCTATTATAAACGCAGCTCTGCTAGTGACTTTCACCATCCCAACTAGCCTTGCACCCTTACACCCCTTGAGGCATGAGGCTAAAACATGCTGCTTTTTTCCTTTGATGTTCAGAAGTCTGCACAAAAACAAGGCCATAGTGCTGACAGTGAGAAGTTACTGTGCAGAAAAGGACAACTGCCCAGTTATTGGTTAAAGAGTGGGAAAAAAAAACCCACAACCTTGGGTTCATTTTGTGAGAAGCATGTTGTATTCTAGTTCTCCTGAGCTGTCTTTGGATTTCACAACATCACAGGTACATACCCTGCAGCAGGCTGGGACTTTGGATACTTTTACCAGCATGCACAACTCCTAGAGAATCTCAACAACAAAGGAGGTAAATGATGTAAAGAACAAGAACATCCTGAAGGAAAAGCCCAACTTGGCTCCTTATTGGTTTGTTAATCATTGAGATTTGCCTGATAAGTGAGGCAGGGAATAAAAGAGTTTGAGGCTGAATTTGTAGCCAGAGTACAATGTGGTGTTTAAATGATCTTTCTGTCCCCAGCTGCAGAGTGCAGACTTGGCCCTATGTGTGATTCAGAAAGGAGCTGGAGCTAATGGAATCCACTACTACATCTTGCAGCTGAAGAAGCACCTTCTCAAAAGATGCCAAACAGAAGGCATGTGGCCAGGGAACAAGAGATGCCCACTTTGGGCAGATGAAAGCTTCACTCTCAAGTAGAAGGATAAAGATTTCACTCCTTGCGCAGTTAAGTATACACACTATAGAACCTGAATGTATTACCTAAAAAGCGAGCATAAAATAAATCTAGAACTAAAGGCACAGTTTGATGGACCAGTATAGAAATTTTGGATCTAAAACCAGCCTCATTTTACACTGATACAGAATTTCTTTCTCTGACTGTGAACACAAAGATGATACAAATTAATACCAGACTGTAACATAGGAATGACTACAAAATTGCATATACTGGATTTATTGAACAGTAACTCTTTACCCAATTTTGGAATTTCACAATATTTAATCAAATTGTGTGGACTGCTAGCATGCATGCTAGTTCTTATTTAGTGATATTTTATAATTATTAATGATAATGAAAAAAGTAAACTCTGCAAATATTCAGACCATGCAAGAACTCATATCTTAACACAGCTGAACAGATAGCAACTTCTCTAAATGAAACATCATATATTTAAAATGTTTCACTTTATTAACAATAAATTAATCTGTGGCATCACTGATCAACAAAACACTAAAAGATAAAGTGTACAGATTGTCTACATACTGATCAGAAAGGCAACATCATTGCTACCTTCATAAAAAACAGAGCAATGCTAATGAGCTTATATACATATTTCATTTTCAAGCATATGAACAACACTGTGAGAGAAGAAATACACTTCCACGTTTCCCTAATTTTTCTATTAAATAAGGCAATAATAAAAAGCATAGTATCACAGTAACCTACTTAAAACTCTAGATACTGAGTCCTGACATAATACAGTGCTCAGAGGAATGTGCAAAAATAAACATTTGGATTTGCACTTTGATTCTTCATTGTGTAAAATTAAAAAAAAAAACCAAACCAAACCAAACACAACCACAAAACCACAACTGTTCCAGATTCTGCTGTCAGGAAAAACAAAAGAAAAGCTTCTGGGAGAATCCAAACTGACAAAGCTGTTCTTTCAGCCCGTGGCACTATTTGGAATATCTTGAGCATCTGCTAAATGCAGTTTTTGGCTGAAGAAAACCATTAAGGAATAACATTTCACATATAGATAAGGTATAGATAAGATACTATGTTACACAAAACTATGCTTCGTCCTGTGGCAGGTATGCACCAGTCCAGATGACTTCAGTTCTCAGTCCTATGCTAGTTCTCAACCAGTAGATTAATCTTCCTCAATGAGACTTAAGCATTACATACCTCCAGAATTAGCTAGCAGATCAAGGGGGACAACAGATTATTTTTATCACTATTGTGTGATAGTAACATCCCATTCCACTTGTGTTCTTTATGAGACCTAGCCTTAAACAGCTTTCCACAGACACAGAGAATGTATATACCAGTGCAGTATCTCAAGTCCCAAACCAGAGTCCCACTTGCCTCAATGCATACAAAGTGTGTAAGATCAGAAATAACTAGACTGCAGTATAAACTGAATGTAACACTCCTCAACTGTGTTCTCAGCTTATCAAAAGCATGATGTAAAAGACAAGCCAAGACATTCAACTATCCTCTGGGTGGGCTAAGAGCACACATTTGTTCAATTACCAAAGCTCTGCTGAAGTATTTGACTCAACTGTAGTCTGACCCTAGAAACAAAAAATTAGGTCAGTCCACTATTCAGAGTAAAATCAGTGATAAACAGCTGCACATATTTCTAGAAAAAAAAGATAATGGGATTCACTTATCAATGGGACAGAACACTCTTCTGAATACTATAAAAGGAATATTACTATGTATGTTTGTTCTAGAGTGTCTCAGCAGGATGCATGAAGAAAGACCTTGCTTCTGAGGGGCTTTGCCATCAACTGCCAACACGCTGTCTGAAGTGGTACACGCTAGCTAAATAAATCGCTGTATTAAAAAAAGGCCTGTAATTAAAAGTCTTAAGATCCAGTCATTTATGTAATGGAAGAACCTAAAATCCATGCTGTATTACACTACTAACTTAAAAGAAAGGATGTTATTGAAGCAATTTGACTCCTCTAAAGACACCAGTTACTGGGGAAATATACTGTAATTTGATTACAGTTAACAATAATTATAATGCAAAATATACATTTAAGGAAAAGGATACATAGATGAATTCAGTTCTTCTAGCTGCAATATAAATGTAGAAAGTATCAGAAATAGCATTTCAGTTAGTCAGATGCAACAATTATGCTGACACGATGAAATAAATACATTAAGACAGTGAAGGAAATCACTAATAGTGTGGGCTGAAATATATGATTTTATTACAAAAGACAAAGCAAACCTGCACTGAGCTAAATCCCAAATTAAACTTACATCTTCTGATCTCAGGAAATGTAAAGATATTTTAACAGTTTTGGTTTTTATGGAAATACACTAGAGAAAGGAAAAACTGAAAGTGTAGAATATACAGATCTAAATTCCTTGTTGTGTGTGGTCTTCCCCAGATGCAGGAGGATGGACCACAGGGAAAATGGCTGTAGTTCCCTGGTACATTGGCTGTCTCTAAACAGGCCTACATCCTCAGACAGCTTACAGCTAGACTGCTCCACTCACCAAAACAAGCAGCAGCCTATCAAAAAAGGAAAACAAGGTACTGTGTTTTCTAAAACCAAAATGAGGCCAGGGCTTATGTCTTGGGTGATTACAGAACTACTTCTCCTCAACTGTAAATCACTGCCCACCCAGTAGTGTTGTTTTCCTGAGCTGAGTGCTGTGGACAAAGTTCCATATTTTCTGCCTTCCTAGTACTTACATCTGACAGCAGCCTATCCAGGTTGGAGTCACTGGCTAGTTTTCTTTTGTCTTCAGGGAGTTCTTCCAACTCCCCATAGAGCTCCAGATTGAGGCGAGCAAGTTTCTCCTGCATACTCCGCACGTGCTCCATCTGCTCTATGGAACATTCATTTCCTAAAAGGATGAGCAACAGCTTTATCTAAAAGACACCTGATAGAGCAAATGAAGGTGTGAAGATGCAGCTTTTTACATCAGAGAAGAGGAATTTAAACATCAAATTTACAAGTTAATTCACTTCTCAATGATTTTTCCCTGTTTCACTACTGAAATTTCTGTCACCCTGTCTGGTGTTACATTGTGCTGAACTTAAAATAACCACCGAACGTACTAACCTGGTTTTTAGCATATACGTGTTTTTCCTATACTCAGAATTTTTCTCTGATTTAGGAAGGCCCATATGATCATAAATATGATCACAATAAACCTTCTTTCTAATTTTGATAAATCTTGAGGGTTTCTTTCTTGTAACTGATGCTTTATATAATACAAACTTTTCAGGTTCTCTTGTAAAACTGGTGTGGAATTAACATGACATGCTGACCTAACACTAAACTTGCAAAAGCATATATGCATCTTTCTACACAGTACAGGGAAAAAATGGAAGCACAAGAGTGTCATGGGTTTTGTTTCTTTTTTTTGAAACCTCCATCAACTGTGAAGTAGTAAGAAGAATAAGATGCTAAGACAGAAGAGTAAGCTGGGTAAAATGCAACTTGCATTGGATTCCATAAAAGTTGTTACCAACAGTCTAAAGAGTTAATATGCTGCAAAATCAGGTGCTAAATACAGTTACTTCTTATTATTCCTATACTGTCATAAATGACTTTAAACTTGGTATCTTAAATCCATAAGCCAAGGTACTGCCTTTGGTATGCCCTGCTGGAAGCAACAATAAAATGGCATTTCAATCATCTCACACCAAAGACAACATTACAATAGGACTACCATTTAAAAATGCAGTAAGATCTATTAAGTTATGTTAAACAACATTTGATATAGCAGAGACCAATATGACAAACTGGCAGTCTGTCTGTACAGCCCATTTCTTTGCAAATGTTACCATCGTATAGCTATAAAAACAATTACTGTACACAGACAATTCATGCACTTACCAAATGCTTGAAGTTTGCCAGAGTGAAAGTCATTCAGGAGACTCAGAAGTCCCCTTTCCATTTCCTGGACATCTGATACATCTGTGAGAAAAGAATGTTGGATTGGTGCTGCCTGTGCCCCTTTTGCTTCGCCTCCTGGAGGTTTGGCTTTCTCTTTTATTACACTGAAAAAAAAAATAAACAAACAAACCAAAAAGATTACTTCCTGCTTTCACTTTAACTGAGAATCTGTAATGTAAGATAAGTGTACATCTGGGCTTTGAAAATGAAATGGAAAAATATACAATAAATATTTCAATCACTTCTTTTAAGTTAAAAAATGGATCACCAGTTTGTCTTAAGAATAAAGAACAACATCACTGTCTTGACAGTTTAATACTGCAAAATGGATTCCAACAATCTGCTTTCCTACTAATAGTGGGAAACATCAATGGAGCACATGTATGTTGTAATGGCCATCTTAATAATCTGAAGAGGACCAATACCCAACAATGGCACACGGGGCATTACCTGTGTAAAATCACCCAACAAGCATGTGCAAATTCTCTTTAAGCCAGGGAGAAAAATCCTCAACAATCGTATGCTCCTATTGTTGCAAACACCTATAGACTACAACCACTGTGGAAAACAATTCCTTACAACCTATACAGGAAGGTGGCCTTGCCTCCAGATAAATTTTCCTAGAGCTCCTTCTTCCCACCTTCAAATAACATCCCAATTTTGTAAAACTCACCATCAAAAACAGTCTCCCAGTACTCCAACACATACCAAATGGTACTAGTCCATGCCCAAACAAATGTTAAGTGTGCTAAAAATTATCTACAGCCCCCTCTGCAACAAAACCATCAAAATTCCTGGATGCCATATATTTTTCTCTAGACATAAAATTTACTCAGAGCACCATGTGCCCATAGAAGCTACATGAATGAAAATGAATAACCATTATAAATCCAAATGAATACACAATAGATATGGAAGCTAAACAGACAACCACCAGTAAGAAGCAGTATATTCCATCTCTGACCCAGAGACAGACAGACAGACCGACTGCATCCTAACCTAGTACAATTCAGGTATGGGGCTGTTTCCATCCCTGATTTGCCCACCCACATGTGCACACAGTCCTTCTCTCACATTGGCATGGCTGCTTCTGCAGCCTTACAGCGAGTTTGTTCAGAACCTGATTCAGTGAAAGATTTGGAGCCTAAAAATTAAAATTTAGAATACTGTGGGATATTTAAAAAAAAAAAAAAAATCACAGGCTTAGTAAAGGCTTTATTTAATTAGTGAAGATAACAGGGTTTACAGCATAGTAAGCCCCACCCTTCCCTTGAATACTCCCATGCTCTGCAAGTCATAAATTCTCTCTTTCCTATGGGAAATAATTTTTTTTCCAACCTAACAGCTTCTGTAGTCTATCATATAGACTACATAATAAATATGCTGGAACAACTAATGGTCCAACAATTATCATATCCGGTTCAACTCAGAGCAACACGTCTCAATTTAACTTGGGCTATTTCTGCTTCAATTTCAGACTTAAAGAAAGGTTTGTATGCCAGAAAGGTCACAGATTTTTTCCACCTGTATCTGAAGTTTAATACAATATATTACTGTTCCTGGAAAACTTATTTCATGAGATTATTGCAGATGAAGTGAAAAAATTAGTTAACTACTCCTACTCCACTATCATAACAGCAGTTCATCCTTACATTGTTACATCAATTACCACTCCTGCTGGGAAAGTTTCAGAAATTGTCTGTATTACCACTGCTTGGTAAGCTTGACTTAACAATTGAGCAAGAATGTCCTTTTACAAAGCTTAAAGCAAAAAGGACGTTTTCTTCTCTAGCCAATATTGTGGGCTACAAGAAATTAATTCCTAGTACATTCCAGAATAGTGCTGAGACTTGAGTAACTGTAGACCCAGCTGCAGAAACCACCAATTTATAGCATGTTAGTATTTATTAGTATTATTTCCCTCAAAATAGTAACACATTTTTCCTGAAAAATAATGAATTTCTGCAATGTGAAGTCTATACATCAGGTCAATACTGGATCCTTCAAACAGACTATCCGTGCTAAAGACAACAGTTCAGTATTTAAACTTCTGCTCATACTTACAGGTCAATAATCTGCCTTTCTCTAGCTAACGTTTCACTTTAAAAATCCCTCTTCACTAATTTATCTACTGTATCTGCCATGGCCAAGAAATATCTTTTGTAACATGCAGGAAAACTAACATTCTCAAACTGAATTAGATGTATCATCAATAACACACAAACTATTCCAAAATGGTACTTTCTGAAGAGCTGAATACCTCTCTCTGCACATGAGTATGGCCTGGGAGCTACCATGGCCCCCACTCATAGGCCCCCAAAAGCCACCCAGAAATTCCAGTTCAATATACATCCTTCATTTCCTGCCTTCCTTGTCAGTTCCAACCTTGCAGTCAGATAATATTTTATTTGTTCCTCACAGCTGTACATCTGGGGCTCTGCCATCTCCCATATGACACCCACATTTGCCATATTTGATCACCCAGCTCCTGTCTTTCACCCATCATGTCAGGCTATCATCTCTTCAGCTAAATTGTTATGAGTCTACAGCATTGCGTAACATTTTATAAAGCTTACAAGAGTATCGAGCACCTTTTCTGTAAAACCATTACACTGCATTAAACACAAACTGCTTTGCTAAAAAAGACACATCATCAAAAATTTTCACAAGTCTGAAGCTTGCTCTTTTCATTCTGTCCTAGTCAGTCTAAACACCCTTCAGACTGTCTGAGCATTAGCAGGTTTTTGGCTTTCACTTCCACTAAGCTTTCAAGACACTCCCAAGCTTACCGTTTTAACTTTGGTTTTTGTACTGCAGGCTGTGGTGCGGGATTTGAAAAGGCTGTACTTTTGCTGACCGGCACTGAGTTTTTCTTGGAGTTGGCAACCTGAGCAGGGTGACTGGTAGATGATTTGGGGCTCCTTCTCTTGATTTTCCTTTCTTCCATTTCTTCCAATTTACTGCATGTGGACTAATTTCTTGCCCTCCAAAGGGAAGGAAAAAAAGTAAGAAACATCCATTAAAACTAGCATGTACAATAAGAGCAAGGGAAAAAACAGGTCACAGTGCATGGAAATACAGCTTTATAGTTTCTTTAAAAAGATGAGCAGTCATTCATTTCCTCAAACAAGAGAATCCAGTTTTCAGGAGACGCGGCCCAGGCCTGCCTGATCAGCAAAACGGGCAGGAATTAAAATCTTCTGCATCAGCTTCGGCCGACAGGTACCTCAAAATTATCTCAAGCTTTGCGTCCCATGGATTACTGCTAGAAAACACCGCGACTGCTCAAGTCCACGCCAATCAAAATACCGAGAGACGACGGTGGCACGAGGATGTCGTGATTCATCCTTGCCAAATAACTTCCTCTAAAGGGAGGGGCAATGGCCGTGTCAAAGCTCAGCCGATGCCGAGTTAATTATTGCTGTTAGAGATGCTACTGATGGGTGCTACCCAGTGATACATACGCTAGATGGCTGCTATTACCGGGTGCTACCCAACAACCTCCTGGCCTGGCGAAACGCCTCCTCTGCAATCCACCACCCCGCTGGGGCGGCAGAGGGTGCAGCGCGCACAGCGAGGCGAACCCCGGGACGCCACCGCCGACCCACCGAGGGGCGCTCCCCCGCTCCAGACCCGCCGCCACCTCCCGGAGCAACCACCCCTGCCCCTTGCGACAGACAGCCCCGACCGCAGGCCGCCATTTTATCAGCACGGGGACGCGGCCTGTCACTCCGGAAGGAGGAAGGGGGGGG
>NW_010972886.1:2112801-2113257 GCF_000737465.1 Haliaeetus leucocephalus
GTCACATGACCGCGCTTGGGGGCGGAGCGGCCCGGCTGCCCTGCGAGATGCATTGTGGGAGTCCCGCCCCCTGCCGGCGGCCCTACTCCCTCGGCGGGCAGGGCGACTACCGTTCCCAGAATCCCCCGCGGCAAGAGGCGGCCGGCTCGGAACGCGCGCAGGCCACCTAAGTCGGCGCCGGGCGGGGCCGAGCCCTTCCCTGCGCATGCGTGAGAGCCGAGCGTCTGCCCGCCCCTCCCCCCCGCGTGCGGGGGGGGGTTGCCGGGCGGAGCCGGAGCAGCCGTTAACGGCTGAAAGGGGCGGGGCCACCGGCCGCCTCCTGCCGCCCTCCAGAGGGGCGGGCGAGCGGGCGCCTTCGTCGGTACAGGTGCTTCCCCTGACGGACGGCCGTCTGCGGCCCCGGTGTCTCCGCGGCGGCGGGAGTCCTCCGCCGCGGGCCGCACCGCCGCCCCGGGG
>NW_010972886.1:2113267-2129816 GCF_000737465.1 Haliaeetus leucocephalus
TCCGATTTGCGCATGCGTGTCAGGCTCGTCACGAAGGCGGCGCTGGCCGTGCTAGGAATGCCGGCGAAACGACAAACTCCCTAGCTCTCAAACGTGAGAAACGTCAGGGGAGCTGAACGGTTAGAAAAGGGCTTGTCGCCGCCTGGGGAGCCCTGCGTTTCGCGCCCCGTGGGACCTGCAGAGCTGTGTTACCCGCCGAGACACAGACGCTGGAACGTGAATGGGTTCTGTAGGTTTGAGGCGTTGGTTTGGTGCGTGACGGGGTCTCGTCAGTGAGGGGCCCTGTACTCCAGAGGGCAGCGTCGCCTCGCACTCTGGAGCTCTTTAAGCCTCCGCTCTTCCTTACCTTTCCCTTCCCGGCGGCGGAGCTCTCTACTCCGAAGCAGCAGCGGTAGGTGACAGGTCTGGTAGACAAGGAGGACCCACCCTTCTGTCATACAGCTACATCCCCGCGACAGATGTTCCTGGGGGGGCTATCGATCCAAGTTAAATGAGGAGGACCCTGCTGCCACGTTTAGTTTGATGCAGCTCTCTGTCTTTTCCGACCTCAATTCCAGTCCGGAGTACTTGGCTTGCAGGAACTTCATTTTCAAGGCAGGCAGTATTAGCAGGGCGTGCCTACCTAGCCTTAGTAATTAATAAATTCAGCCTGCCCCCCCCCCCCCCCCTTCTTTTTCCCGGTGCCATCGCTATTGTAGAGGAACTCAAACAATTGCATTTCTGGTCATCACTTGTCTCTTCAGTGGTTCCTGTCACTGATGGCTTGGCACATCTTTCCTAGCTGTGGCTGGTAGCTCGAGACGTTTTTCCCCCATGTGACAGTAGTTTGTCGCCTAGAGAGATGAACTTACCAACTACCTCCACAATTTGTCCATCAACTTGAATTTCTTCTACTTGTGATGAGATCCTAGTTTTTAACTGAGGAACATGTTCATAACTGTGTGTTTTCTGATGAAAATTCTCAGACGTTATTCACACACCAGCTGTGAAGGGTGGGTATAATCCACATCACCCAGAGTGAAAACACCAGCCCCAAGCTTTACCAGTCTTTGCATGGGTGTGTGTCGATACAAAGTTATCTCATGGTTTAAGAGGTGCAGCTGGGATGCATCCCTACCTCTGCCTAGACCTTATATGATACCAAAAAATGGGTTCTCCAATTGTACCCTGATCCTGAACTTTCTCATAGATCTTGAATTAGACCCAAGGGGGTCTAGATAGGTGGATATAATAGTGCCTCATCAAGACTTCTGTGGGACATTGCAGTTGTCAGACTCAGTGGCCACTTTGAGCCTGAAAAGGGGTGCTGTCAAAGGGAGATGGCATTTGCAATGACTCTCAGGTGAAGGACAGGGACCAAATGTCCACTGCAGGCCACTCTGCAGTGAACGTAATTCCTTGCAGCAGGACACAGCTTGGGTCTGAGGAGCTGGATCAGTTCTGATACATTACAAAGAGTTTTGTTGCAAGAAAGCTGTACCAGGGATTGACTGACAGTTCACTTATGGGAATAAACAATCTAGGGGTGTTTACATATAAGCCACAAGTATCACAGGAAAAAAGGGGCAAGTGAGAAGAAAGAAAGAAAACTCTGTAACATCAGAGATACCTTAAACAAAAAGGTGGTGGTACAAGACTTAAGGGACAGTTAGAGAAGCAGAAACAGTTGTTTATCATCTTTTTGATTCTTTAATACAAAAGGCTTCTGATGCATAGTTTGGCATGCATTACAGGGAAACAAGAGCTAGCAAAATTCACACAGGCTGTAAGCCAGTCACAAATTCTCAGCCGTAGGGCTGCCCAAGTAGAATCCTCATTCACACACATACATATGCGTGTGTGTGTGTGTGTGTATATATATATATATGGGGGGGGGCTACAAAAACTGGAAAAAGCAAGATTTACAGACAGGTTTGTGCAGATGTTTGGGAGATTTGTATGCGATAAATACTGTTTCTGCAGGGTAACTTCGGAAATGTTTGTTTTGTGTGCATTCTGCTCACTTCTCACACGCTATATAAGCAAGTAAATGTACCCACCTTGCAGTTTGTATATAGAGGTGTGGTTTGTTTTTTCCCCTGTGATTAATGGTGTTCTGTGCATGCAGAACAAAGCAAAGAGGTTTGACAGGACGGAAGGTGACTAGGTATCCGTTGTTTCTGCCAAAGCAGTTGAAATAGAATGTCTTATGGGCTGTTTTTAAATAAAGGGAAAATCTTTCCATCACTACTATAAGCATTTTTTAAATAAAGTTACTGTTATATTCAGAAAACAGTTGGATTCTGCAGTCAACCCTGCTTCAGTTTAGTATCTCGGTATGAGGGATCAAGTACACTAACTTAGTTACTCTTACAAAAACAGTGTGTGACTTGGCACCCCAGAAAAGACGTACAATCAATTTTAGCACTCAGGTAATGATTTGCTCCAAGTACATTTCTTATCACTGCACACTACATGACATTAGAATTATTATTAAAATGTCTCTGTTACTTCTATATCTGATTTAACAGAGCCTACAAGGGCAGATAATTGGGAAAGCATCAGACTTTATTGTATGTTTTCATAGTGGAAGTTATTTTATAGTGAATAATTAATGCCTTAGGAAAGATAATACTGAGTTAAGAGCATGGTCTTGATTTGATAGGACAAATCCTATTGCAGATAACACTGTTGCCTGGAATCAGATAAAGATATCATACATTCACCAGGGGAAAACAAGTGTGTTTTGGATTATCTCCATGTAGCTGAGCTTTTGCATAATTTTGTATTGTGGTAATGATTCACAGTTCAGAAAATGCTTTTTTCTTCCTTTATAAGGCTTTTTTCTGACAACACCATCAAGCATTACAGTGGTAGCATTTGTGTATACTTGTTGACTGAAGTGCTCCAAGGATAACAGTGTTTTAATAGTAACAATGTTATTGTTAAAGAAGCAAATTAATAAGTTAATTGAATCTGATTTTATTTACCTGTATATCTCCTTACAAACTAGAGGCCCACCTTTGAAGATGCTTTGAAGAAGAACTTCAAAGAAGTTAGTCTGTACTTTGTATTGAGATATGCATGCAAATAAAATCAGATTCTTCTTTCTGAAAACCCTATTCAGTTAACATGAGATGGCAAGTCAGTTCTAAAGGGTTCCAAGACAGTGATGAAAGCATCTAGTTCTTTAGCTTCTATAATTAATCTCAATGTATTTCACAGGGTGGTACCTTGTACTCATGGAAGCATGACATTACTGTAGCATCACCTTCTGAAAAAGAGCGTAGTCTGGGACATACCTGTCCATATGAAGTAAAGTAATTATTTCTGGTTTACGACTAGCAGCATAACAAGGTGCATGTGTATCTATCAGCCACCTAAATGTGCCAAACAGTGCAGCAAAGTTGAAATGATATATAAAGAAAATTAATTAACACTGGATTAATATAGATGTAGAATCATGTGGGTTAGGCACATGTGTATGCTGCTTTACAGAATGATGACAGATATGCCCTCAAGAAATGTCACTGAAAATGTGTCAACGTGTATACTTACATTGTGTCTGTCTCTATATATGCACACACTACAATTTGGCCATCTAAGTGAAGGAATATAAGCATATATAAATATTTAGACTTCTATATTATTACTGATCAGTTTCCGTCTCTCTAACATGAATAGTCCATTGAAGTCAGCACTATTACACAGGAAAGCAAGTAGTTTAAAACCTCCACCAGTATTATGTGTGTATCCAGTGTCAGCTTCCTGCAAAAAATCAATTCTTGGTTAGCTACCAAAACATTAAATATGTGACCTGCTTACAAACTAAACAAATCTTTAGCCAGAACTTGGATGTTGAATAAACCACCTCCTCAGGCCAGCAGCATGGTGATTCGGGCACCCACAACGCAGTAACGAAGGGAGGAAGGAGGGAGAACAGAAGAGACCTGCTGAATCTTGGAAAGCAGAATCTTTTTGGTTACATGTAAGCCTGCCTCTGAAGTAGGATGGCTGCTCAAAGCTTTTCCCTTCAGTTTGCCCCAGTTTCCTACCATACACCAACCTCTTTCTTTAGCTCCTTGCTAATGTCCTCCTGGGACTTTCTTGGTCAGTTTTGTTCCAGCCTTCCTCACTTCTGGAGGTGTCTACTGTTGTCGTGCCCCAGTTCCTTCTCTTTGACTAAGTATATCTTCAGTTCTCCTCTCCAGCCTTGCTTTGGCCCCTTGCTCTTATAGTCCCTCAAAGACTGAGATGATCTCCCTAGGGCCTAGGAGATCCCTAGGAATGAAAGCTGATTCTTCTTATCATGGGAGCTCTGATGAATTCCACCAACTATAAAGACAGCTCTGCTGGTCAGAGCAAAGGTCCATATAGCCCAGTGTCCTAATTCCAAAGCAGCCAATTGCAGATACCTGCCAAAAAACTGTAAGAACCTGGCAAACATGTGAAGCTGCCTCTGAGTACTTCCCAGTCTCCAGCAGGTTTGTGGTTCAGATGCAGTTGCTGTGCACACAGCAATGTTACGCAGCAGTCACCCCAAGAACTAGGCGTCTAGGGCCTGAATGGCCCTGGCCAGTCCCACCTGGGACACCACCACCACCCCCCCCCCCCGCCCATGGGCCCAGGAGCCCCATTTCGTCTCAGCCCAGGGCCTTCAATCCCTGCCTAACCTAAGGGTCTCCAGCTGTCTCTTCAGCTCCTGGCTGGACCCCTGGGATGTATGCTGTGGTCTTGTCTCCAGAAAAAAAGCCACCCTGATTTCTTTATATGCCTGGAAAATTAATGTTGAAAGAATATTATTAACATGTCCACTAGTTAGTCGGGATTTCATATTCACGGTATCATGAAAATAATAGTTGTTGGAAAGCACCTCTTGAGGTCATAGCATCATGGGATACTTCAGGTTGGAAGGGACACCATGAGGTCTCCAAGTCAAAGTAGGGTCAGCTGTGTGGTCAGACCAGGTTGCCCAGGGCTTTACCCAGCCTATCTTGAAAACCTTCAAGGATGAAGACTGCACAGATGTCCTGTGGCACAACCTCCTGCTCAGAGCAGGGCTACTGCCACATCAGGTCAGCTGCGGCTTTGTCTGGCCAGGCCTTGAAACCTTCAAGAATGAAGGTTCCACCACCCCTGCAGATAACTTGTTCAGTACTGCGTTACAGTCCTAGTGAAGAAGTTTTTCCTTACACAATTGTTAGTTATATATAAGCACGTGGTATTATTCTATATGGATTCAATAGACACAGAAGCTATTGTACAGTTATATTTGCCTTCCTCTAAATATTTGTAACATGCATTAAGATCCTCCAGAGAGAAAGCACTTTGGAGCTGTACATTAGTTGTTTTAATAACCCTGATGCTCCATCTGGAAAAGGAAAAAGTCTATCATTGGCTCTGTCAACACACTCAGTATGTAAGGTATAGTCCCAAACCTAATACAATTTCTCAGACTCCATCAGGGATTTAAAACTAAGATTAGTCAGAAGTGCATTGGTGGTTCACTAGTGTATAACGCATTCTCCATTAGAATTATTGCAAAACGTTTCCCATGTTTTTAGATGCTGGCATGTTGTAAAAAGAGTAGGGTTTTCTCCAGGGTAAGGCTGTGGTCACTTAAAGGAAATGTGGAGGTAAAGCAGAGAGGGAAAAGACTTTTTGCACAGGATGATTGCTAATCTCCATCTCTCACCATTGTCTTGCTTGGACAGTGCTTGTTCACATGTTAAAATACATTATAATCAAATGATTCCACCAAACTTTCGCTAAATTTATCATAACTAACCTTTCTTACAGGACTCAAATGACACGTTGATAAGACTTGAGAAAAGGCTTGGATAATATGGCACCACTCCTTCAAATGCTTGCATGCATGTTCAATAGTAGACAACAATGAATTTTGTATGTGCTTTTGAAATAAATCAAAATAGACCTTGGGCAAGTCTTTCATCCTTGGGCAGCCTGCTGAATTATTTCTGCAGGTACTCATTGAGCTACTCATTGTAAATTTAATGATGTTTACAATCATTCTAAGATTGGCAACATGATATTTACAGAATTCCATCAAGGTCAGCAAGACAGAACCCTTGTGAACCAAAGTGGGAAGTAAATTCAAGAAACAAGACCAGATCAGAAAACATGTGACAAAAGGCTTTTCTTCTGCACGGCTGGGGACGTATTAGTGCAGAGTATGGTTTCTGATGTATATTCTGGAAATAGTATGTGGAAAGGATTGTTGCATTTTATTTAACCTTAAATTTGTATCACCTGTTCTTGGCAGGCACCTGCTCTTTTCCCCTTTTAAATATTTAAATATTGAATAATGTTTATGATTAATTTAGTACAACAAGATAGAACATGCAGCTCATATCACAAAGAACCAAGGTGCATCTTTTGTTTTCTGTAGCCTGCTTTTTAAACTGTTCAGTAATTTATCACAAGAGGACAATAATGGAGTAAAACCTTGCAGAAAAAAAACTAGTCTTAAGGTAGCAATTGAAATAAAGTACTTGCTCAGTAGTTCTAATAGTTTGGCTAAGTGCCTACAAAAATTGTTTTCTTTTCTTTGCCAGTGTTTACACTTAATGTCAATAGGAGAAACTACTATTCACATTCTCTCTATGAAATGCCACTGAACAGTATTGCTCGTACAGAGTAACCCAGGCATGTCAGGGAAGGTCCAGTAAATACAGTTTAACTTTTCAAAACAATTTCAGCCTCACCTCTAGCATGCACAGACATGGGCTTGTGGACGTAATCACCTGCACACACCTCAGAATCTTCAGTCATGGCCAAGAATCCCAATGGTGCGAAACTCTGTACAAACTCAGGGAGCAAATAAAGGCCATTCCTACCACAAATATCATACAACAGGTGGATACAAGACAAAAGACGGAAAAGAAAAAAGGAAACAATTAGACTACCTGGATCTACATGATCGACCATGGTTTAAGCACAGCAGCAACCTAATTTTTTGTCAAAGGTTCTGTTGGCATCATGGGCAAGGATGAATTTGTAGCTTACAGGAAAGAATTTGTAGGTGAATTTTGTTGACGGATCCTCTGGCTTAAAAGAAAACCAGGCAAACTTATAATTTTCTTCTTGAGCCACACAATATAAAACTAACGTGAATATACTTTTTTTTTTTTAAATGGTAAACTCCATACACAAAATTATAGGCTTCATTTGGAAACTTCAGTTCAGCTCAAGAAAATCCAATAATTTTTTCTAAGTGAGAAGATTTGTGAAGATTATGCCTGCAAAGAACTGTGAAGGCAAGCAGGTAGGCTTCCTTTATTGAATATGCTAAGAGCATGAAATACAGCTCTCATAATTACAGTTATAGAAATAAAGTTATATTATAGAAATATATAGTTATAGTCTAGAAATATAACTCAGATTGTTATCTTAATATCAAAGTAGGACAGTGATTTATTTGCAGTCTGCAATTTTTCCTGGTCAGATTTGTAGTTGGCCTCGAGTCACATGCTGCTTGGGAAATTTAATTCCCTTCCCCCTCTATAGCTTGGTGGCTTGGTATACATACAACTGCTATGGTGTTTTAAAAGCATCAGCTGACTATTTTTTTCCAGGCTAGAAGATATATTGCTGAGAAGTTCCACTGACTACATGTCTGTTCTCCCAAACAGACATCGGAAAGCATGTTTGTAATTTCAGACACTGTTTTGTTAGACATACACAAATGCAGAACTAAAACCAACCAAAAATCCATTCCCCAAAGAGAATAAATGTACACAGAAATATTTGTTCAGAAAACTGTTTCTAAGCAATGTATATGGTAAATGGTGTATACTAGAGTTTTCTTTTTAATATGATTTTACTCCAGTAACTCTAATTAGCAAAGGAAAAGTTAAATATTCAAAGCATTTTCCTTTGCCTTGGAAATACTAAAAAGAAATAGCAGCAAGAGGTCTCAGGTCCAAACAGGACACCTGTGTTTGTGTGCACCGTATTCATGTAGAATAAAGAGGGCCGCTGTAGCAAAACATTTAAGGCTTAAATACATTCTGGAATACAGTGAGCATGCGAGTAGCACTGTTTCAGTGAAGGCAATTGTACATAGCCTAATAGTTAATTATAGTAAGGTACAGTAGATATTAGTGAGAATACTTCTGTTTTAAGGTTTTCTTAACTTAATAGAATAACAGGTTTAAATGAGACCTCCTTATCAAAGTATATTAAAAAAAAACAACTATAGGGAAAGCATAGTAAAAAGTTATAGACTCCAATAGAAAATAACTGACTATATGCACTTACAAGTTTTGGTTGTGGATCACAGCTGTATTAGTATTCAAAACTGCAGTGATAACTGTCATTAAATACAAAGCACAGAAAAGTCAACACATTAAAGAACCAAAGTGGCATCATTGTGAGACTGTTTTTTGGGGTTTGCCATTTGTTTCATTGGGTTGGTTTTTGGTTTTGGTTTTGTTTTTCCCTCTGTATGTGCAACCAGGGATTAAATTTGCAGACTTTTGGGAAGAGATCGTAAGGGAGACTCCTGAAAGAGGCTCAAATACAGTCAGCATTTTTTGTCTTCTAAAGAAGCTATTCCTGAAATAGGAAATAGGTTGAAATTCTTTACACTTTCTTTCATCACACTTTTAAGGAAAACTAAACAGAACTTTTTTAGCTGTATTTCACTGTATTTAAAAGTCAATTCCTATGCTATTAAGCAAAGTGTTTATATGTTTTTTTCTTGAACTAACTAAAAAATGATTTTGCTAGAAATGCTTAAAACTCGGCACATTCATAGTCCTCTAAGGAATGCATACTCTGCCAAGTCTGAAAACACTTGGAACAGAAAGAAGGTCTGAGTAAATCTTGCATACTGTGCTACATTTTTTTTTACTGATTTATGAACAAGACGCTGATGCTTAGCTTGTACAGTTTGTCTGATCTAGGCAATGAAATAAACACAGCTGCATTTATGACAGTGATTACATAATCACATACTTGGTACCCACAAACTTTTGGGAATATGCAGAAAGCAGTATGTGCTAAAAATCCTAATTCCCTTTACTTTCTCTAATATCACTCGCAATTTATTTTAAATTTAATAAAAGGTTTTGTTTGTATAAGTTAGAAATTTTAATAGTAATGTTTCTGCAACACCAGTAATTCAGATCACTTACTTACACTGTTGTAATGCAGTGGTACTACCACTGCACATGTCATAGAAAATAAAACCAGGCCAGCCGTCACAGGTATTGCTTTGAGTTTCCTAATTTGGAGGTGCATAGATCCTCATGTAGTGTAGACTTTACTACTCAGTGTAATTTCTAGATAGCCATAAAATAGCTTTTCCCTTACTGTCAGTCTTCCAAATTATTATATTGGAATTTGAAAATATTTTATTAGCAATATGCCAGTCTCTGAGACTGACTGGGTATATAAACAGAAACACTGAGCTTTGCAGCATGAACACATTGGATCTCATCCCAGCCAATCATCACGTAGATGAAATTATGCAGAGGAACATAAACAAGGCAGCCAGAGACCTTTAATGATCTACCACAGTGGGAGATTCTTCTCAAATGAGTATTTTTAAAAGTCAGCTTAAAGCCAAAAGAATTTTTTCTGGCATCCTGTAAATATCCACAACATGGATAGCATACTAAATATATTTCGGAAATATTTTGTATTTTTTTTAAATCTGAAAATTTCGAGAAGTATCCAAAACCCCTAAAACAGTGGGGAGGTGAGTTCAGGCAGTGGTGGAGTCTGTTGCAGGTTGCTGCACACAGCCCCACTACAATTTCAGCAGCGACTGGTTCATCCATGGTGGAGACCACAGTGACAAACCATGCTCACTCGCAAGAAAGAGAATGGGGAAATCTGCGTTGGTTGGTAGATGGTTTATCATGCCCCACATTTTTTTCAGTGACCAAAGCCTGTATTTTACTTATGAGGCAGGAGCTGCTGCAACGTATCAAAAATCATTTGTGACTGAGTGGCGTACCATCCATCTGTGTTCATCAGCTGAAACAGGGTGGCATATTTTTTTAAAAGTGTTATAGTTTAAACAAGTACTTTGCTGTAGCTGTAGTGACTGATGGTAGGAAGCTAATACCTAAGGAGAAGTTGAGTTCTGCTTTAGTGACCGGCACAGTCTGCATGTTTGGGAAGCAATTTAAGAGGCTTCTGTCTGTTGGATGTATTGTTTGTCCTGAGTCTTGAGGCATTCATTTGAGAAGATAATCAGTCTTGTTAAAAGAATACAATTTCAAGTCTTGACTGAATTGTTTTCCAAACTGTTTTAATTTTTTTTGTTACAATATTTAGTTAATGAATCAAAATGTAAACTGTGTAATTACTTCAAAGGAGACCACATATAACACAATTAGAGAAGACATAAATGTGGTCAGTGTCTTAGATAGATAAAAATTTCATATGGAGTTTACAAAAGCTTTCAACACAAACTATTCTCATTAAAGCTAGGGACAGCAACAAAAGACTTTGCTCAGCATTTATGAAACCTCCATATGTTGAGTCTGATTTTCAGCTGGTAATTCCTCCAGCATTTTTTTTTTCCAGATGAAGGTTTTCTTTTACAAATGATGACACCCATATTCTTGTCCTACAGTCACTTGCTGTATGCATACCTGTAGCTGTGTAACTCAGTAATAATGAATACTTACTTATACATGACTTAGATTAGATTTATATTAGATACAAGGAAGAACTTTTTCACGATAAGGGTAGTGAGACACTGGAACAGGTTGCCCGGGGAAGTTGTGGATGCCTCATCCCTGGAAGTGTTCCAGGTCAGACTGGATGGGGCTTTGAGTGACCTGATCTAGTGAGAGATGTCCCTGCCCATGGCAGGGGGGGTGGACTAGATGATCTTTAAAGGTCCCTTTCCATCCTAAACCATTCTGTGATTCTAAGATATTTAGATAGCTGAAGTCCTTGTGAAGTGGAAACCGAAACACTTTATCAATTAGAAGAAGAATATATCAGAAGGTTTTTTTGCCACAGAGGAAGCAGAAGTGAGGCATGCACTTTGTTAAAAGACACAGAAACGCCTGAACCAAATGAAGAAAATTGGTATGGCAACTGCAGGAGTAGTATTATTGATCCATTGAGGTAATTTCTCAGCAACTTGGTTTCTCTATAGGGAGAGACAGCTTGGGTTGTTTCCACTTTCCAAGAACTGGAGTCCTAAAGGTGGGTTGTCTCTCAGTCCCACAGTGCCATTGTGACTGGCAGTCTTCTCTTTGCACTGTAGTCCACTGAACACAAGGACCAAAAGCGTCTGACGATCACTATGTGCTTTGAGCTCTGAGGGGGCTGTAATGCTATAGTCATGTTTTCATAGGCTCTATGATCTCTTGCATGTGTTTCTATTCACAGCCTAGATTTTACCCCACTGTTCTGCTCCCTTGAGAATGATCCAACATACTGCTGTGTCTTAAAGTGCTGAGAGCACATTTCCTGCAATTTCTTCACAACACATCAGCTGCCTCATTTTATGCAGCACAGCTGCAGTGGCTCTACACTGAGGACCATAGATGCTTGCAGAGCAAGCTACAGACCATGCATCTGTAAGCAGGAATGGACAGAGGAAAGCAGGGGTGGAAGGGCTCCTCTTTTAGTGGCAAAGAGCTGTTACGCCTGGTTGGTGTGTTGTTGAATCATATCCTTAGGCCATCACAACTACCACTTCCCCCATGGTGTCATTCCTACTGCAGTTAGCTTTGTTCCATTGCACCACTGCTAGCATGGCTTTTATCCAAAGACAACTGCATAAGGATAGAAAAATGAGAAAGGGTTTGAGAGATTTTAAGCTGGCAGAACACAGTGCGCTAGCTCGTGCACTTGTGTAGATATGCAGAGCTCTGTAGTTCTGAAAAGCTCAAGGACCAGCTAGCAGAACAACCCAGACTCAAAGAATAAGTTTTAGCTCAATGTTAGGACAGAGAAAAGAGAGCAGGGACAGAAAAATCACTGGGACTGGTGCAGCAAACCACTAACCTTTAAGATAGTGCTCAAGAAAATTCTAAACTCATCTACTGTGAAAGTGTGGATACATCTGCTAAGTACTTTGAATAACAGGGATGAAGGTGTTTGAGTTACACTGCTGCCTTTGTTTAATGGTGAAGAAAATGAGCAAAAATATTACAGAACTAAACAGAAAAGGGAGCTCAGCTCCAGGCTTCAACCAAGTGCATGACACAGGGATAAGGCAGAGAAAGTGAGCTTGCAGCTGACAGAAGTTGGAAACAGTGAATATCCAGGGAGACAGGACTTTGTAAGCAACCTGTGTCAGAGAAGCACCTGTCATCACCGGAGAAGTTCTGCTATTAGTTCTAAAAGAATATCCACAAGATTCCATTTCTGGGCAAGGAGGGAGTCTTTTGGGCCATGCTGGGTATGAATTCCAGTACACAAAAATGCCAGTCCCTGGCATCAGTAAACTGGAAGAAAAGTGATGATTGGAAGTTCTGTGGCATCATCAGGCAAAGGTGATCTTCAGTCTAACATAGTGGCGTGTATATTTAAAGAAACGCAGCAAACCAGCTATCATTTTTTTCTGTGGTAATTAATTTGATCATTTGATAATATTTATATGAAGCACAAAAAGTATGCAGTCATGAGGGACTGGCCACAGAAGAAATGGGCAAAATTCTGGTACCATCTAACTTTTCTGCCTATCTTATGCAGGTTTCTTTGAAAAAGGTTTTCTGCTGAAGACAGAAATGAAATGTATGATGATTAAAAGAGCCCCATGGCCCAACAAGACTGGGAGCATCCACATAGTTTTGGTTAACCAGGAAAGAACAAAATGTCAGAAAACATCCTTCTCTTGTAGAATTGCCTCTATTTTAAGCCTACACCAAACTTCTACAGCTCAACAGCCAAAGTAACTCAAAAATACAGAAGCTGACTCTGTGCCCAGAACATTGAGCTTGCCTTCTCAGTTACAAACCAGAGCTCATTAGTGCTGCTCTGGGAGCAATCCAGAAATGCCCTCCTCAATCCCTCCAAGTTGTACTGTTGTTTATTTCTGTGTATCAACTTGGTTGGGCTTTGCTAGCCTACACAGGCATATAGCTTGAATCTGTAGGCTAAGCTACAATGGATGAGCCTGGTGATTCCAGCTGACCACATCTAAACTACCCTTTTGGAACGTAACTACAATTTCAGGAAGAGCTGTCTGATGTTTCGTGGTTGGCCACGTGGCTCTTGTACTAATGCTTGCCACTTGCTTCTAAGAGCCCAAAAGGATTGCAGAAGCAAGCCGAAGGAAGAGCAGCATTCATTCTGCAATAGGTGATGAGTAACTCCCACAAGACTTGTCTCCTGTTTCTTGAAATAGAACATGAAAGTTAATTTGGTAATTTAACTTGAGGCTTAAAATGGTGAAGGAAGAAAGCTGCAATTCAGACGTAATGAACTCTCCAGTGAACTTCGAACTTTCATTACAAATGAAATCAATATTGACTTGAAACATTTAGTAAAGTCTCTACTGTCCTTTTGTCTGTCTTCCTCCTTTGCATCTTGGTTTTCTGGGCTCTGTTCCACTTCTCAGAGGATCTCCCACTCCTGACTGAGGGCATTTGCAGGTGTGAGACCCAGAACGTCAGGTCACAGCTCTGCCAGGCTTAGCTGCACAAGTGACAGCGACTGCTGCCCACTGAGCTCGCAGACCTCCTTCTCCAGCGGACGCAGCTAAATAGAAAGCAGCCCCTCGCTCCCACCACTTGCATACCACAACTGCCGCAAACTGCGTTGACATGAACGTGCAGGGCTGTGAGCCGCAGGGGAGGCTCACCCAAGGGCAGCGGCCCGCCAGACAGTGGGGAGAAGCACCAGGGCCATCCCCGTTCCTTTCCAGCATGACGAATACTTTAAATCTCTGTCTGTGTAAGTATCTAGGCTCCGTTTCCCTTCCTACGTCCCTTCCTTTTGCACGGGAAGAAACAAGCTCTGAGACTGTCCTTTACTGGTTTCAGTTAACCGATGTTCACATTTCAGTCACTCAATATTTACGTTTTTTTCACACCTGTTTTTTTTCTGAGTATTCCATATAGTAACAGCCCATTCCAGAAAAACCAGACCCAAGTAAATTAATGAGAAAAAAAGTATTGTTCTGGCATAAACATGTGCACTTTGAATGTTTCAAGAACGTCAGTGCATTTAAAATTCAGCTTTATTTCTTCACTTGGTTTAACTGTCAGTCCTAAAAAGACCTTATTTTTTATGAGACATTTTTCCCGCCAGAAATATTCAAGCTGTCACAGTAGTTCATTTTACAGTTTGCAAACATAGGAACCAGTGAAATAGGTAAAGTAGGCTTCACTGGCAGTGAAATTCCACTCACTCACAGTAGCTGAGGCTCTTTACTGCATTTAAGTGTTGCCTAAAGATTTGATTTCTTGTTATTCTCCCTGCACTTATATCTGTTTTAAATACTTTTTCCTGCTTACAGATAAGAACATGCAAGAATATTTGCAATATCAGGATTTGATCTGAATTTTCAGAAGGATATTAGACTGGTAAATGTATCTTTTTTTAAACTACGTATTACTAAAACTTCAAAATAAGAATGAGTAATTTCCCATCAAACAAACATGCTCACGGTCTGATGATATCTGACCCGGCAGATACGTTGCTGTGGGTTCTTTTCAGCTGACACCTGAACCAAGCTCTTCGCTTGTTTTCTTCCTACTGTGTTTTATATTTAAGTCCACCTCATACTTGGTTTCCTGATCATACTCCTATAATTTAAACAAAACATACAAAGATACACTCCTCTCAATTCAAACATGCCAGCGAACAGTCCATAGGTTTTATCAAACAACTATCCCAAACAAACACGTCTAAGAACTAATGAAGACATTATGTCCCAAAACAAAACCAGAAGAATTCAATATGAGAATGACTGCTTTCCATCCTCTGTTAATCAATCCTGACAGCTTCCCCGTCGCAAGACTATTGCTTAGGATTCCTTATGTGCTTAAACCCCTGATTAAACACCATTTAGCCTGTTTGCACCATGTTCTTCTCATCAGTTTCTACAAATATTGCACATATGCACTCAGTGGTACTGTCTATAACAGAACACCAGCGGGAGCATTCCAAGTTGCAATGTTATCCATTGGCAACCTGTTCGGACCGAGGTCTGAAGAAAGGTGGTTTTGCTCTTTTTTTTAACACTAGATTGCATTGCTTTTTTCTTGTCTTACCCCCCACCCCAGAAAACTTGAAGATGAAAGACTTTTCTTGATTAACGAATGAGAAGAATTAGTGACTTGCCATTTTTGCGTATGAGTGTCACCCCAAATGTGTTTCCTGTGGATCTTAACTCTTGCGCATGCTATTGAGCCTTTGGTTTGTGTTCCACTGTCTGCGGCCTTGCCTCCAAACTCCTCCATGCACTAAGGAGCTTCCGAAACACTACTGGAGGAATAGTTTTCTTCAGGTTTCCGTGAAGTAACCAAGGCTAAAACTGCATACGAGAATTACTACGATGCAGAATATTTTGTCATAAATTATGTGTCCTCAAGATGCTAATAGAAGGGCAGAGCCGATCTGTCCTTGGATCCTTCCTTCTCCAGCTGACTCCCTTTCTTTCATCACGCAGACTGACCAGTGGCAGCTGCAGAGGGAAGCGGAGCAGGCTGTGGGGCAGGACGGGACCATACAACCGCTTCTCCCCAGGGCCCTCTTCCACAAGAGGAGAGGGATTGGGTTCCTCTCTTTATCATACAGCAGGAGCCAGAGCCAGTAGGGCATTGTCCAATTAAAATTAAATAGCAGCTGTTGACAGTTGCTAGTAGCCTAAATTGGTTCTGTGGGGAATAGCCCATTAGAGCGGTCGCCTCGATGAAGAGCTGACTGCGTCTTACAGGGGCAGAGCGGGGGGGGCTTCCCAGGCTCGAACCTGCCTTCGGTCCGTAGCAGCATTAGGTGCTGCGGCACTCGATGTCACGCTGCCCGCTTCAGACTTTGCTTGTCCTACCTCCGCGTCAATCTCTCTTACTAAAAATTAACCACACGCAACAGTTGGAGCTCCGCTCGCACGGCCACTCGCGCTTCCCAGGCAGGCTCTTCTTCTTCCCCTGCCTTTGAGCAGCAGCCCCGGCCCGACCTGCGGCGCGGCAGGGAAGGAGCCTGAGGCCAGACCTGCCCCACCGCTCGCTTGGCCCCTTTCGCCGGGCAGGAGGCGGCAGCGGGGCCGGAGGGGGCTGGCGTCCCCCCGGGGAGCCCCGCTGGCCCGGGCCGGCGGCGGCTCCCTCGGCTGTTAGCTGGCCGGGAAAGGGTGAGGCTCTGGCAGAGGCTCCAGTTCGGGGAGCCACAGGTAGGCGGCGGCCTCTTTTTCTTTTCCCAGGTTCGTGGAGGCTTTTTTAAAATTTTTTTTTTTTTAATTTTTTTTTTATTCCCTCCCCTCTCTCCTCCTCTCTTCCCAGCTCTCGCTTTCCGGGTTGGGAGTTTGGTGCGTTCAGAAAAGTGCCTGCAACGGCGCGGGGTTGCCCAGGTGGGGCTGCTCCGGGCTTTTCTCTTCCGTCCTCCGCCTCCCGCCCGCCCTCCGCTCCCCTCC